>NC_057862.1:646792053-647147053 GCF_019393635.1 Dromiciops gliroides | reverse complement strand
ACCTTTGTTTGCCTCAGTTTCCTCAACTGTAAAATGGGAGTAATGATATAGCACTTTGTTGTGAGGATCAAATGAGATAATAGCACAGTGCCCGGCACGTAGTAGGTATTTAATAAATGCTTATTCCCTTCCCATAAGTGTGGGCGCTCCTTTACCCAATGAAGCATATAACCCCATCATGCTTTTTTATACTGTGCAGATTTTTTCCCAAGTCTTTTATTAGAGCTAATCCTCCACAGAGAACCTGCTCTCTTGACTAGAGGTTTCCTCTGACTCTTTTTAATTTTTAATGTTTTAAATTTTTTGCAGGGCAATGAGGGTTAAGTGACTTGCCCAGGGTCACACAGTCATTAAGTGTCAAATGTCTGAGGCCAGATTAGAACTCAGGTCCTCCTGAATCCAGGGCTGGTGCTTTATCTACTGCACCATCTAGCTGCCCCCTCTGGTTCTTTTTAATTAGCTGGGCTAAATGGATAGAAAACTGAACTTGGCGTCATGAAGACTTGAGTTCAAATTCAGTCTCAGACACTTTTTAGCTGTGTGAGCTCAGGCAAGTCACATAACCTCTCTGGGCCTCAGTTTCCTTATCTGTAGAATGAGAGAGTTGGACTCATAGTCCTCTCTGGTCCCTTCCAGCCCTAAATCTATGGTCCTATGACCATAGACTCAGTGATTTCTAACATTCCTCTGGCCTAACATGCTATGTGTACAATGGTTCTCAGTGTTTTCTGTTCCAATAAATCTTTTCAACTATGACAAAAACTATGACATTTTACTTTATAACTTATACAATTCTTAGCTCATTATAAGCTGGTGTGATTAAGTGTTAACACCCCCACTTTACAGATGAGAAAACTGAAGTCAGAGCCGAAATGTGATTTTCTCACCATGATGATGATTCTGGTGGCATAGCTACCATCTAGCCAGGATAGCTCCCTTTCTGAGAGGTGGGAGTGCCTCGTTTTCATATTAGGGTCTATATCAATAGTCAAGTATTTGGATGGGTTGGGCCAGTGGGAATGTTGCTGTATGTGTGTGGAATTTCAGGGGGTTTAGGCCTGCAATCAGGTGGGCCTTGGGAGCCCTGCAGAGAGGGGCACAAAGAGGCCATGCCTCCTGATCTCTGTGGTCCAGGCCAGGGCAGAGGAGAAATGTTATCTTACGCAACCCTTTTCAGGCCAGAGCCCCATGTATGTTGTGTCTGCCTGCTGAGGCTGCCAGATTTTTCACCTCCTCTGCCAAGTTGACTAAGGGGGCTGTTTCTTAAAATCAAACCAAGTCAAACCAACCCCACCCACTCTGCTCTCCCCTGGTGGGGCAAAGGATGGAGTCAAACAGAGGAGCTGAGCTTTCTCAGCCTTGGGTGCCATGATTTAAATAAAAACAGCTCACATTTATATAGCACTTTGTTATGAAAATACTTTATACACACTTGCTCGCCTCAATCTTGCTTGCTATGAATAACCCCCATTTTTTTTTTTGCAGGGCAATGAGGGTTAAGTGACTTGTCCAAGGTCACACAGCTAGTACGTGTCAAGTGTCCGAGGTCGTATTTGAACTCAGGTCTTCCTGAATCCAGGGCCACCTAGCTGCCCCTATTAACCCCCATTTTACAGAAGAAACCAAGACTCAGGAGAGATTAAGCCCAGGATTATGGAGCAAGTGGGCTGCTAGGTGGTGCCATAGTGCATAGAGTGCTGGGTCTGGTGTCAGAAAGACCTCTACCTGAGTTCAAATCTGGCCTCAGACACTCACAGGCTGACCTTCTTTAACTGCAAATTGAACGACTACTTTACACTACACAACGCTGTCCCAGTCCTAGAAAGGCCCCCTTCCAACCCTCTGACGTTTCCTTAAAGTTGACAAAATGCTGTCTCCATGACAACCCTGTGCAGTAGGTAGGGATGGGGACTGCACTTGGGATCCCCTTGGTGTTGGCCACTGGAGGATGCCCACTTAGAATCTTCATTGCCTAGAGCCCTAACTTCTGACCGAAACCTCTCAGTCCTTGTTTTCTCCCCTTCAAGGCCCAACCAATCAAGGTGACAGCTAGCTCATTTGGTAACCTAATTCCCTCCTGCTTCTGCTTGGAGCTCTGCCGCTAATTAGCTGCCTAATTCTGAGCAAGTCACTTTCCTCTCCAAGGTTCCGTTACCTCATTTCTAAAACAAGTGGTTTAGACTCAGTGATTTCTAACATTCCTCTGGCCTGACATGCTATGTGCACAATGGTTCCCAATGTTTTCTGTTCCGCTAAACCTTTTCAACTATGACAAAAAAAAATGTGCTGTGAACTCCCCCGGGGTAATTATATGCACTGCTCATACTATTCTGCAATTACTGAATGCTTAAGGCACTATTAAAGAAATTTTGGAGGGAATCCTTTGATCATCATCTTGAACCACACCTCCACCTCCTCCATGGGAACGACCATTCTAAAGTTCCTTCCAGATCTAAAATTTTATATTCTAAATACCTTCCATCTCTGACATTCTCTCTTTTTTTTGGTGGGGCAGTGAGGATTAAGTGACTTGCCCAGGGTCACACAGCTAGTAAGTGTCAAGTGTCTGAGGCCAGATTTGAACTTAGGTCCTCCTGAATCCAGGGCCGGTGCTTTATACACTGCCCCACCTAGCTGTCCCTCTGACATTCTTTTTGGAAGAGAATTAAAAATTTTCATTTGATTAAAATGACAGTAGCTGTAGCATATCAGTTCCTTTCTCATGGGTTTCATCATTTGGATCATCATCTTCTCTTCCTCAACTCCTGTCCTCGTACCAGGGATCGTCAATATCCACATGGATACACCCTCAGGATCCCTAGCCTCCCATTTCCTCAACTTCCTTACGTCCCGTGACCTATTCCTTAACTCTACCTCAGCCACCCATAGGGATGGTCATACACTCAATCCTGTATTGCTCACAAGTGTACTGCTTCCCAAATTAGAAACTCTAACATTCCTATACTTGACCTCCCATCATTCAATCTCCTCCTATGTTCTTCACCCTCCCTGAGACCTACATTCCCTTCACCAATACTTTCTCTGGCCACTGCCTCTGCTCTGACTTCCCTTTCCCCCTCCCACCTCAACCCACCAAGTTAACCCTTTCCTCTCTGTGTCTCTGTCTCTTTGTCTCTGTCTCTCTGTCTCTTTGTGTCTCTGTCTCTCTCTCTGTCTTTCTCTCTCTGCCTCTCTCTCTCTCCCTCCCTCCCTCATTTCACTCCTCGATCACCAGCTGCCAATAGGATATTTCACCACTGGATGTCTTAAACTCAACATGACTAAAACTGAACCCATTATCTTTTCCCCAAACCCTCTCCTCCTCTAGACTTCCCTATTTCTGTTGAAGGCATCACCATCATTCCTGGGCTTCAGGTCTGGAATCTGAGCCAATCTTCACATCTCACATCTGACACATTCTCTGCACTCACAAAGCTAATGACCTTCATTCAGATCCTCTCCTCTCACCTAGATCCTTGCAACAACTTCCTAACTGGTCTCCCTGCCTCAAGTTTCTCCCCACTACACTTCATCCTATACATTACCAAGGACATTTTCCTCAAGCATAGACCTGACCATGGGACTCCCCTATCCAACTATCCAACTATCCCCTATCCCAGGGGCTTTCTTTTGCCTTCGGGATAAAACACAAATTTTTCTGTTTAGTTTTTAAGGCTCCACACAACCTGGCCCCACCCAAACTTTCCAGACCTTCTATGGTCTAAGATCCCTCCCAGTTCTGACAGTGTTCTAAGGTCTCTCCCAGCTAAGACAATCTATGTTCTAAGGTCCCTCCTGTGCTCTTTGAACCCAGCAAACAGGCCTTCTTTCTGCTCTTCACAAATTATTCTCCAAATCTGGTCTCTGTACCTTTGCATTGGCCACCTCTAATTCCTGGAAGGTCCTCTCCCTTCCTTACCTTCCCCTCTGAGTCCCCTTCTTCCCTTAAAATACAGCTCAAGTCATCTTCTGCATGAAACCTTTCCTGAGCCCTCTTTCTGCCACCCCAACCAATAGCTAGTGCCCTGCCTCCCAGACTATCATTATTTAACTACTGTGTGTGTGTTTGTATTTACTAACTTTAGGCTACCTGTATTTTATACGTTCTTGTCTCTGGCATTAGAATGTAATCTTGGGGTAGCTAGGAGGCTCAGTGGATAGAGCACCAGCCCTGGAGTCAGGAGGACCTGAGTTCAAATCCGACCTCAGATACTTGACACTTACTAGCTGCGTGACCTTGGGCAAGTCACTTAACCCTAATTGCCTCGCTGAAGAAGAAGAAGAAGAAGAAGAAGAAGAAGAAGAAGAAGAAGGTAATCTCACTATGAGTAGGCATTGTTTCATTCTTTGTATCTCCAGCACCTAACAGTGCTTGGCCCATAGTAAGTGTTTAAGAACCATTTGTCGATAGACCTCTGACTTAAGGTCCCTTTCAGTTTTTATGTTCTCTGTTCTGCAGTTCCTCCCAGCTCTGACATTCTGTGTTCTAAGTCCCTCCCAGTTCTGACATTCTGTGTTCTAAGTCCCTCCCAGTTCTAGCCCTTAATGGTCTAAGGTCCCTCCCAGCTCTGACATTCTGTGTTCTAAGGTCCCTCCCACTTCTGACAGTGTTCTAAGGTCCCTCTAAGATCTGACTTTCTGTGTTCTAAGGTCCCTCCCAGTTCTGACATTCTGTGTTCTAAGGTCCCTCTAAGATCTGACTTTCTGTGTTCTAAGGTCCCTCCCACTTCTGACAGTGTTCTAAGGTCCCTCTAAGATCTGACTTTCTGTGTTCTAAGGTCCCTCCCAGCTCTGACATTCTGTGTTCTAAGGTCCCTCTAAGATCTGACTTTCTGTGTTCTAAGGTCCCTCCCAGTTCTGACACTCAGTGTTCTAAGTCCCTCCCAGTTCTAGCACTTAATGTTCTAAGTCCCTCCCAGCTCTGACATTCTATATTCTAAGGTCCCTCCCAGTTCTGACAGTCTATGGTCTAAAGTCCTTCCCAGCTCTAACACTCTTCTCTGCTTTTTACAAATTTAAATTAAAAAATATTTTCGGGGCAGCTAAGTGGCTCAGTGGATAAAGCACTGGCCCTGAATTCAGGAGTACCTGAGTTCAAATCTGGCCTCAGACACTTGACACTTACTAGCTGTGTGACCCTGGGCAAGTCACTTAACCCCATTGCCCTGCAAAAAACCAAAACAAAACAAAAAATATTTTCATTTCCAAATGCTCTCCTTCACTCCACCCTCTCCCACCCATTGAGAAAGCGAGAAATACAATATTCATTATACATATGAAGTCATGCAAAACATATGTCCACATGAACTACATTGTGGGGGGAAAAAGCCCAAGAAAAATAAAGAAAGTGAAAAAAAAATCTGCTTCAGTCTGCATTAGGCTCACAAGTTCTCTCTCTGGAGGTAGACAGCATTTCCCAGCGTGAGTCCTTTGGAATTGCCATTGACACTCCCTCTTCTAGGGTCCTTCCCAGCTCTGACCTGTTCTAAGGTCTCTCTCTCAGCTCTGATCTTTTCTGTTGTTCCAAGGACCCTCCCACTTCAGAAGCTGGTGGTCTCGGGGCCCTCCCAGCTCTGACATTCTGTGTTCTAAGTCCCTCCCAGTTCTAGCACTTAATGTTGTAAGGTCCCTCCCCACTCTACCATTCTCCCTTCTCCCACACCTCCCAGCTCTGACCTGTGATTCTTTGATTCCATAACCCAGGCTGATGGACAGTTCCATCCAAGGACTTACTATCAAGTCACTGGGGGTTTTTACAGGGGCATCCTGGAAGTAAGGGCCCGAGCTGACTGTAGTGCCCAGAGTGAGAGGGACCATCCCAGCCAGGGCCAGGGCCATCTGGAAGCTCTGTTTCTCGCCCTTGCCAGAGGGGTGCCCTGTCTCCCGTCTGACACATTTTGCTGCGATTTTGCCTTCAATGAAGCCGTGCTAATGACTCTCCATGGGCTTTATCTCCTCTGTGCAACACTCTGGGAGGCTACCCACCCACCACATGCGCTTTAAGCCTCCAGAAACAAAAGAGGGGGAACAATGATTCTATCGATTCATCAAATTAACTTGCTGGTTTTCCTTACAAGCCCCCAAGTGGCAGGGATTTGAGCAGGGGGGCCGAAAGCTCTCTTGTGTTGACAACCTTGGAATGTTGGAATTGCTATGGTAATTAGAGACTATTACGGAGCTCCATGGCGCCAGATCCTGGCCTTTCTCTTCTGTGTTCTTGGAAGCAAAAGAATAGCAGGCCTAGGGGGTGAAGATATGGGCCTTGATTCTTAGCTCTTATGCCTCTTGGTTGTGTGACCTTGGACAAGTCACTCTCTTGAGCCTCAATTTATTATTATTTTAAAATAATAAACATTTTTTATTTAAAGTTTTGAGTCCCAAATTTTATCCCTCCTTCCCTCCCTCCTCTTCCCTTTCTCTGAAGTGGCGAGCAATCAGATATAGGTCTATACACATGCAATTATGCGAAACATTACCATATTAGTCCTTTTGTATAAGAAAACTTACATAAAAAATGAAAGAAAGTGAAAAATGTTAGTCTTCAGTCTGTGTTCGAGCAATATCAGTCTTTTCTTTGGAGGTGGATAGTATACTTCATCATGAGTCCTTTGGGATTGTATTAGATTATTGTATTATTGAGAATAAATAGTTAAGTCATTCACAGTTCTTCATCAAACAATATTACTGTCACTGTGCACAACATTCTCTTGGTTCTGCTCACTTTACTATACATTAGTTCATATAAGTCTTTCCAGGCCTTTCTGAAATCATCCTGCTTGTCATTTCTTATAGCACACAATAATATTCCATCACAATCATATACCACAGCTTGTCTAGCCATTTCCCAATGGATGGGTATTCCTTTGTTTTCCAATTCTTATCCACTACAGAAAGAGCTACTATAAATATTTTTGTACAATTAGGTCTTTTTTTTCTTTTTTGGGATGTCTTTGAGCTATAAACCTAGCATTGGTATTGCTGGATCAAGGGGTATG
Source organism: Dromiciops gliroides (assembly GCF_019393635.1). Lineage (NCBI taxonomy): Eukaryota > Metazoa > Chordata > Mammalia > Microbiotheria > Microbiotheriidae > Dromiciops > Dromiciops gliroides. The sequence goes on along the minus strand of NC_057862.1, from coordinate 647,140,058 downwards.
CACAGTTCTGTAGCACTTTGGGCATAGTTCCAAATTATTGAACCTTAATTTCTTTTTTTTAATTTTAATTTTAATTTTTTAGTGAGGCAATTGGGGCTAAGTGACTTGCCCAGGGTCACACAGCTAGTAAGTGTTAAGTGTCTGAGGCCAGATTTGAACTCAGGTACTCCTGAATCCAGGGCCGGTGCTTTATCCACTGTGCCACCTAGCTGCCCCTGAACCTTTATTTCTTAATCCACAAAACGGGAATTATAATATTTGCAACATCTAACTCACAGAATTGTGGTGGGGAAAGTCCTGTAGAAGTGGGAGTTATTATCATCTCCCAACCTTTAGCAGGTGTGAGATTTAAAATTGGATATAAGAGCATTAAACTCCCCTTTAACTTTTCCCTTATATATCTCCCAGACCAATAAGAGAAAGAAGCCTCTGAGCTTTAATCAGAGAGGGATCAGCCTTTATTGTTTAGACAACAAACAGGTGATACCAATTAGGGAAATAGGAAAGTAGAAATACAAATGAATAATCTTAGATCTAAGCTTAGTCTATATTCTTTTATAAAACTCACCGAATCCCAAAACTGCCTCTCAGACCGAGAACCAGAGTCAAACGCATGCCGCCACCCAGAACCAGAGCCGATCACCAGAACGTGCCATCAAGCTGGAGAGTGAGAGTACTTCCATTCTACTACTCAGTTTTAAGGTTGGCATCCCGGAAGTACCGGGTGCTTGGCCACACTCTCTCAGGCAGCAGCAGGCACCCAGCTGTTCATCATGGTCTCCTCTTCAAAAGGGGCGGTCCTTCAAAAGTCGTTTTACCACACAGGGGAAGGCAAGGTTATCCTCTGAACCAAGAAAGCTTATAGGGTAAGAAAGCTCATCTAAGGTTGCGGCCTACATAATATGATGTGATTTGATGATGTGAAAGGCTTCCTCCCCTTCTTCCACTCCCTGCCCATGTGCCACGTTGTCTGAAATGCAGCCATTGGAAAGCTGTTCTTTTGGGTTAAACATTCCTTGCCTTCCACCATTAAAAAGTCAAGAGGGCAGCTAGGTGGTACAGTGGATAAAGCACTGGCCCTGGATTCAGGAGGACCTGAGTTCAAATCTGACCCCAGACACTTGACACTTACTAGTTGTGTGATCCTGGGCAAGTCACTTAGCCCCCAATGCCCTGCAAAAAAACAAATATAAAACAAAACCCAACCAAAAAAAAAGTCAATTAAGTCACTGATACTTTGATAAAAATGAGCTGATCCAGTTGCTGACCAAGCAAACAGACGCCCCTGAGGGGATAGGGATTGTTTAGATGGTGAAGGGGTCTGAGAGCAAAGAGGTGGGTTCAAAGAAGGAAGCCTGGGGGAATCAGAGAGAACATTCTCATCTTTACTGTACAAAAACCATGCTCTCAAGCAAACAAAAACAAACAAACAGCAAAACAAAACAGTTCCTACGAGTGTTGGGTCTTCAGTTGAAGGTTGGGAAGCTCAGAGGTGCCCAGTAATTACCTCTTGGCTAGGTTGCTACAAGCACGCAGGAGAGAGGCCTAATCTTATTTCAGACAGTTTCTGTGGGTCAAAGGAAAAAATGAGATGGGCATGTGGAAGGAGGGGAACAAGAGGGGAGAAGAGGCAGGAAATCAGATGGAGTCCCTCTGGTCTCAGTCACTCCCAATTCATGTTCCCTTGGTGTTATCTGGCAGAGTACCTGGGAATCCTAGAGAACTCTTTGCCTCACGGACCTAGAATTCACTGGGGGCTTTCTTCAGGAGGTGCATGGGAGGAGAGTAAGGGAAGGTATCACCACCTCTTTTTTGCTATTCCTGGGTACCCCCAATCAAATGGGAAAGCCCTTAGTTGTCAGGATCCTGACAATGTTCCTCTCATTTCCCCCTCCCCAATGGAATCAGGACCTTAGGAGGTCTGGTCTTCAAGTCAAGAAGATGGGGTCAGGCCTGACCTAGCCTCACATTAGTTCTGATCTTTCTTCCCCTTTTATTATCAGCCTAAATGGAAACTTGATGGCATATGACAATTAAAAGGGACTTCTCCCCATCTTCTACTTTGACCTCCTTATTGTTTTTTTCAGGGCAATGAGGGTTAGGTGACTTGCCCAGGGTCACACAGCTAGTAAGTATCAAGTGTCTGAGGCCAGATTTGAACTCAGGTCCACTTGAATCCAGGGCTGGTGCTTTATCCACTGCACCACCTAGCTGCCCCCTACTTTGACCTTTTATAACAGGTATTGTCTTCAGCCAGCCCTGATCTTCCCCACTGGACATATTTCTGGCCCGGTTGTTTTCTTTGGTCCAGAGGAGTCCCAAAGTACACTGCCATTATCTTATCCTCATATGATCTTTATTATTATTATTATTATTATTATTATTATTATTATTATTGTGAGGCAATTGGGGTTAAGTGACTTGCCCAGGGTCACACAGCTAGTAAGTACCAAGTGTCTGAGGCTGGATTCAAACTCAGGTCCTCCTGAATCCAGGGCCGGTGCTCTATCCACTGTGCCACCTAGTGGCTCCTCCTCATATGATCTTAAGGATTTTCTCCATCCTGACTTTCTTCCTCTCCTATTTATTAATGTTCTTTCTAAAATGGGGGCATTCAGAACCCAATATGGGGTTCTAGATAGGATCTACTTAGGACAGAGAACAGAAGCTTAAAATCACAATAGGTTTTTTTGGTGATCATAGAGTCATCAATTTATATTGAGCTTATAGTCCCTCTGAAAACCTCGGGTATTCTTTAGATAAATTGTTGCCTAGCCAGATCTTTTCACCTTGTACTTAGAAAATTGATTTTTTAAACTTGAATGTAAGAATTTACATTTATCCCCACCAAGTTTCATCTTAGGAATAAACCTTGGGAAAATTCTAGCCTGTCAAGATCTTTTTATTTTATTTTATTTGCTTTTTGTTTTGTTTTTTTTTTGTGGGGCAACAGGGGTTAAGTGACTTGCCCAGGGTCACACAGCTAGTAAGTGTCAAATGTCTGAGGCAGGATTTGAACTCAGGTCCTCCTGAATCCAGGGCCAGTGCTTTATCCACTGCACCACCTAGCTGACCCCCTCAAGATCTTTTTAGATGTTGTAGTTATTTCTCTTAGCTTTGTGTCATTAGACACTTTAGAGAAACATTCCTGTCACGTTGCCCTGTGGTAGTTGCTGTTGCTATTGGAATTACCACTCTGGGGTTGTGCTGTTGGAATTGGTGAGGGTCCCTTGTACCCGGCCATCCCTGGGTCTTGATTGTGCATTATCTGTGACCATCTTCCTTCTGTGTCAGCATGGATACTCCATCCTCCTCACTACGGCCCAGGGAACATGATCACATCGATCACATTGACACTACCATTTCATGTCAAGCCCCATTATTCCACTCACTATTCTTGAGACATCTCAGATCCACAAACTATTCCTCTGGATGTGCTATCTTCTTCTAGAATGTAAGTCCTTTGAGGGCAGGATGCTCTCTCATTTGTAATTGTATCCCCAGCACTTAACACAGTTCCTGGAATATGTCGTTGAGTCATTACAATTGTGTCTGACTCTTTGTGACCCCATTTGGGGTTTTCTTGGCAGAGATACTGGAGTGGTTTGCCATTTCCTTCTCCAGCTCATTTGACAGATGAGGAAATGGAGTCAAATAGGGTGATGTGACTTGCCTAGGGTCACACAGCTAGGAAGTGTTTGAAGTGGGATTTGAACTCAGGTCTTCTTGACTCCAGGTCCAGTGCTCTATCTCCTGTAGCACCTGGCTGCCCCAATACCTACTCATACACACACACACACACACACACACACACACACACACACACACACACACAGAGTGATAACTGTAATCCCATGTATAAAATGTATCCCACTTTATATATTAAAAACAATTATTGGGAAGAGGTCCCTAGGCTTCCCCAGGCTGCTGGTGGAATCCAGGACATAGGAAAAAGTCAAGGGCACCTTTAGTAGATGACCTAAGACAGCAGGGTTGTGAGCAGTCAGAGAATAGGGAGTATCTAGGAGAAGGTGATCAGCAGATTTGGCAATTATGAGATTCTTGGGAACTTTTGGGAGAGCATTCAAAGCTTTTGAAACCTCATCAAAGGTGAAAGTGACATAACCTGGTTTTTTTTGTTGGTTTTTTTTTTTTTTGGTGAGGCAATTGGGGTTAAGTGACTTGCCTAGAGTCACACAGCTAGTAATTGTTAAGTGTCTGAGACCGGATTTGAACTCAGGTCCTCCTGAAACCAGGGCTGGTGCTCTATCCATTGCGCCACCTAGCTGCCCCTGACATAACCTGTTCTTGCTGCAGTCGTTGCTGGCTCCTTGCTTTTGCTGCTTCCTTTCCCGGATGCTCACTAATCATTTCTTTCAAAAAGAGGCTCTAGAATTTTGCCAGTAATTGAACTCAAACTTATAGTTTGCAGTTTCTCTCCACTTTTCTTTTTAGAAAATTGGAACAACAGACAACCTTCTCCCTCCTAGAGTTTGGTTTCTTTCTTTTTTTTTCATGAGGCACTTGGGGTTAAGTGACTTGCCCAGGGTCACACAGCTAGTAAGTGTCAAGTGTCTGAGGCCGGATTTGAACTCAGGTCCTCATGAATCCAGGGCCAGTGCTTTATCCACTGTGCCACCTAGCTGCTACCTAGCTGCCCCCTAGAGTTTGGTTTCTGAGAAATTCTTTTTTAGCCTTCATTTCATTTTCTTCTAATTAATTATTATTTTTTTTTTTGGTGAGGCAATTGGGGTTAAGTGACTTGCCCAGGGTCACATAGCTAGTAAGTGTCAAGTGTCTGAGGCTGGATTTGAACTCAGGTCCTCCTGAATCCAGGGCCGGTACTCTATCCACTGCACCACCTAGCTGCCCCTTCATTTTCTTCTAATAGCTCTATCCCTGTCCTTTCTGCACCTGACCTCCTCCTCAATCCTAGATCACTTATAAACCCAGTGCTCTCATATCTCCCAGAGCTACTGTTCTTAGAAATCTGGGTAAGGCCATTACTCCCCAAGAGGCACCCCTCACTTCAGATCTCTCTCCTGCCCTCTCTTCTCATTAAAGCTTACCTGTGTTGCATTCCATTCCTTTGTGGACTTTCTAGGTAACAATCTGAGAAGTAGGGTGCTAAGAACTCTTGTTCTGCTAGATGGGGGATCCTGGTGCCAGGTTATAATACCTGTTCTTTCTACACTGCCAAACAGAGATTAATTGTAGTTAATAAGCTCTTTCAAAATGCAAAGTCCTCAGGGAGGGATAAGTCTTTGGGCCACTTATGAATATGAAATGCCTAATGAGATAATCAGATTGTATTTTTTGTACTTATGGGAATGGAAGATTTGGGTGGAGGTAGGAGAAGGAAGAAATATTGGAATGTGGGTGAAGGCAGGTCTGGGTAGGATGCTTCAATAGGGAGCTTTGTGTAGCTGTGGGTAGGAGACGAGACAGGGGAAGGATGGGTAGTAAAAAATGGCTTACTAGGTGTTACAGTAGAAAGAGGGTTGGATTTGAAGTCCGAGAGAACTGACATTATTATTATCATGGGCAAATAATTTAACTACTTTGGTCATCATCTGTAAAATGGGGGGTTAGACTTAATGGTCTTCAGCTCCCTTCAGGCTTCAAATCTGTGAGACATGACTTTAAAACAAGGGGATTGAACTCCATGACCTCTAAAGTCTCTTTTAGTTTTAAATCTACCATTCTATTCTATAGCTTATTTCAGCTCGGGTGTGAATGACTGACAGTGGGTTCATAGGTTTCCATTTTAAAGAAAGGAATGTCCAATGCCTTAGTCACAAGGACTGAGGAACTGTGAAGATTTCAGATGCCCTAAATTAAGGAAAGCGTTTTAGTCACAGAGACATTCATAGAATCATAGAATGTTGTTTGTCCTTCGTTCCCAAAGAGGGCCATGATATTGGGGTGATATCATGACTTACACTAAACTGGATTTAAGTGAGTGAGGGCTATTCAAGGTCACCAGCCTCACTCTACCCTCCAGAGCCATCTGGGTCCAGTGGCAAGATACATATCAGGATGACTGGAGATGTTCCCAAATATTTAAGGCAATTGGGGTTAAGTGACTTGCCCAGGATCACATACCTAGTAAGTGTCCAAGGTGAGATTTGAACTCAGGTCCTCTCAACTTCAGGGCCAGTGCTCTATCCACTGTCCCAACTAGCTGCCCATAGAATGTTGAAACCCACAGGGACCTTATACTATTCCAATTTGATATTGGAGGAAAAAACTGAGGTCCAGGTGACTTTGCAGACATAAAGCTAGCACTGACTTTCTCCAACTTACCTTGTATTGTCCTCAGCCAGCCCTGATCCTCCCTTGCTGTTGGGGAAATTGGGTGAAAGTATTTCCCCTTCCCCTTCCCCTCCCCCTCCCCTCCCCTCCCCTCCCCTCCCCTCCCCTCCCCTCCCCTCCCCTCCCCTCCCCTCCCCTCCCCTCCCCTCCCCTCCCCTCCCCTCCCCTCCCCTTCCCTCCCCTCCCCTCCCCTCCCCTCCCCTTCCCTCCCCTCCCCTCCCCTTCCCTTCCCTTCCCTCCCCTTCCCTTCCCTTCCCTTCCCTCCCCTTCCCTTCCCTTCCCTTCCCTTCCCTTCTCTTTCCTGCTTTTTGCTTTCATGCAATACACCAACTACCCAACCAGCTGGCCTGCTCCCTCCCTAGCTCCTTTGCCTGGTCCTGGTAGCTACAACTCTCCAGGTATAACCTTCAGGTTCTTGCAGGTATAACTCTCCAGGGGCTACTCACTGGCCACTAACTGTTATTCTTCTTATTCCACCTTCCCACCCTCACAACAGAGTATGACTTTGGACAATTACTTAACCTCTCAGCCCCAATTTTCTCATCTGTAAAATGGAAAAAACAATAACCCTTACCTCACAAGTTTGTTGTGAGGATCAAATAAGATAACATATGTAAAGAAAGTGCTTTGCAAACCTTAAAATCCTATTATTGTTGTTGCATTTGCATGTATTTCTTTTCTTTTCTTTTCTTTCTTTCTTTCTTTTCTTTTTTTTTTTTTGCAGGGCAATGGGGATTAAGTGACTTGCCCAGGGTCACACAGCTAGTAAGTGTCAAATGTCTGAGGCCAGATTTGAACTCAGGTCCTCCTGAATCCAGGGCCGGTGCTTTATCCACTGCTCCACCTAGCTGCCCCCTGCATGTATTTCTTATGCTCGCACTCTACACCATTAGTTCATAAGGTCTGTGATGGCAAGGGACTTAGAGGATGTGTTACTTATTTCTATAGCTCCCATAGTGCCTAACACAAAGCCTTAGAGAAATGAATTTAATAAATGTTTGTTGAAATGAATTTTATTTCTCTTTTTTTCCCCAGTGTGAAATAGATTTTTTTGGCTGCTACTAAATCTGCACAGAGGAGTTGCCTAGTTCTCATTTCCTGATTGTCTTCCTGGAAGCTATCTTCCTGATAGCCTAACCCTCCCTCTTTCATGGCAATGGCTGGGATTCTTACACTGAAACAAGGCCTCAAAGGGGGAGGGACCCAATCTTTGGCTTCTATTCTCAATAGAAGCCCTAACCGGGTGATACAAGCAGTGCTATCACCTTTCCCTTTTCCCAGGCCCTCAATCTCTTCTTCCTTGTCCCTGCCATTGGAACTTTGTGAGTTAGGTTAGGTATGGGATGAGGCACTTAGCTTGTGACGTGCCATTTAAGAGAAGGCAGGACTAGGGAAGTGAATGTGTATGCCAGGGGTTTGGGATGAGAGACATTGGTACTCTTGTTCCAAATGTGGACCAGAGAAGAATGGCTTAGATCCGGAGATTATTCTGGAAATTTGGCCTTTGTGAGTTGGCCCAGCCTACTTATTTATAGGCAGAGTTGAGAGATTAGAGGTGTACCAATTTATATTAATAATAATGGTCATGTGGTACCCAGGGACTATGCCCTACAGTCTTTGCTTTACCCTTAGGATTTCTGGACCTATCTGCCCTGCTCCTGGACTAAAAGTTTTGAATCCTCCAAGTAGTGGATAAGCTCTTTGGGAGCAGAGATTGTCTCATTTTTTCTGTTTGTATCCCCAGTGCTTAGTACATGGTAAGTGCTCAGAATCGTGTTCAGAATTGGGGAAAATAAAATTATAGTATTACAAAGGAAACCAGTTATATTGAAAGTTATAAAACTAATCATTAGAAAAAAAACTTCCTGAATCCCAGTTCCCTGCTTTAGGTAAAGGGCTTTGACTTAGACCGCCACCTAGGCCTAAACAATTGCTTCGTAAATTACCTGGTGAAATGACAGGTCCTTGGACCACTCTCCACTATCTGGGACAGATCAACTTATTGTGATTACTATACTTCATCACAGAATAATAATCCCCCTTTCCGAGAGAGAGAGAGAGAGAGAGAGAGAGAGAGAGAGAGAGAGAGAGAGAGAGAGAGAGGGAGAGGGAGAGAGAGAGAGAGAGAGAGAGAGAGAGAGAGGGAGAGAGAGAGAGAGAGAGGGGGAGAGAGAGAGAGAGAGAGAGAGAGAGAGAGAGAGAGAGAGAGAGAGAGAGAGAGAGAGAGAGAGAGAGAGAGAGAAACTAGAGGAGAGGAAACTGCAGCTCATCCTGTTTGTTATTTGATACTTACCAGCTCTGCTAAGGTTGCTCTTATTCATAGGGAAATACTACATGGGGACCACACATATGGAAGCTGCTCCTTTGGTTTTAGGAATGGGAACTCACTGGTTAAAAATATCTTCTGTGAACTGCCACTATCCCTCCTATTTGCCACGTTGACATGTCCATTAATAGGACTCATGCCTTTCCATTGTGGCATTGTGACTCCAGAAGGCTCCTGTTAAGATGCAAATTTATCAGGGGCAGCTAGATGGCGCAGTGGATAGAGCACCGGCCCTGGAGTCAGGAGTACCTGAGTTCAAATCCGGCCTCAGACACTTAACACTTACTAGCTGTGTGACCCTGGGCAAGTCACTTAACCCCCATTGCCTCACTAAAAAAAAAAAAAAGATGCAAATTTATCTGGGATAAGAAGGACAACATACTGGTCCGTCATCAACTACTAACACCAGCATGGACATAGGAGGTGTTATCCTGCAAAGCAGGTATCCAGGTACTGAGAGAAGTGGACTCTCTGTGGGGAAGTTTTGATTCAATAAAATATTAATTAAATAGTTTCTCTGGGAGGAGTGTGTTTGTTGAAGTGAAGTGGGATGTTGAGAGGGGAAAAGAATTTGATTTCAGTTTGGGGGAATTTTTTAGGGAGGGTGCCTAGACTGGGAGGGTGACGCCTGAAGACTATGAGTACTAGAGGGTTTGGCAGGGGGCAGAAATAGAAGAATGGATGCCAAACAAAAATTTCGTCTAGTTCCAGTTTTTCCATGGACCATCCCTGAGCCTGAGCGAAAGATCTAGCAAAAGAGGAAGCTGAGGGGCAGCTAGGTGGCTCGGTGGATAGAGCACCGGCCCTGGAGTCAGGAGGACTTGAGTTCAAATCCGGCCTCAGACACTTAATACTTACTAGCTGTGTGACCCTGGGCAAGTCACTTAACCCCAATTGCCTCACTAAAAAAATAAAAAATAAAAAAAAAGAGGAAGCTGAAATTATTGGCCACAGTGAATTTTGTGCTGATTATGTATGCATGCCACTGATGAGTAATCCTAGTCTACTGAAAACTCACAGCATCAGCTTTACCTCGTTGTGGCTGTCATGTGGGTATTGACGTCACCACATGGGCAAGATGGCTCCTGAGGTCTGGGACCTCACTAGATTTCTTAGAAAAAGATAGAGTTATTGGGGGTTCCACCAGTATTTAAAAATGTCTCAGTAGAGAACAATTTCTCTGATTATCCCAGAGAATGGATGGAGGGAGGATGGGGAATGAGGAGAAGAGCAGCTCGAAAAATCCACAAAGTTTCTATGAAAACATTGGCATATGTTTGCAGGCTGAGAGCTATAGATCTTGTGTTGGGGGATGTGTGTGGGTGTGTTTTCCAGGACAACCTCCTAGTTCCATCTCATACTTTATTTAACAATATTAAACAGGCACTTTTGATAGCACACATACATCATAAAAGGCAACTTTTGCTCAGTTTGCTCTCTTTGACAAAATATCAAAATAAAAACTTTTGACATAGACATTGCACCCAAGGTAAAATTTTTAATACATTACAATGAATCTTAAAGATACACATGAACAGAATAACGCTTCTTTTTTCCCCTTCTCTTTTTAAATCTTTAAAAAGGCCAGGCGCCAACTACTCCGTATTGTGTCAGTGCATAAATACACCTCCTTGATCTGGGAGCTCGGGGAAAGCAGTCCTTGGTCTAGTCATTTCTTTCATGGGCTGCTTTGCACCTGAGTTTTTCTTGCAGACTGCAGAGTCTGGGTGGTCTCCTCTGCACAATATGACAGAACCTTAAGTGATCGTGATGTGGCGGAGAGACCAGTACAATGGGACATTCTCTGGTATCTCATCAGTCTCTCTCACTTCCCTTTGATACATGCCAAAGTAGTGTCCCACTGGTCACTCTTGGACCCCTCCTCTTCCTCCCCACCACTTTCTTTTGCTTTTAAATCAAGGAAGTCTGTATTCACATTTAAAAAAATGAAAATAGCACCGGGAACTGCATAGACAGAGAGCTGATGCTTAGAGCATATACAGTGAGAGAGGTTCAAATCGGTGCTTTCAGGGACTGTGGAGACAGCACCAGTCAGTGGTGGCAAGTGAGCCCAGTTCTCTCCATTTTCCATGGAAAAAAGTTCGTCACAAATTTCAAGGTGCGGTTTTAGTCAACTGGCATTTCCCATCATGTCCCATTGACAGCTTTTACAGTGGTCAAATAATGGTACCGCTGTCTGAAATGAGAGGGCCCACACAATGTCAAGGCTAGACTGGGATAACTTTGCTATGCAGGGAAGGAATCCCTTGGGAATGACTATTTTAAACAGAAAGCTCTGCACCTCCCCCTCCAATTTCATTGACAGGGCTGGGCGTTGTAGTTTTAATAACAATAATAACAACAACAATAATAAAAACATACTGCTTTGTCAGTTTCTAATTAGATGAATTGTACAGGATAATTTGTGCAAAATCGTTGAACGTTTGCTTTCTACAGTGTTCTGCACCTTATGAATAAGACGCACATGGAATGAAGTTCATCTCTTCAAGTACTTTGTATAAAGATAACACAGACACAGTCTCCAAGGGAGCCAAGATTGGCCTGTACCCTTGTAACCTCAGCACTTCTGCAAGAAAGGAATTGCTCTTGACAATTCAGGCTGCCCAAAGCGATTACAATTTTAGTTCATGAAAATCATTGGCGACATCAAAGTCCCAGCATTTGCATGATAAATCAGGTGAATTAAAAAAAAAGATTAGTAGACACAAAGCAAACTATTTCACAGAGATAGCAGTGCAAGTTCATTTAAGCTAGACAGAGAAACCATGCTACGCAAATGGATGTAATGCTTTGATCATTTCCCCCTCACCAACCCTTCAATGGCAGCTGAAGATCAGCACAAGTCACGTTCATAAATTACTCAGAAGTATCTCTTCTTAAAGGAATTTTAAAGCTAGTTAATTTTTGGCCAAACAGTTGGCTTAGAAGATTGTTTTGGGATTCAACTGTCCTATGCTTGTGAGTCTCAGCCGGTTTAGCACCCTGGACAGTTCTATTTCTCTTTAGAGTACTGTGGAGGGATGAGGGAGTTCCTTTGGGTACCACCTCCCGGAAAGATTTCCCCAAGATCCCTTTCTTGCATTTGGCATTCCTTTTGTGGTGGTGAGTTTCTACCTTCTTCTGATTATAAGGGTCAGGCACAGTTTTCTTGAGCTGACTGCTTGTCCCTGATGGTCTGGGTTTGGAGATTCTGTTGTCCTGAGTTGCACGCCTCCTAGAGGATGGGAGGGAGTTATTATTACGGGTTGTCCACTCTGCTCTTTTATAGTCCCTTGGGCCTTCACCCCTACCCGTCTCTGGAACTTTCTTCTTCTTCCCATCACCCTTGATGTTCTCTCTAGAGCCTAAGCTCCCTTTGTGCCCCAAGCCCCTGTGTTCTTTTTGTCTCTTAGAGAATCCTTTGGTGGAGATGCTCATAGCTGGCTTGTCAGGGGATATGCCAAGGTCTTTGTGGTCCGGCTTAGTTGAGATCATTGCTGTCTCACTTCTGAGATGGGCACTGGTGGGCTTTGGTTGGCTACTGCCTCCATCTTTGACACTGCTCCCAACACTGTCCTTAGACCGAGGACTCTGGTTGGGCTTGGTTTTCAGGGTGGTGGGCCTTGGTACATCCTCAGTACAGGGGGTACTGGAGGCTGTCTCTCTGGGGACATGGTTCACTGTTGTTTTCGGCGGGGGAGCGGAATCCTTGGTGGCTCTATTTAGAATTGGTGATGCTGTTCTATCCTTGAGGGGTTGTGCAGGATGGGGAGTCTTAGGAGAACCAAGTTTGGAGGAACTTTCCTTCTGGGACATTGGAATTCCACTGAGGTCACTGCCTGGGCCCTTCTGAGGTTCTTTGGGCCATGGAGCCTCTGTCTTGTTGCTGTGTGATGTGGGGATTTTCTTCCCTGTCCTGACAAAAGGGGTCTCAGTTGTTGTGTGTCCTGGTGAATTGGGATAGTCAGGCAGCTCTTTGTCAGCATCCACTACTGGTTTATCTTGAGTATTTGTGTGTTTGCTTTGCACTGGAGCCAGGTGAAGTGCTAGGTTTTCATCAAATTCTTTGCTCCTCCCAATTGGAAGTATAGGCAGGTCTTGTTCCAGCTTGCTTGTTTCTAGAAGAGGAGTGGGGCTCGTTGGAGGGAGATCATCTTTTGGATCCTCTACACATAGCAATGCTGTACTATTACCTTCCTTGCATTCTTCTGGGGTATCTGAGAGAGGGGATAGGCATGGCGGAGGTAACTGCAAGAGCTCAAGGGGACAGCTTTCCATTTTGTCCAAGTGGTTGGAGAAGCAATCCATCAGGTCCTTGGGTTTTTCGTCAGTGGATGACCTTGCTGGGGAGCTGAGTGCTTCTTCTAAAAAGGGTTTGTATAGAATTGGGGGAGGCTTGTCATCCAAGGGAGGATTGGTACCAACAATGTGATCTAGTGGGTCTGATGCCCCATCTGCATCTGGTCCTGGAAGGCTGTTGGGAAGTGCCACCTTTCTCTTTTTGTTGGGTGGCATGCTCTCCTGGGAACTGACTTCCTTTTTCTTCTTCTCCTTTCCCTCCCTGGCCCCGGCACCTGGTCTCATCACCCCCCTGAATTTGAAAGTCCGGTTCCCTTCTGCTAAATGCTTCTCCATGTGCCGTTCATACTGTTCCTTCTTGGAGAAAGTGTAATTGCATGTGCTGCAGATGAAGGACTTTTTGATGACATGCATTACATCAGCACAGAGCTCACATGTGTACAGTGTGGTGTGCTTAATTTCTGGCTTTTCCTTCACACCATGCTCCTGGCTCAGGTGGCCACGGAGCTCACGGGTCTCCTTGTAGAACTTGGGACATCGGGTACACATGTAGATCTTCTCAAGGCTGTGCACCACCAGGTGGCGCTGGAGTTTAAAGGGCTTGGGGAACTGCTTTCCACAGTGGTGGCAATCCCTGGAAGGATCTTTGCATTGGGGGTGCATGGGAACTGCTTTGGAAGGGTGCTCACTACTATGTCCGGGATCAGGAGACCCAACTTTGGAAGAACTGGACGAGGCAGCACTTGGGGCAGGGAAGTTGCTGTTGGAGGGAGTGTTGGTTGGAGCCAACGGTTTGTTCTTGCCACCGTCTTCCATGTTGTCTTGACTTCCTTTGGACTCCTGTGCTTTGGGATCTTTGCTCCTTTTGCTAGCAGAGCGCTTGCCTCGGGAGGGTCTGGGCTTCCGATTCATGATGGTGTTCAGGAACTGAGCAACTGCATCTTCCTCTCCAAAGCAGGTGGGCAACCCCGTCATGCATTTCTGAACCTGTCCTTTCCGAGCGAACTTAGCAGCATGCTCTCGTAGATGTTCATTGTACATCCAGACATCAGAGATCTCCTTCAGGCACATGCCGCAGGCCCAAAGGCCTACCTTGTTCTTGGCATGTTTCCCTTTTAAATGCTCCTTCAACTGTTCCCTGGAACTGAATTTCCGCTGGACACACATGTAGCATGTTGGGGGAGGGGATGGGTTGTGTGTGAGCTTATGAAAGTCCAACTCTCCCAGGGTGAGAAACCACTGGAAGCATACTTTACACTTGTAGTGCTTTTCCCTGGTCTTGATGATCAGGTCACCCCGACTTCTTCCCCTTTTCCCTTCCTCTTCTTTTTGTTTGTTAGGTTGGATATATTCATTCACCTGCTTCTTGAAACTTAAAGTGCTTGGGTCAGACTGGCCTGAACAGTCTTCACAAGTGCTAAAGAAATGCATGTCTCTCATTTCAAACTTTGTGCTCAGCAGTTCAATGTCAATGGGATGAAGTTCTGGGGAGCCTGGGTTCCTGTGGATATGGCCAGCATAGGTTTCTACCTCCAGCTCTGGGGGTCCAGGACTCGCTTCTCCCAAAGAATACTCATTCTTAGCTTCCAAAGGTGACTTGAAAGACATTTCATTACAATGATCCAGGACTTCCAGGTCATTCCAAACAGCTGGTGAGATGTGCAAACTGGGGATGGCTTCCAACCGATTGTTTGGGCAGAGATAAGTCAACATTTCATCATCTTCTAGGTTGAGCCCCATCTTGTTATCACTGTCTGTTTCACCATCTGGCTTCTGAGCCCCTATGCCAGGACTCAGAGACCAGGTGTCATTCCCGTGACACATGTCCAATGTGAAGGCATCGTGGAAAGACATGGACTCATAATTACAGGGGTCTTCCTGGGTAACGCAGAAAGAGTCAGTGTCGCTGAGATCAGATGGCAGGCGGATGGAGAATATTTCTGGGGATCCCACCACCTGGCTGCTGGCCTCTATAATTGGTTTGGGTTTCTTGGGCCCCTTTCCATAAACACGGGTGCACTTCCTCCTGGAGAAGTGATCGTCCCTTGGGAAGAGAAGAGAAAATGTGGCATCATCATCAAATAAGTGCTGGAGGTCCACTTTGGTCTGATCTTTGGCAAAGGTTTCTTTGCTCTGCTCTCCCTTGTTCCTGTTTTGGGCTTCTGAGTCCATTACAGTGTCCTCTGAGAAGACCTGTGGTAGATTGTTAGTTGTTATGGTTTTTCTTTTTTCTGCATCTGAAGTTCCTAAGGGCAGGTCTGGCTTAGCAGGGCTTAAGGGTGCCTGCTTCAAGAGGAAATCATGCTTTCCCAATGAGCCTTCTTCTAACTTCCTTTTTTCCATTATGTATTCCTCTACGTTTGTACCACGAGTATCTTCATGCATCTCATTGTAAGTGTTGCACAGTCCTTCCTCTTCAGGCCTCAGGAAATTGTTTTCCCAGGATTCCTCTGAAACCTGGATCTGATCTCTTGTAGACAGGTTCTCCATTCTTCCTTGACTGCTCATCAGATCATTGATGGTCTTCTGGCCACATGTCTCTTCTGTGAACAGTATCTGATTGCCCATTTCATCCAAGTTCTTGAGAGTCTCATGGACTGGTGTAGCACTGAGAGCTGGCTGGACTGAATAAGCCCAGTCCTTTCCTGGTGTTGAGAGGGAACTACTTGGATACCCAGGATAATTGGCAATGGTAGATGATGAACTTGAGTCTGGTCTATCTAAACTTCCATCAGCTGAAACTCCAAGAATATTCTTCTCCGACTCAGAAGCCTTAGTGCATTGATTTTTCCTTGGGAATCTTTTCACTTGCTTTTTTCTCACTCCTGTCATTAATTTCCCTTCTGAATCACTGTTTAAGTCTGCAGGTTCTTTGCTTTGACGCTTCCTACCTTTTCGCCTCCTGTCTAATTTTTTAGGACTGGGTTTCCTCCTATCTAACTTGGCTGATTTCCCAGGCTCCGGGGCCTCAGGTTGCATCTTTGCTTTGCCATTCACCAAGTCTGAGTGAAGGAGTTCATGGGTCAGTGGTAGAGCTGCAGCCCTGAGGTCACTTAGCCCTGGATTGACCTCTTCATGTTTTTGGGTGTTGGGCTCATTCTCCAGAGGTGGTCCTGTAGGGCTGCTGTGGATGAAGGAATCACATGCCTTCTCTTTCACTGTCAGGGCCCTGAGGCTTTTCTTAGAGTGATGTCTTGATATTTTTGGTCCCTTTTCCAAAGGAGCAGAACTAGATCTGGTTGTTTTATTTGGCAACGAGGGGCCATGATTCTTTATCCGATGTTTCACAGCTTTGTGTCTCATCAAGCCAGGTTTGGATTTGAAGGACAAGGAGCAGATATCACATGTGACTTGTAGTTCATTTGGCTGTGGGGGACTTTGTTTCCACTGGCCATTTCTCAAAGGTGGGGGCTTCTGTTTATATCTACTCTTTTCCTGGATGGGGTCCAGTTGGTTTTGCATATCACCAATGGACAGTTCTGGCAGATCATTTCTGTGGCTTTTGGAAGGATTGGTTCTTAAGCTATCCTTTCTTGGGTCCACACTCGGAGAGGCAGAATTGAAAGAGCTCACCTCTGTTGCTGTCAAAAGGTGGACATTCTCTGGGTCCCCAATGTTGGTATCAGGCATCTTTGTAAGTTTAGGGCCCATAGCTGCAGAATAGGTCCCCTCTTCATTGTTTCTAGCTTCTCCTTCTTGTTGAGAGCTAGGGTCTTGCTCTACTTTAGCTTCTCTGCTAATCAGAGAGTCCGTGGGACCCTCTGGGTAAGATTTGCCTTCCTCTTGGGAGTGGACATCGAGAGTCACATCTGAGAGGGATCTTGGTTGGCTTTCCTTGTGGTGGGGGCATGCCAACTCCATGCAGGCACATTTCATGGGCATCTTTCTGACAACATCATTCTGGCCCAGGTGTGGAATGTAGGAAATGGTGGAGTCACGTGTTGGTGCTTTCTGGGAGGCATTCTTTCTCAGGGGCGATAATGTAGCATGACTGAGGTTAAAGGGAGCAGGCGAGGTCCTTGAGTCCTCTTCTCCAGGCTCCACTTGGCTATTTAAAATGTCGTCCTCCAGACAGCATCTGTCATTGCCACCTGCAGCTTGTGGAAGGGAGACCGTGATGCTCTGGTTCTCAAATACTGGCTGAGTTGAACGAGCAACTTCCCCAGGGTTCTTTTCTACTGGGTTCTGTGCAGAGCAACATTCTAGACTTTTCTCAGGATCATAGATACTTTTCTCCAAAGACAAAGGAGTTAATTTCCTCTCTGGATTGTGTGGTAGGACCCCATATTCATTGTTTTCAGATTGAGTATCCACAGTAGTAAGGAGGCTTTCAGCTCCATCACCTTGCAGATGTTCCTGGACAGAAGCTGTTGCCTGTAAAGGAAGACCAAGGACTGAGTCTTCCCCTGAGGAAGGGGTCTGTAGGCACTGTCTTGGAGAAACACTGGCTTCTTGTGCAAATGATACTGAAATTGTTTTGTTTTTCCAGTGGTTCTTCTCCAAGATGTTCTTGGGACTTGGGAGATAAGCAGGCAGCAATGTTAGCTCATCAGGGAATTTATCAGGGGTCCTTTTACTCTTCTCAGCAGAGGGTAACTGCTTCTCCTCCTTCCCCCAAGCACTGTCTTTGCCACTTGTTTCTGCAATTGCATCACCCAATTCTTCTTTCTCAAGAGAGGCAGGGCTTAATGGGGATCGTTGGCACCTTTTAAATGTCCAGGTTGCTATGTTGTGGTCTTGCTCTAGCTCTCTGTTGGGTTGACCTTCCCTTTTCATCAATTCAGCTACTGGGGAGTCAGATGTGGTACTGAATGGGGAAGGACTGGTGTCTTGTGAGATATCATGTGGGCAGATATGAAGGTCCTCTGATTCTGGGCTTTGCTGCAGCTGGGTTACATGATTTTGTGCTGCGGGGCTCCCCACTTTGGATTGACTGGCAAGGAATGATTCTGTTTCACTGAGTGAATCCAGATTTCCACCTGTCTCTGGGAACAGCTGAATTCCTACTGTGGTGGTAAGAGGTGTTTGCTCACCTTCCATGACTCTGACATCATTATTGTGGTCACAAGCCATGTCCTCATCCTCCTGATTTTCCCCTTTCAGATCAGAAGGGTTGGTGCTTGGGAGCTGGAGACTGGCAGAAAGAAGTTCTGTGAGGCAAGAGGGCATTTTTTCTTCCTCATTATTTTGGACTGTCCTGGCTACAAAGAGCTGAAGTTCTTGTAGGGGATTTGCTGTTGAACCCTGGGATGCCAGTGCCGTCTCACCACCACAAACTGGGTCTTTGGCCAAACTCAGCACCTCAAATAATGAAGCTTTCTTGTTGCCAGTCTTCTCACAGATCGGCATCGATGGATGAGAAACTGAAGCCACAGCTTCCTCATTCCCCTCCAAGATAGGCTCCTCTTCACTGTGATGAGAAATGACTGCACTCTTAGGAGATTCTGCCCTATTTGCTTTCTTTAAGGCATTTTCCTCTGAGGTGTTGACATTTCTGGCATCAGAAGATGAGGTGGTATTCAGGACTGGTACTATATCATCCCGAAAACCCATTTCAGATTTTGAATGGGTAACTGGATTGCCAAATGTTTCCAGCTCAGGTGGCTCACTGAGTGTTGGAGCTATCTCGTGTGGCTCTGGAAACACATCTTCTATAGTTTTTCTTGGAAGAAGCTGCAGAGGATCTTGTTCAGTCATTTTGCTCACCTCCCTATTTTTAGAACTCGTAGATTCTCTGACGGGGCTACTCTTTGTCAAGCTCTCTGCAGAGGCTAAGGGCTCTAGTTTTTCAGATACATTGGCAAAGGAGGGGTCATCACTAACAAGGGATTCATTTTCTATCTCAGAACAGCTGGCCTGTTTTGAAATTTCAGTTTCCTGGAGCTCGAGGTGCAACTGGTCACAGGTCAACGGGGAGCCAAAAGGATCTATAGTGACTGCATGTTCATGTGCATTTGGGGACATGCTTGTTGCCAGTGGCTCAAATGATATGGCGCATGACCAGCTTCCCTGATGACTTCCATAGTCTTTATCCATGCTGGCCACTTCTTCTTTGTCCTTGCCTGGATCTGGTCCACTGTGACTTTTGGGTGCCATAAGACTTGTTTCCTCAAGATTGCTAAGATCATGGGTTAAAAACAAATGCTTCTCACGCTCAGATTCTTGCCCTAGAGGTGAAGTTGAGAACGGTTTCGCTGTTTCAGGTGCATCCAAAGCAATAAAGTGCTCAGGAGATTGTAGGACCCCAGGGGCTACATCATCGAGTTTGCTGGTTTGAAGCTCACTTTCCAGTTCTGTGACCAATCGCTTGATTTCCAGCTCATCTTCTGACATGTTATTCATAAAAGGTACACTATAGTCTCCCATCTTTCCTGGCAAAGGGATCTGGCTTGGAGTCACACGTCCTTCATCAGGAAATTTCTTTTCTAATGACTTTTCCACAGAAAGGTCATGAAAATGGCCCATGTCATCAGACAGGACTGGTGACACTTCTTCCAGAGTCCAGTCCTTTTCATGGAGAAATGGGGGGTACTGTTGCTCAAGCTGAGTAGGTTTGCTTGGGGAGGTGCTCTCACAAGCAAAGGGGATGTAGCTGACCTTGCTGGGAGACATGCCACCATAGAGAGGAGTATCAAATCCAGCCACTGGGAGGCTACTGAATATAGATGATGAATCAAAGCTCAGAGGGGGAGAGACTTTGCCTGGTTCAGATTCTGTTGTGTAGGATGGAATCTTGGAGGATCCGGGCTCGAAGACATCTGAGCTGGTTCCTTCCTGGCTCAGGTACATGTTTTCTACATGGGATGGCCCCAAGACTAAAGGTTTCGAATACAGGTTGCTGTCATAATGATCTGATAAATCCTTTTGCCCAGGGGACGTTTCATCGGTGGTGCTCTCATAAGAATCGTGCCCTTTGCCAGAGAGCATAATTCCAATGGCATCCCCATTATAACAGCCAGTGGGTATGGCAAAGTCTTTAGGGTCTTCACTGGGGTCATGGTTCTTTAAGTAGTCCAGGCTAGCTTCTCTGTAGCTGATATCCATCGAGGTTGAAACCTGGGATGAATTCATTAATTCTCCAGTTTGGTATTTCAGGGTGTCCTCACTGAAAGGAGAAAATGGCGGCTCGATGTTATGGGTGGTGTCTTGCAAAGTAGATGGAACTGGACTTTCAGAGACTTCCCGCAGCACCACGTCAACATGGGATCCTGCCATCTTGGATTTTGAGGCTGCCTTTTCATTGCTTCCAATCTGGCTGGGTTTAGAGGTTATGCTTTCTTTGCTCTGCATTGTTTTTTCTTCAGTCATAGGACTTCCATTTTCATTTACATCATTGGTCAGTGAGAAATTGGACTTGCTACTTGGTAGGAGCTTGGTTCTGGCTGACAGTGCTTTGGCCAAGCAAGGTCTCTTTCTCTTTTTGGCAAAGTCTTCTAGCAATGGGTAGTTTTCAGTTGGACTTTCCTCATGGCTGGGAAGCTGTGGAAGTCCTGTTGGAAGAGGAAAAGTATGGATAGAGTCACTTGGGCTCCTTATCTCATTTTCTTTTCCATTGTCAGAATTTCTCTTCTCAGTGCTTTGGTGCTGCTTCTCTATCTTGCTGGCTGGCTTAGTGCTTTGATCATCCCCAGGGGAAGGCTGACAAACCTCTGGGCTCAGGGACACACACTCTTTCTTATTCCCTGTTTCATCACTTGGATCCTCCTGGGAATCCTGATATCTCTTTCCTTCCTGTTTCTGGCCCAGTTCCTTCTCTCCTCGGTTTCGTCTTAAAAAGTTGTGTTTGGGCTTGCCATTGATGTTGGAATTTTCCAGTTGCCTTTTCTCAAGGGCACCTAGGGAACATTCTCTTCCTTCCTCATCAGAATCAGAGATGTAATCATATTCCCCAAACTGCCCACTCTTGGTCACGGGGACAGGCTTTGGAGTCACCAGGGAGAGCTGCATGATTCGGTTGTTCTTGACTTGTAGTTTATGTGGCTTATTTTTCTGCTGTACAATTTTATGAATGAGTTCTTTGCTCCAGGTGCCATTTTGGGCCTTCCTCCTCTTCCCTTCCTTCTTGGAGAACCTATGCCGCTTAGGACTCCTGGGCCCCGGGTGTGTGTTAGCTGTACCATGCTGGGCCTGGCCATCGGGATCTGAATCAGGGCTGCTTCTTCGAGGCTGTTTTCTTAGTTCCCTTGAACTGGGCCTCGTTGTGGGGGTTGGGGTGGAGGATGTCTTGCTGAACTTCCTCCTTGGCCTCCCTCGGCTTGCTTTCCCCACCTTGTTATTCCCTCCTGTCCCCAGGGGATCACTGGGAGTCAGTTCTTTCCTGTAGAGACTGACTCTCTTCCCCCTGCCCCGTTCTCTCACTTTGATTGTCTGTTCTTTCTCAGGGGGCGGTTGCCCCACAAGTCTGCTTTGGCTCCTGCGCCTGGTCAGGTAGCCTTCTTCACAGTGACTGGCTGTTGGGGGTGGAGGCCTCTGCCCCCCGTCTTGGGGCATATGCTTGGACTTTCCCTCAGGTCCTGCTCCTTCCTTGGTCTTGTGAGATTGGCCACTGCCCAGACCTTTGGTGGCCGAGAGCTCCTCGTCGGTGAAAACATCGATAAAGCTGCTGTCGATCTCTGGGTTGTCTGATTGGTACTCAAGGCCATTCAGCGCCTCTGTGATCAGGCTATCCAGCTTGGCGTCCTCTATTTCCAAGTCGGAAGCCATCAGAGACAAGGAATTGGTAAAGAAGTTTCCTTTCAAGGGATCCTCTTTGCTTTCTCCCTTGCCCTCCCCGTCTAACATGAAGTCGGCAGGTTTGTTGGGGCCGAGCAAATGTGAGTGGGGATCGGAAGGGCCCTTTGGCCCCGGGAGCCCAGAGCCAGGCTGAGGAGCCCGCAGAGGCTCTGGAGGGCGCTTTCGGCCCTCAGCTGGTCTCGAGCCATCTCGCATCTCAGCCAGGAATGCTGAGTGTAAACTGCAATACTGCCGGTGTTCCAGGAAGGAGGCGAGGTTACTGTAGTTCTGGTCACATTGCTTGCAGGTCAGCAGCACATCCAGCTGGTCTAGGCTAGCACTGCTGATTGAGTTAGCCAGGAAATGATGGGAGGAATAGGGGGGCAGCTCTCCATCAAAGCTGTCCAAACTTCCTTTGCTGACATCAGTGACCGCTCTGGGAAACTGACTCTCCTGTAGGCATTTAAAGAGGTTCTCGTCCTTTGGTCCATCTGCAGGGAAGTGAAATGCCTTCATGGTCTCAGGTTGATAAGGGATGGATAGGTTGTTTGATGGGTCTGCAGAGTGGAATGTCTTGTTGTTCTCCTTTGGGTGAATGGGGGGCTGAAAATAGGAGGAAGGGGCAAGTGGGACCGAGAGCTGACTCTCTTCTGAGCTATGATTAACCGGACTGTTGGACAGGGGTGACAGAGAAGAACAAGTGCTATTGCTTGTGGGGTTGGGAACAGGAGAGGGCAGAGGGGATTCCCCTGGAGAAGTTGCTGCTAATCCTGGTGGGGGCAGGGCCAAAGATAGCTTGGAAGCTCTTCTGGGGGAGGCCTGTGGCTGGCTTATCCCGAAGAACAAGGGTTTGGTCCTGACATCACAGGAAGGAGAGCTGGCTTCGTTCACCCCTTCATAGGGATAAACACCTGTAAGACCCCCATTCAGCTGGATGGGCTCGCTTCTCTTTTCACCAGCCCCTTGGATCTTCCCAGGATAGCCCGGAGGACTGGACAGGTGGGCCGTCTTTGGCATCTTGCCCACTCCTTGCCATTCAGATGTGCCTGGAGGGAAGGGAACCTTTTGGTCGCTCAACTGTCTCAAGGGTTCAATTCGGTTTGGACTAGGCATGGCAGAGGTGAGATGAATCTGCTGCCACGTTACCCGGGCACCTTTTTGACCATGGAGCCTCTGCTCAGAACTAGTCTGGCATTCAAAGGAGAACTGATTCCCGACACCGGGAGCAGCAGCAGCAACAGCAGCAGCAGCAGCAGTGGTGGTGGTGGTGGTGGAATAAGGTGCTGGATTTGGGTCTATCCTAGTAAATGTCTTATTGCCTCCATCCCATGGCTGGGCCACTTTGGAGTGACCCTCAGTTACTGTGGAACCATCCTTATCTAAATGCATGGATGCTGGGCTCATGCTATTGGCTGGGGAACCTCCAAAGACTTTGTTTGGAAAGTGCACTTGGGGGAGAGAATTCTGTGGTATGTTCCTTCTAAGAGCGTTACTTGGCGTTGGCATCCTTGGGCTTGGGACGCTGTGTTTTTCTGAGGCTTGCCTCTTTGTGACAGCTTTGGGCATGTTACCATGTAAACCTGTTGAGAAAATGCCTTGGCCTTCTAAGAATGGAGTTGGGTTTTGGTCGTTAGCACCAGAGGAAGAGATAGCACCATTCAGGTCAGGGGGAGGGTCTCCATGCCCCTTGTAGCAGGGAAGAGGTGACGGAAGCAGCGCTCCTTGAGTCTGTGGATGCAGAAAGGGAGCCAGATGTGAAGGGAGTGAATAGGCCCGGCCTTCTTGGGACAAACTGTCAAAGGAGCCCTTGTTCAGAGGGTCTTTCTGCCAGTCCCTTGAAGAAGAGTGGAAGACAAATTCCCCGTGGTGAGCTGCCAGGGAAGCACCCACATACTCTTGGCTGGTAGCTTCAACAGGGAAAGGCTCGGACACCTGGAATGGATACTGAAATGGCACAAAGCAGTGGGTGCTGGATTTGCTGCCCTCGGGGAAGGGGCATGACTTGGTGGGGGTGATGTCATAGTTAGCACCTGGGAAGTTCTTCTCTGGGGAAGGCCAGGAGTCAGCCCTGTTTACCTGGAACTCCAGATAGTGTGGTGGCCTGCCCAGGCTGGGGCTGTCTTGTGGAGGAACCACCTGCTGCTGGTCCTTCCTACTGTGATGTGGGTGTGTGGTGGTTGGGGCCTGTGAGGTATAGTTGGTGGGGATAAGACTGGAGGGAGTCTCCTGGAAGTACCTGTTGAAGCTGACTTCTTCTTGCTGGAGCTCGGCCTCACGCTCCGGAATGCTGGGGACGTTGAACCGGTAGCTTCCTGATGCAGGTCTCTTGCTGGCCTCTAACTTTTTTGGCGGGGTGACTTTCTGCTGTGGGTAAGCAATGCCGATGGTGGGGTTGGCTCGGGAGTTGGCGATGGTGAGCCTGTAGAGCTGCTGATGGCCTCGCTCCCCTTTCCCAGACCGTCGGGTCTTGTCCCTGACCCTGCTCTTCCCTGTGGGAGACTGGAGAGTCCCCTTCCCAGCACTCCACGGGCCATTACTTAGCAATTTTGGCCTATTGTGAAGTGACTTGAAGTCGATCTTCCCAGCCAGCTGTGGCCTGATCACAGCCTCCCTTTGGCCATGAGGTTCTTTGTCCTTGATGCTAAAGGGGGAGGTTGCCTTGGGCAGTCCATCAGACTGGGACCTGTTGAGTTCCCCTCCTTCCAAACTACCATGACATTCAAAGTCTTTGTCTTGCTCTTTGGAGCTGGGCTCGGGATCCTTGATGGAATAGACATGCTGTGTCTCTCCCTTCATGATACTGGGGGGAGGCAGGGCTAGAAGGGAATGGCAGTCCTGGGACCCGCAGGAATGGATTCTCTCTCTCCAGGCATGGTGGTCCCTCAGGCCCAAGTAGCTCAGAGGAGGCTCCTGACCAAGAGGAACTGAGAGCTGTCCCTGCTTACATCCTCATCACTCCAAAACCATGGGCCGGCGATTGTGACAAAGACTGCTCTCATACTTTCAGACGGAGCCTGAAACAAGAGGATGGCACCAGTCAGCATGGGAAATATATAAACAAACAGGTTGGCTGGGGATGGGCGGGGGGAGCATAGAATAGCGAGCATTTGTATAACCTTTTAAAGGACTGAAAAATGCTTTGCACATTTTTTTTTTTGGTGGGGCAATGAGGGTTAAGTGACTTGCCCAGGGTCACATAGCTAGTAAGTGTCAAATGTCTGAGGCTGCATTTGACCTCAGGTTCTCCTGACTTCAGGGCTGGTGCTCTATCTGCTGTGCCACCTAGCTGCCCCTATCTGTATCCTTTTCTTTTTTTTTTCTTTTTTTTTTTTTTGGTGAGGCAATTGGGGTTAAGTGACTTGCCCAGGGTCACACAGCTAGTAAGTGTCAAATGTCTGAGGCCAGATTTGAACTCCGGTACTCCTGAATCCAGGGCCAGTGCTCTATCCACTGCACCATCTAGCTGCCCCTATCTGTATCCTTTTCAACCTTGCTTCTTGAAAGCTGTGCAACTTAATAATGAAGGAATTTAAAAAAACATTTTATTTTTTCAACAACTATTTATTTTCCATGGTACTTTTTTTTAAAAAAGGAATGTTTTCAGGGGCAGCTAGGTGGCGCAGTGGATAAAGCACCGGCCCTGGATTCAGGAGTACCTGAGTTCAAATCCGGCCTCAGACACTTGACACTTACTAGCTGTGTGACCCTGGGCAAGTCACTTAACCCCCATTGCCCCGCAAAAAAAAAAAAAAGGAATGTTTTCATTTTCTGTATTTAATTTGATTCAGTAAATATGTGTCAGGCACCTACTATGTCTAATACATTTTGCTAAATCCTGGGAACACCAAGAGGAGGAAAGGTTGAAGAGATGCAAGAATGGGGGAGGGAGGCATTCCTAGAGAATGTGACACGTATGTATTTATTTTTAGTAAGTAGAATGGAAGCTCCCTGAGGAAAGGGGGTGCCTCAGCTTTATATTTGATAACTGTTTGCTGAACTGAATTGAGTTAAAAGGAAAGATCTTTTCTACCTGGGGTGAAGGTTTCATGGAGGACATTCTAGGTCAGGGATATTTTTTTTGGGGGGGGGAATGGGGCAATGAAGGTTAAGTGACTTGCCCAGGGTCACACAGCTAGTAAGTATCAAGGGTCTGAGGACGGATTTGAACTCAGGTCCTCTTGAATCCAGGGCTGGTGCTCTATCCACTGCGCCACTGTGGAAATTTATTTTGATTTGGGGACCCTATCTTTGGGCTGAGATTAAAAAGCCTTAGGCCCTCGGGCCTTTTCTGTGTGAAGGGCTGGTGCCCCTCCCCCTCTGCTTCAGCTGAGCCAAAAAGCCCTGTGGGCTGTACAAGATGCCAAGTCAGTGGGGGCGCAAAAAGCCCTGAGATTTGAGTGGAGAGAAGAGAGATATCTATATATCTATATCTATATCTATATCTATATCTATATCTATATCTATATCTATATCTATATCTATATCTATATCTATATCTTATATAAACTAGACAATTAGACGCAAAGGAGGGAGGCCGAAGGACTAGACTCAGGGGGACTGACAAGATTAGAAGAACAAAATTAAGGACTGACCGACAAGATTAGGAGAATAGGGAGGCTGGCTGACAAGATTAGAGGGGTGGCAAAGGTGGCAGAGGGCAGACTGAGCAGACAGATAGAACAGGAAGCAGTGGAGAGCACAGAAGCGGTCGGCACAGAGTACAGGTTGGAGAAAGCGAAGATTAAGAGAGCAGAAAGGCTGGAGCACTAAGAAACAGGGGAAGGAGAAAAAGCTAAGAGCAAGAAGGGACGGAGGCTGAAGGATAAGATAAAGGGACAGGCAGACAAGACTGAGGGGGGCTGACGAGATGAAGAGAGCAGAAAGACTGGAGCACTAGGAGAATGGAAGGAGAGGTTGGTGAGAGAGAAACACAGGGGTTCAGTGGTTCGGTAAGGAGAGGAAAGTTAGAGGCAGGGGGATTTACAAAGTGAAAGGGGCATGGAGTTAGAAGGAGCTGAGCAGTGAAAGTGGAACATACCCAAAGGCAAGAGGCAGCAGAGCTTATTGTATTAAAAAAGTTCTGGGCCCAGTAGGTGGAAAGAGACGCCAGGAACGCAGTCAGGTTGTACATTTTATTTCCCTGTATTTTTATGTTTAAATAGTATCTCATAAATAAACTCTGCTTTGATTATTTAGGTAAGAGGCTTCTTAATCTTTTGCTTATCAATTTGGGAGCAGTGTGGTGGAACTTTTTAAATGGCCCACATTAAATTAAAGAGCAGTTAGATAGCCAGTTAGTCAAAAGTCCCCAGATTAGTCCTCCAATAGATTTAGTTCCCCCAAATTAGGCCAGCAACTATTTAAAATATTTTTACACCACCTAGCTGCCCCTAGATCAGGAATTCTTAACCTTCTTTATGTCTTGGTCATGTTTGGCCATAATCTGGTGAGGCCTGGGGATACTTTCTCAGAATCATGTTTCTAAGTGCATCAAATATAATACTTAAGATTACAAAAGCAAACTCCCAACCTTTATACACATAGACACACAGAGACACACACACAGAGACACACAAAATGTATGCATCACACATATTACATATACATATGCACACAATGTATACATATTTAACATATACATGTTTGTATATATGTAAAGAGACATGTGGAAACCTATATATTACAATGCAGTTATCAAAATATTGAACCCTTCCCCCTTGGATTTGCAGAGGCTCTTGCTGTATCGTAGAATAGATTGATAATAGAAGGAACCTTAGAGGTAATTGAGCAACACTCCTTCATTTTTCATATAAGGAAACAGATGATGATAGGGGTCAAGTGAATCTCCTGAGGTCAACAGTAGCACTTAGCTTGGCCCTTGACAAACTGTCATAGAGAGAGACGAAGCTTGGGAGGTAGGCAGTGACACCACCTGAGAGACACCTGCCTGCTCCAGCTTCTAACATTCCTGATGGAATCCCACTCTATTTCAGCCCATTTCTCAGATGTGTTGCTCACTGCTGAGTCCCACCCTTGCTTTTTCAGCTAAATTGACAAAGTGTTTCTTATTGATAAGATTTTTTTTTCCATCTCAGGAAACTGTTTAAAATTTCTGCCTATTCTGTCAGTTTTGGGGGGAGGGATAAGTAGTGTCGGTTGAGATGGTTTTGTTTTTTTGTGGAGGAGGGGAGTCTGGAATTGACTCATCAATTGCCTTTTTAAGTTTTCTAATAGAATTTTTTTCATGTGATCATTACTACCTACTGGTGCATTGACACTTATAAAAATGAACGTCATAAAGTAACCAGCTACATTCCGCACACAAAGCGGCTTCTTATCTTGCTGAGTCTTAGTCCCAGCTCAGTTAAGAAGAAACAACAAAAAAGGTATCAAAAAGCATAGAAATGAATGGGTTTACAGATTATAGTTTTTTTAGCCAAGCTATTGCAAATAGTTAGATGGTATAGTGGGTAGAGTCCTGGGCCTAAGGTCAGGAAAACATGAGTTCAAATCTAGCCTCAGATAGGCCCTCGTTGTGTGACTTTAGACAAGTCGTTTAACCTGTCTGCCTTAGCTTCCCCATCTTTAAAACAGGGGTGGTAATAATAACACCTTGCTCCCAGAAATGTTCTGAGGATCAAATAAGATAATATTTATAAAGGACTCAGCATAGTGCCTTGCATATAGTAGGTACTTAATAAATGTTTCCTTTCTCTTTTCCTCTCTTCTTCCTCTTTCTTCTTTCTTCCATTTTCCCTCCTTTCTTCCCCTCTTCCTTCTTTCCTCCCTTGCTTTGTTTCATCTCCATTTCCTTCTATCCTTCCTCATTCTTTCTTTCTCTCTTTCCCTCTCTCTCTTCTTTCCTTCCTTCTTTCTCTCTCTTTCTTTCTTTCTCCTTTTTTCTCTCTCTCTTTCCTTCCTTCCTATTGAAGGTTACAGTTTGCTCATATTCACCACATGAGGTTAGTCTTATATAACCAATGGGGAACTCTGAAGAAGAAAAAGAGTAAGAATAAAGCAAGGCAATAGGAAGAAAAGGAAGCCAATTGTATAGTCTGAGTGGAATGTTCCACTGATACCATCTTGATATTAGAAGAAAATAAAGAAGGCATCCAGTTTATTGGATGGGTCCCTTATGATGTATTTATGGGGGGGACATGGACAAGAGTCTTAGAGGATGGGCAGGCATGGAAAGTTGCATCATTGGAGGAAGTTTCAAAATCAGTGAGTTCACAGATGCATTCCAGTCTTTTAATAAATTGAGGGTATGTGTTAAAAATATTTCATCTAGAGGATCAGATGATCAATAAGTTTGGAGACTCCTAATTTTGACCACTGGCCCCCCCCCTTAATTTATTCTAGGTACAAGAATTCCTAGTTATACTCTAGCTATAGGATCTTTTAAATGACCAATGAAAAAGCATAGACAGTCTTCCACCTCAAAGTGGTAGAGCAGGGATTCTTAATCTGGGGTCCTTGAGTCCCCAAGGTATCAGAAAAGAGATCTCAGGAGCCAGTGGACTGGTTTTTAAATGTTTTGATAACTGTGCTTTACTATAATTGATTTCCTTTGTAATGCTACGCATTTTAGTTCACGCATTTAAATCCTTATCCTGAGGGGAAGTTAGACTGCCCAAGGGATCCAAGACACAAAACAGGTTAAGAGCCCTTTGTTAGAGAGAGATCTGTGGGCCTAATCATGCTAGAGTCAAATTCTACTGTCTATACTTACCTACCTACACACATTCACACATATACATACATACACACACATATAAACCTTCTCTAAAGGAATGTATTCCTTAAATGCGGGAAACAGTTCATTTTTGTCTCTGTAACCTCAGTACCTAGCGTCAGCACCTGTACTCAGTACCTGTCACTCAGGTGCTTAATACATGCTTATTGAGGGAATGAATGGTGGTGGGTGACTAGGCTAGTCAAAGGGGCTGCGTTGTTCCTAGCTCCAGCTGTCTGACCTTGAGCAAATAGCTTCCCCTCTCCTCTCTCACTTTCCTCACCTGCCAAATGAGGGCAGATGTGTTCTCCAAACTCTATTCTGGCATTAACCACCTATGCCTCCTCTGACCTGCCATGGACAAAGGGCTACTGTGTGGCAGCACTTGATTCAGTTGCCCTGGGATGCTCTGCACCATCAAGGACAGGGAAAGGGAGGGACTGCCTATTGAAGGTGTCTCCAGCTCCCCCATTCCAAGGGCACTGTTTGTCTCCCAGTGCCCATTCCATTCTACTTGCTGGCCAGTAGAGGGGCTTCTTCCTCTACCCAGCATGTGGCTGTGGAGGAGTGGGGCTATCGTGGGTTTCAGGTGTTGCATGTTTCTAATGCCCTGAAGCAGCCTCTTCCTCCTTTTGGTGTTGGTGGTGTTAGAGTGTGTGGGGGCACTGGGTAGAGGTGAGCTCCTGTTCCTGGTTCCATTGAAGGGCAGGCCTTCAGCAGAAGCATCAGAGGACATCTCCAACTTCAGCTCTCTGGACTCTGCCTCCTGTACCTTCTTCCATTTACACACCCCTAGCAGTGCTCCCCCCACCCCCTCCAGAGTTGCCCTCCATGCTTTGGACATCCCCTAACAACTCATCATCACTGTCCTTTGTACTATAAAGGACAACAGGTTTGGAATCAGATGATGTGGACTCAAATCCTGACTGCCACTTTATTACATCCTGAGCAATCATGCACAGGTTGCTTCTTCTCTCTGGGCTTCAGTTTCCCACCTGTAAAATGAGGCATTTGAAGTAGATAATGTCTAAAGTCCCTTACAGATCTAAATCTTACTCTCCTTACTTCCATCGGATGGGACGTTTACAAAACATCTTTAAGTGCGCTGCCTCACTGGAGCACAAGAGCCATGGGAACTCTTTTCTCCAGCATATTTATTATGCTTTACAAAATGCTATCCTCCAAACAGCCAAGTGAGGCACAGAGTTCAAGAATGGCTATTTCTATTTTACGTGTGAGGAAAATAAAGCTTAGAGAAGAGTCATGTTGGCCACACAGCCAATGGTGGGGCCAAGACTCAAGGCTCATCTTCTGACTCATGTCATGACTATCTAAGATATGGGGTCAGGCCATCAAAGGCAGAGTAGCTAACTGAATTGCTGTATCTGAATATAATGGAATGGAACTGTAAAAATAATGTAATATAATGTAATGTAAAAATAATTGTAAAAAATAATGGCTTATTTATGAACTATCATAGAAGGTAGCATTTATAAAGCACTTTAAAGGTTATATATATATGTATATGTATATATATATATATATATATATTTTTTTTTTTTTTGCGTGGGGCAATGAGGGTTAAGTGACTTCCCCAGGGTCATACAGCTAGTTAGTGTCAAGTGTCTGAGGCTGGATTTGAACTCAGGTTCTCCTGAATCCAGGGCCGGTGCTCTATCTACTGTGCCACCCAGCTGACCCTACAAAGTGCTTTATGTAAATTATCTCATTGTAGATATGTGAATACAGGGAAGCATGGGAAGACTTATATGAACTGATGCAGAGTGAAGTAAGTAGAAGCAGGAAGCCAATAGACACAGAATAACCACAACAATGGAAATGGGAAGAATGCCAACAAATGAAAGCAGAGTATGGCATAATTATCATGACTGAGTCTGGCTCAGAGATATAAGAATGAACTTCCCTTCCTTCTTTTCAGAGATGGGGGATTATAGGTGTTGAATATTTTTTATACTGTCAGACTTCATTGAAAATGTTGGTTGGTTCCTCTGAACTGCTTTTTCCTCTTTTTTAATTTTAATTTTTTAACTTTTGTTATAAGGGATGGGCAGCTAGATGGTGCAGTACATAGAGTGCTGAGCCTGGAGTCAAGAAGACTCATCTTCATGAGTTCAAATCTGGCCTCAGACACTTTGTAGCTGTGTGGCCCTGGGGAGGTCACTTAAGCATACTTGCCTCAGTTTCTTCATCTGTAAAATGAGATGGAGAAGGAAATGGCAAACCACTCCAGTATCTTTGCCAAGAAAACCCCCAACGGAGTCATGAAGTGTTAGACATGACTAAAAAGTGACTCAATAGAGGATGGATCTCTGAGTAAGAGGAAAAGGAGGAGGGTATTGAAAATTTAAGGTATATAAAAACAAAAGCTATCAATAAAGTTAAAAATATTTGGGAGCTGGGCTAGAGCACAGTGTTTCTTAAATTAATCTGGTCTTCCACTTGTCATCTTGAAAATTACAGACGGAACCCATAAATGCTGCTCTGGGGAATTCAAGAGCAAAGAATATCTCCCAGATCATTTAAGGGGAAAAAAGGGTAAATTATGACTATTGTCATACTAAAAAGACTGCAGCTGATGAAGAATTCTGATGAAGAATTTCCTATTTAATTTTTTTAAAAAGGAAAGTAGTATAACAATTGGCATTTTTCTTCTGGAACTCTAATTCACATCTTATGGGACACTGGGGAATGGAGGTCTAGACAATCTTGTCATCACATTCTCTGCTGTCACCATTTCCCTTTCTCGCCACTTGTCCCTTCTTGCCCACACCAACCACAGGAGACACAGTGTAGATGGGGTGACTGGGCTTGGATAAATACTCATAATTACTGGGTGGAAAGCATGTTGGACCTGGGTTAAAATTCTGTGTGCTTACACACTGCTTGTGTGACCTTGGGCAAGTCACTTAATTTTTCTAGGCACCATCTTCCTCTTCTGCCAAATGAAGGGGTTGGATTAAATAAACTTAAAGGTCCCTTCCAGATCTAAGTTTCTGAGCCCAGAATCTGAAAAATGGGTATAGTCATAGTTCTACTATCTGTGTCTTAGAATTATTGTTCAGAAGGCGCTCAGTCGATTTTCAAAGACTCAGATTCCTGAGTGTTATCATCATTGTTCCTAACCTTACCCTCTGGGGAAGTATGAGCGCTTCTCTTTGGAAACATGGGTCTCATTAAGGCTGTGGGAACTGAAACCAGTTCCCCCTTTGGGACCTATGCTCCCTGTTTTCTTATATAATTGTAGTGTTGGAGGTTCAGAGCATTAGAGCTTGGACAACGTTGGAGAGAGATGGCCTGGTGTGTTGGAAGGAACAATAGACTTGGAGACAGAAGACCTAGGTTTCGGGTCCAGGCTCCTAGCTGGGCATAGTGGGGGAAAGTCAAAGCTTCTCTGAGACTCAGTGTTCTCATCTGTAAGATGGGGAGAATATTATTGGCACAGCCCACCCCACAGGTGGTAAGGGACAGGCAATAACATTTAATTTCAGGGAGCATTCTATAAAGGTACAGTTCTATGGACTTCATATAGTTCCATCCTCCTCTGATCCTTACTGTTTTATAGGCAAGGAAACGAACTGATGATTCGACAACCCCCTTTCCCCTCCTGTAACTTTTCCTTAGCGAATTAGCAGAACTGTGACCCAATAAGTTGGTTATATAATCTTAGTCTTGTGATTCCTCGGTTGATTTCTGAATACTCTCAAGCTTTGCAGTCTGGGCTTGAAACAGCTCTGGGGACAATCGGAAATTTCTTATCTTGAGCATTCAAATCCTCCTGCTAACTGTGTGACCTTTGGTAGAGTGGAAAGAACATCAGATCTATGGTCAGATGACCTGGGTTCAAACCCCAGTTTTGCCACTTATGACTTGCGTGACCTCAGGCTATCATTTTCCATCTCTGAGACTCGGTTCTCACATCTATAAAATGAAGTAGTTGGATTAGATGATCTCTATGGCTCCTAGAAGGTCTAAATCTTATGATCGCAAGTCGTGCAATCTCTCTAAGCTTTGGTTTTCTCATCTGAAAAAATGGAAATGATAACAGTTGCGGAGGCTACTCTCTGGAGTTGTTAGGAGGAAAGGATAAGGACCGGATCTACCATTCCATTGGCATAGGGAGCACATGAGTAAGGGAACTCCCTCTAAAAATACAGGTCAACACTTTGAGTTGCTGGCACATGGATAAGCCTAGTGACTTGCCTAGGGTCACAACAGCTACCATGTGCCAGAGGTCAAACTTGAACTCAGGTCTTTGGGGCTCTGAGGCCAGTCCTATAGCCACTATGCCAAGGCTGCCTCTCACATTATGAAGAAAGGGGTCTGAAAATCTTAAATCACTATATGAAAGAGCCATGCCAACCTTTCAAGCCTCACTTAGGACTCCTTATGGCATCCTAAAAGAGGGGAGAGTCCTGCCTACTGCCCCCTTTCACTACAGGCTGGTGGCAGTCCTCTAGATGGACCTGTTTCCTCTGAAAACTCAGCCACTGGCTCATTCTCCCTCCCTTCAAAGCCAGATCAAGTGAGAGAATGATAATATAACATCAACATCTGGCCAAATGTTGACCCCCAAGGTATATGTGTGGAGAAAGGATCCCCGGCAGTGTGAGTGCTAGGCTGTGCTGGAGAAATACCACCTTGGATAGAAGTCTTCTGGCTCCAATGGGAAGCAGAGTCCAAATAGTTTTTTCCCCCCAAAGCCATCATGAAAAAGAAAACCCCATGTCCTTAGTATCTCTGTTGTGTTTGTACAGCACGTGAGAACTCTCACCGTGTGCAGAAGTTCTGTACTCTAAAGCCATTACTTGGAACCATCTATCTGGAGCCATTAACTCATAAACTATGTTCATTCTAAGTACACAACATCTAACTCTATGGCTACTGATGGCACTGGTCTCTAGCTCTTTGTTTAATAGCTCCCCCACACAGCAACTGAGGTCATGCTTTTCAAATGCACTTATCATGAGCTATTCTGTATTACGGTCACAGGTATTTCTGTTTTATCCCCCTAGCTAGACTGGAGGCTCCCCAAAGGCTGGGGCTTTGTTGTAACTGAACTTGTGCTTCCTTCAGCCCTATGCATAAGCCTCTGTGGACAACAAATTATTGGAAAACAATTCTTGGATGGATGGGGGAAGGGATAGATGGATGGATGGATGGATGGATGGATGGATGGATGGATGGGTGGATGGATGGAGGGATGGATGGATGGGGGAAGGGATGGATGGGGGAAAGGATGGATGGATAGATGGGTGGATGGGGAAGAGATGTAGGGGTGGATGGATGGAGGGATGGATGGATGGGGGAAGGGATGGATTGATGGATGGATGGGGAAAAGGATGGATGGATAGATGGATGGATGGGGAAGAGAAGGATGGGTGGATGGATGGAGGGATGAATGGATGGGGGAAGGGATGGATGGAGGGAGGGAGAAAGGGAGGGAGGGATGGAAGGAATTTTGGCTCAATGACAGTCAAGTTGCATTCTTTGTCTCTGGTCACTGCCCTGGTTCTAAGCTCTGTCACCTTTAGACTGTATTCAAGAGCTGTGAGCATTGGGTCACATTCTGGCTGTAGTTGAGTTCTATACCCCAGGGTTGAGACAAGTATAATAGTATCATAATATTTAGAGCTTCAAGGGACCTCAGAGATCATCTAGGTCAATTTCCTTATTTTGCAGATGAGGAACAGAGAGGGGAAGCCATTTGCCCAAAATTATGCTGGTAATAAGCAACAAGGACAGAATCTGAACATGCCATCTGACTACAGGACCAGTGCTCTTTGGGGAAACCTTAGCTTAGCTGTAGCACTCCCTAATTTGAGAGAAGACTTTCCTCCTTCCCTCAGTTTTTAGTGTGCCCTTAAATAACTTTACACTTATTTTGAACATAGTAGTTGTGTCCACCACCTTCTGGGAGTTTTGATTGAGGGAAACAGATCAGTAAGACGATGGAGAAAGTAGAAAATTGTACATGGTCGTACATTTCTCAAGGTCTCAGGTTTTCCTTTTTCCTGATCCTTGATGAGACTGCATAAGACTTGGAGTATGATAAAAACAAGCCAAGAGAATGGAGAGACCAAGAGCCACACACCCAATAGCCACAGCTGGTGGCCACCACAGGGCTCAGGTTGATACTGTTATCATAGTCGCCATCATAGCATTGCAGCCAGGGCCTTGATCTACTGTGATCAGGCTTGGCTAGCTGAGATTTGTTTTTGTTTGTTTGTTTGTTTTGTGGGGCAATGAGGGTTAAGTGACTTGCCCAGGGTCACACAGCCAGTGTCAAGTGTTTGAGGCTGGATTTGAACTCAGGTCCTAGCTGTCCCCTAGACCTCAGATTTGTACTAGGAACAGAAATACAGGCTATTAAGCAGACCATGGGAGCCAACTCTGGCTGTGAGGGCAAGTTAGGGCTGGAGAAGACGTGGATTCCAGACACTAGACTAGCATCAACTAATATGGTGAGCTGGAGTGAGGACAAACTCCCCTCCAACAATGTTTTTTCTTTGTCCCCAATTTATATGAACTCCTGGTCCCTAAAAGGGGGTCCCAGCCATGTTGCTACTTTCCTCTAATGCTTTCACCACCTGCGGAAAGTGGGAAGGCCACCTTACAGCAATCAGGCTGAGTGTTCCACTGAGTAACTGTTAGTGGGGCTCTCATTCATTTTCTTTGTTTGAGAAACTGTGTGGTCATAGTGTGGACTGTTTGTGTAATAATAATAGATAAAGAGGATTGTGAATGAAAAGGAGAGACCCCCTCCCAAAGTGGGAATGGAATCTTGAAAACTGAGATGACTTTCTTTTTAAGTAATTTTGGAGAGGATGATTATATTGTACTTCTAAATCCAAATGGAATCAGGGAGAATCTCTGGCACTGGTTAAATAATGACCAAAGAGACAATATGCTTTAGGAAGTAGAGAAAGCATCCCAGGGCAGGCTGCTGTAGTCCATACAGCATCTTCAGCACTAGCTGGCAAAACACACCAAGTACATGCCCAACCTGCCCCTACGACCACATGAATTTATTCTGTATTTTCTCTTTGAACACATTGTAGCTCCTTCTCCCCAATAGAATGTAAGCTCCATGAGGGAAAGTACTCTCTCATCTTGTTTTTATATCCTCAGTACCTAGGACAGAGCTTGGCATATAGCAGAGGATTAATAAATGCTTATTGGTTGATTTCTACTTTACCATCTTTTTTCTTTTCTTTCTTTTTTTTTTTTTGCAGGGCAATGAGAGTTAAGTGACTTGTCCAGGGTCACACAGCTAGTAAGTATCAAGTGTCTGAGGCCAGATTTGAACTCAGGTCCTCCTGAATCCAGGGCTGGTGCTTTATCCACTGTGCCACCTAGCTGCCCTCTACTTTATCATCTTAAGGAAGTATTGATTAATTTCCAGGCAAAGACAGTTCTCATTTATATGGGAATTTATAGTTAAAGTGCTTTATGCATTTCATCTCATGGGAGTCTCATGACAACCTTGAAAGGTAGGTGGTGCAGGTATTCTTCCTCCTTCTCTCTCTTCTTCTTCTTTCTTTCTTTCTTTCTTTCTTTCTTTCTTTCTTTCTTTCTTTCTTTCTTTCTTTCTTTCTTTCTTTCTTTCCTTCCTTCCTTCCTTCCTTCCTTCCTTCCTTCCTTCCTTCCTTCCTTCCTTCCTTCCTGCCCATTCATTCATCCATCCATCCATCCATCCATCCATCCATCCATCCATCCATCCATCCATCCATCCATCCATCCATCCATCCATCCATCCATCCATCTGGTTAGCATATGATCAACCTCACAGGCTGGATCCCAAGGTGAGGGCCTCTGATTCTGCTTGCTGCATTCTTTTTCAATCACTCCCAGTTTGAATTCCCAAGTGAGGTCCCCGAATATACCCTCAAATTGCCAGGGGATCCAGTCAATCAATTAATCAACAAGCATTTATGAAGTGCCTACTACATGTCAGACACTGTGGTAGGTATTAGGAGACACAAAGGCAAAAATGAAACAGTCTCAGTCTTCAAGGACCTTACAGTGTATCCAAAGAGGTGGGATGTACATGGAGAAATATATACATGTATATATTGTCACAATATGCACTGACACACATATTTCTCCTCAGCTCCCACACAGTCACATCAGTCTTTTGGTTGGTGTCCTGGCTTTAAGTCTCTGCACACTCTAATCCATCTTCTACTCATCTGCCAAAAGGATCTTCCTAGACTTCAGCTTTGACAATGTTGCTCTCTCTATAAACTCTAATGGCTCCCTATTACCTGTAGGATCAACTATAAAATGCACTGCATGGCATTTAAAGACCTTTACAACCTACCCCCTCCTAACTTTTCAGCCTTCCTGTGCTTTATTCTCCTCCAAGTTCTCTATGATCCAGCTCCTGCCAGTCCTTGCATATAACAGTGCATTTCTTGATTCTATCCATGTCTTTGCACTGTCTGTCTGCCACTCCTGGACTGCTCTCCCTCCTCATCTATCTATGCCTCCTATATCTCCTGACTAATCTGACCTTCTCCAGGAGGCCTTTCCCAGGCCTCTCCTTCCCAGCTAGTGACTCCCTCTGAAACTGCCTTACTCTTACGTGACATCTCTCTTATAGGATCATAGTTATTTTCATGTTGTAACTATGTTCATACAAGAGAGATGCCATGTAAGAGGCAAAGATGCCTAGTCCCCCCTTTAGAATGTAATCTCCTTGAAGGCAGGGGCCACTTTGTAACCCCAGTGTTCGGTCTGGTGTCTGGAACATAGTAAGTCCTTACTAAGTGTTGACTTAGCCATTCCAGATCAGCTCAGTCGCTAAAATGGCACCATTCACTCCAGTACATTCTCCACATACACTTAATTGTTTCATATTCTGTCACACAGGCTTCTGGGATCTGGCTTCAAATCAGGCCTGCTCCGTATATTTCCGGCATCAGTAGAGTGTCCTGATGTTCCTTTATAGCCCAGGGGATAAGGAATAATTAAGAGTATTTATAAGCAGCTCTGAGGTGTTTTTTTGTTTTTTTTGTTTGTTTGTTTTAGGCAATCAGGGTTAAGTGACTTGTCCAGGGTTGCATAGCTAGTAAATGTCTGAGGCCAGATTCGAATTTAGGTCCAGTGCTCTATCCACCACACTACCTAGCTGCTCCCACCACCTTTGAGTCTTAATCAAATTGGGACCAAATTCGATTGCTTGCTTACCACTTAGCACTTAGCACTATTTGCTCCGTCACTGAGCTAAGACTCAAACTCATGCCTTGTGACTCAGTACCCTTTCTACCCTACCAGGCTGCCCCTCTATTTGGAATCCACACTTGTCTATTACCTTAGAGCACTTTCTATAGATGTAATGATAGCTAGCATTTAAATGGCACTTTAAGGATTACTAAATACTTTCCATATATTATCTCATTTGATTCTCACAACAACCCCGGGATGTGGTGGTATTATCAGCCCCATTTTACAGATGAGCAACTGAGGCAGACAGAAATAAATGACTTGCCCAGGGTCACACAGCTAGTATCTGAGGCCAAATTTGAACTCAGGTCTTCCTGACTCCAGGTCCAGAGCTCCTTCCACTTTATCACTTAGTTGCCTCAAGTCTCTGGACCTCTATAAAATGAGGAGGTTAAGCTAGGTGACCTTTTAGGTCCCGTCCAGCTGTGGATCTAGCTACATACTGGGGAAATCACAGGGCATGGGCCCTTCAGGGATCCTGGGCAGGGTCTTATTTCTCTCAGGCTGCATGTGAAAACTTGG
Source organism: Dromiciops gliroides (assembly GCF_019393635.1). Lineage (NCBI taxonomy): Eukaryota > Metazoa > Chordata > Mammalia > Microbiotheria > Microbiotheriidae > Dromiciops > Dromiciops gliroides. The sequence goes on along the minus strand of NC_057862.1, from coordinate 647,100,903 downwards.
GGGGCAGCCATGGTTCGATCTGCCCATTTATCTGGCTGCCTCTCCAATCCGCCGGCCAGTTTGGGCTGACATTCTAGAATTCCTCTGTGGTTTCACAACTCTGCTCAATGAAACGAGCCTCCGACTGATACCAGTCTCTGTCTCTCTGGCCAAAATGAACACACACAGCTCTTTGGCGTTCATGGGTTGCCCTTGGACAACAATGAGTCATTGATGCTGACTCAAGCCTCAACTGTAAGGTCTGTTTACTGCTCCTTAAATGGGAAAGGGTTCTTTGCCAAAATAAAATAAGCCAGGCCAAAGGCAGCGACATTATCACAGCCATACTCATTAGGCCACATAAAGAAGCCCTTTCTTGGAGGTCAGCCCCTCTCGCCACTAGGGTAGGAAACACTGCTGTGCTCCCATTGCAAAGGCCGTATTGACTGTTGTATTATTGCTCTGATCAGAGGAAATAGCTACCCACACTTCTGACTGGGGACCCAGACTCAGAGGCTTAGCAGTAGGAAAGAAGAACTCAAAGGGCCCATGTAAGGAGTCTCAGGAAAATGGCATCCTCTCCTCTGTATGAGCCCCTCTGTGCATTGACAAGGAAACAGGTGCAGAATAGTGTGGGAGAAAGAGCCCAGAGCTGAGACAACGTTGGCTGAGAGATTTGGGTTCAAGTTCCAGCTGTGCTACTGACTTGGAAAGTGGCCTTGGACAAGTCACTTCCCCTGTGGACCTTAGTTTCTTTACTTATAAAATGGGGAGGCTAAAGGAGAATGGTGTCTAAGCTCCCTTCTAGCTGCTCTGAGAAGATAATTGGCCACCCTGGTAAGGGAGGAAGCTGTTGTTACCATCTTCCTTATACAGTTGTAGCCTCATCCCTGTTTCTATCTTTGTTGCTCAATTGATCAATCAGTAAACATTGATTAAACTCCTACTATGTGCCAGGCACTATGCTAAGCACTAGGGATACAAAAAGAAGCAAAAAGTAGTCCTGTCCTCAAGGAACTTACAATCTGATGGGGGAGACAATATGCAAATAAATATATACAAAGCAAGCTATATTTAGGCTAAATAGGAAATAATTAACAGAGGGGAGGCATTGGAATTAAGAGGGGTTGGGAGGAAGGCTTCCTGGGGAAGGTGAAATAGTAAACCTGCTGGAGTTAAAGAAAACCCTTGGGAGGAGGCAAAGTGCACTGTTAGACTTGGAATCAAGAAGACATGAATTCGAATCCAGCCTCTGATACTTATTAGCTGACAAAAGTTAAGTGACTTGCTCAGGGTCACGCGTCTCAGGTTGAATCTGAATTCAGCTCTTTCTGTCTCCAGGCCTTGGTGACATCAGCTAGGCAATTATCTCAGGGATGTCAGCGTTGATAGAAGTAGAAGAGAAAGAGGTCTCTTCTTCCTCTTCAAACCCTTTGAGGTTTGGTCCTGGCCATTTGTGTTTCTGGGTCTTAGAGTCAGTCAGTTAACAAATATTTATTAAGCACCTACCATGTGCCAGTCACTGTGCTTGGTGCTGGGGGGTGGGGAATGTAAAGAAAGGTAAAAACATAGTTCCTTCCCTCCAGGAGCTTAAAATCTAATAAGCCTTCTTTTAGGTTTTTCCCCCCATTGGAACTGGCCATTATTAAGAGTTATTAAGACAGTTATTCAAAGGCTAAGGAATAACATGTTAGAGCTGGAAGGAACCTTAGAGCTCCATGTCAGCCTTGGATCTTGTTTTACAAAGCAGGAAAATCAGACCTAAAGAAATATGAGTTTTCAGACATGTTGAATTCCAAGAGAAGTGACTTGCTCAAAGTCACAAAGCCAGTCATCTGATTCTGAAAGGCAGATTGAAGCAATTAGTCAAACGATGCTTGGAGGTTAATCTGTTTCAGGTCTCCATAAATTCCCTAGCAAGCAAGAAGGAGAGCTCATCAGTCTGGTGGTGCTGGAGTCAGAAAGATCCAAGTTCGAATTCAGATATTTACTAGCTATGTGACCTTGGACCAATCTCTTAATCTCTCCGCCTCAGTTTCTTCCTCTGTAAAATCTGTAATATTAGCATCTACTTCCCAGGGCTGTTGTGGGGATCAGATGAGATATTTATGAAATGTTTACGACCCTTAAATTATATTTAAGTGCTAGCTATTTCACATGGGAAATGAATTGAATTCATAAGATCTAGGTTTGAATGCTTGCTCTGCATAAATTATCTGTGTGAATTTATGCAAGTCATTTCCCGTCCTGAAGTTTGGTGTTTCTGTAAGATTAAACTGAGAAGGTTGGATTTGAGGATAGGTGACAGGCAGAAGTGTCAAACTCTGACTGAAGGTTGCCGGAGAACCGGATTAAAATGTAATTGGGAAGTGTTTAAGGAAATAAAATTTAAAAATACAATACAACATAGGTAATGCTAACTTGTGGTTTTCTAAGTCAAGACGAGGCCCCAGGGATCTGTTTCTATTTGAGTTTGACATCACTGCTCTAAAGTCCCTTCCAGTTCTAAAAAGTCCTTGATTCTATAATTAATAGATAACATAGTGGAGAGAGTGTGGTAGCAGACCTGAGTCCATATTCTAGTTGAAATACCTCCTACCACACAATGTGATCCAGAGCAAACTGCTTTGAGTCTTTTCACATCAGTTTCCTTATCTATAAATTGTGGATATTAAACTCTAGACTATCTCATAGGGTTGAAGTAGGGAAAGCTTGATATTTGCATGATATGAATGGGAGTCTTTGTTGTTACTATAAGCCCCAGTCCAGTGCCCTTTACACCATCCCAGGCTTCCCCTTGGTTGATGGGTAAGAAAAAAGTAATAGAACATTGAGTCCCTGCCTTGGGGAAGCTTGAAAAGTTGGAAGATCAAAGGCATGAGTGATTTCCAGGTCATGGAGTTGAAATGAGGAGAGTTTTGTGGTCCTATAGTTACAGGATTTGTAGTTGGAAGGGACTGTAGAGCTGTCTATACCAGACCCCTCACTTTTTGCCACTCAATGTACCCATTTCCTACTGATGCTGATGTCCCTAGGAAGTGGTTTTGGGCCCTCCCAAAGGGATGATGACTTTGCCTGCGGGTACACTCCTAGTCGAGAGGACTCTATGGTCTTTCTCATGTTCTGGTTTGTGTACCCACGTGGAATCTCATTCCTGTGGTCATTCTTCAGGGTAGCTCTAGCCTATAAATGACTCAGGGGCTGAGTGATGACACAGGGTGAAGGGGATGCTGGAGGCAGGGTGAATCAATTCCACTCCCTCTGTTTTCTTTTCTTTCTTTCTTTTTTTTTTGGGGGGGTGGTGGTGAGGCAATTGGGGTTAAGTGACTTGCCCAAGGCCACACAGCTAGTAAGTGTCAAGTGTCTGAGGCTGGATTTGAACTCAGGTCCTCCTGAATCCAGGGCCAGTGCTCTATCCACTGTGCAACCTAGCTGCCCAACCCCCTCTGTTTTCCATGTTGTTCCCATCACCCTTCCTCCCCTCTCTAGCACTCCAAGTCAGAGGTGACCTCAAGCCAAAAACCAAATAAAAACCCACTCCAAAGGCATCAAAACATGCTGCGGGGGGAGGGGGGGGAACCACCAAGTGAATCTGTACTGAGATTTGCCTTTGCAGAGATAGTTATTCCATGCCCCAATCAGGTTAGCGTGTGGTGACAGTGGGGGCTTTTACTCCTGTCCCCATGGAAAATTCCCATTCCAGGATGCCTCACACCTGGCTTTCCATTGCCCACTTGGCTCCACCAGGTTGAGGAACTGGCCCATCCGATCTAGTGTCTTCCACCCAGCATCCTGGCCCAGACATCCTGCTTCTAGCAGTGGCCCGGGCCTCATATTTCAAAGGACGGCCAAAAAAACAAGCAAAGTACACAAGTGGCTAATTGTGTGAGGCTTCCCACTAGGGGAAAATTCTTTCCTGACCCCTGCAGAAGTTGGGCTTTTTTTCCCCCACCCCGCTGCCCCAGGCTGGACGACCCTTATCTTGGCTGGCATGGTCACTAATAACATTAGTGATGCCCAAGATAGGTTTCTGCAGCTCTCCTGGTGAAAGCAAAGGATGGTGACCTCAGGAGGGACCCAAGAGCTGAGAAGGCAAGCTCACAGGGAACCCGATAGCCTGTTTTCATGTAAATGACCTTCTAATGAGGCAGTGGAAAGGGGAAAGCAAGGCAGGAAAGCGGAGATAAGCCGAAGGGTTGGGCTCCGCTGGACTCTCAGATGTCTCTCAGACACTGCTAAGAGGCAGTGAAGGGGGCCAGTGTTCTCCCCTCGTACGAGAAGGGCCGTGGAAGATAGGGTCCTCCAAGAAAAAGGCAGACTACAGGGAGTGCACTTAAAAAGGGGGGGAGGGGGAAAGGATCTTGGAAAAAGAAATCTTGTTTGTTGGTTTTAAACAAGCTCTGCCCAGAGGGCTTTTTCAGTGAAACAAACTGGCCCATTATGACTGGGGCGTGTGTACAGAAAGTGAATTTAGCCAGCTGCTTCAGAACTGTGATTCAGGATAACATTTGGGCAGGTTAAACAGAAGACTCAGAATCGAAGCCTTTGGCTGGGCTGGGAAAAAAAAAATCACTTCCCTCCACGAGTTGGCCCCTTCTCAAAGCCTGGACTGTTTGAATGGTTGGGCCTCGTGTTGATGAGCAGAGGCTAAGTGTAAAGCATTCTCTCGGGGAGGCAGCTGGCAGCTCCAATTAGCTCAGGCCAGAGAGACAGCCCCGGAAGCAAAGGAGGGTGGTTGAGGAAGGGAGGCTATGGTGTGTTGGGAGGCCAAAGGGAGGATGAAACTCCACCCTCCCTAACCTTCCTCCTTTCTCTCTTCCTGGGTCCCCAGCTAACAACTCTTTAAGGGGCATCACTGGGCAGAAGGCTGGTGAGCCTTGCCAACTGCCACAGACAACCCTTGAATTCCAGCTGGCTGACTCAACCTACCTTCAGAGATTGGGTGGTTCCTCAGCTGGGTCTCAGTTTCACTTCCTGCAAAATGTTAATTTCTTGGCTGCAAAGAAAATGGAAAATATGTCAAGAATCTCTGTGGGGCTTGCTTTATGAGTGGGTGCATATCACAGACAGCAAACGTGGAGGGGATGGGAGGACAGGGTGGGAGGGCATGGGAGGAGAGGGGGGCCAGTCGATTGCCCATACAGCACTGGAAGGCTCGGTGATCCTAGCCCTGCCCCTCACCCCCATTTTACAATCTTCATTCTGTATGGTCTGGGGGAGTTGTCACTCTCACTCTGACTCACCTGATGAAAATAGAGATAGCCCAGGCCATTCTGATCCAACTGGAGAGGGATGAAAGGCCCCTAGAAATAACCTGATCCAAGCCCTTCATCTTAGAGATGAGGAAACTGTGCTTCAGGGAGGGGCAGTGACTTGCCCCTATGCAGGTAAGTTCTAGAGACCGAATTTGAACCCAATTCTCTTGTCCACACAAGGTTCTTGCCATTATATCATGCTTCCACCAGCACATTTTTCTTCATCATTTAGCAGGTGATCTCATTGGCCCTTGTGGCCGGACAGAGGGAGTGTTGACTGTGGCTTCCAGTCCCCTGGCCCCAGCCTCTATCCTTACTGAAATCACCTAATTTCTGACTTTGGGGATCTCTTGGGTACTCAGGTTATGAACACTGAGGAGGTTCTGCAGCCGAGTGACCTGAAATCACTACAAAACAGAATTCATGGAGTCCTTCCCCTGAATTTATTCTTCCTTGCTATAGAACCTCAAATTTGGAGAGTCTTCCCTCCTCCCAGCATCCTCCCAGGGAAGGATGTATCCCTGGCATATTTAGCTTGGAATTTAAGGCTTTCTGTCATCTGGCCTCAGGCTTCTTCTTCAATCTTATCTCTCCCTATTATCCAGCTAAAAGATCCCCCTCCAATGTCTCCCAGCTTCTCTTTTTTCCTTGGTCATCCTCCTCCTCCTCACCTGTTTGTTTTTTTTAAGTCCCCTGCCACACCCTCCTGTCTTTTGATGTTCTAGCCTTTTGGGAGGGAGAGACATCAGGTGGTGTGTAAGGATTGGGGAGGAGGGGAGGGGGGTGCAGTTTGGAGAGAGGAGGAAAGGGTCTGGACCACAATGTTCTCATATTCTTGCTTCTCTGCTGGGCTCCCTAAAAGAGAACTTGGAAAAGCTTCCCATTACCCCACACTTGTATAGGTTTCAGCAGGCCTTGCTTTTCCACTTTGAAGTTCTTGGAGATCAGTTACACCTAATCTACAGGTAACTTTGGGGAGCCCCCAAGGGAGAAAGGGCCTCTCATATTCTCTCTCTTGCCTTTTCTTTAAGGAAACAGTAACTGGCCCCCTTCACAAAACCAGCCTTATTTCTAGGCTAGCGTAAAAATGTGATCAAGAGCTATGATGTCTTTGGGTTCTGGGGAAAGTGGGGTCCCTGATGAGGGGCTTAGAGTACCCTTCCTCATGCAGTGGTATATATTTATCCCCATCTCCCATAGATCACATTTCTTTATATACTTGTTAGCTCCTCCAGTGGGATGGGAGGCATGGCATGGCAGACACAAGGATGGACCTAGAGTCAGGAAGAACTGGGTTCCAATTCTGCTATCTGAGCCTCAGTTTCATCATCTGCAACATGAAAATAATAACTATACTCCCTACTTTAAGGGGTAGTTGGGAGGTTCAATGAGATAATCTATGTAAAGCCTTTGCAAACTCTAAAGCTATCAATCAGTAAGCATTTCTTCAATGCTTATTCTGTGCCAGGCACTGTGCTAAGTCCTGAGGATACAAAAATAGGCAAAAGACAGTCCCTGCTCTCAAGGAGCTAACATTCTAACGGGACCAAGGGGGAGATAACATATATGGAAGGTTTCAGCTGCAAGTCTGATGGAAAGATTCCATGGTCCTTAGTGGGCAGCAGCAAAACAGATATCAATACCGCTTCCTTTCCATGGATAAAAAACAGTATCTGTTTCTGATGTTGAGCCATTTGGCAAAGTGAGAACTTTCTTTTGGAGATCTTCAGGGCTCTCCTAGTGGCTTTTGGGAAGAGGGGGGTTGCAGCATCTGTAGTGGCAGCTAACAGGTACCTTCTCTATAAGAGTTGCTCTTCTTGGTGATGGCTGTGGGGAGTGGGCCAGTAGCACAGGTCTGTGGGGCACTGCAATTCCCAGGGTTCTTGAACTCTGCATCCTGAGCTGTCTCCACTGGGGGCCAAAGGTAGTGGTGGTCAAGGTGGCAGCAATGTTTTGACTTGCTTTCCACAATCTACCACCTGTTCGTCCCTCAGGATGCCTTGTTGCTTCAAGTAGGCTGGATTTTTGCCCACTGTGATGATGCTTTTTTTTTGGAAATATTTAATGTTCTATAAAATAGTATCCAGGTGAATCAAGTAACCTTTTTGGGGGGGGGGCAATGAGGGTTAAGTGACTTGCTCAGGATCACACAGCGAGTAAGTGTCAAATGTCTGAGATTGGATTTGAACTCAGGTCCTCCTGAATCCAGGGCCAGTGCTTTATCCACTGTGCCACCTAGCTGCCCCCTCAAGTAGCCTTTTTATATTAGAATAAAAGTATTGAGGAATAAACTCATTTTCTGCAGGCTCTGTAAAAGCATCTTTGGGACAACTAGTAGTGGATAAAAAATATGGGGATGACCTGTTCCTATGTGGTTTTGATTTCTTCAATTAGATCTTATAGTTTGAAAGATTTCCATTCCATTTATCTTGGAGATTATGAGAATTTGATGTATCCACATCTATTTAAAATGATCCTTTTAAATTATTTGTTGTTGTTTAGTCACTTTCAATGGGTCTGACTCTTTGTGACCTCATTTGGGGTTTTCTTTTTTTCAATTTCTTTTTATCTATCTATCTATCTATCTATCTATCTATCTATCTATCTATCTATCTATCTATCTTTTACATTTGGGGTTTTATTGGCAAAGATGCTGAAGTGGTTTGCCATTTTCTTCTCCAGCTCATTTTGTAGATGAGGAAACTAAGGCAAACAAAATCAAGTGACTTGCCCAGGATCACATAGCTAGTAAGTGTCTGAAGCCAGATTTGAACACAGGAAGATGAGTCTTCCTGACTCCAGGCCTTGCACTCTATCCACTGTGCCACCTAGCTGCCTTTTAAATTATTACTACTATCATTATTTCATTATTTCTACCTTTTTTTTTTTTTTTTGGTGAGGCAAATGGGGTTAAGTAATATTTCTATCTTTTTTGATGGATAGTGGTCTTGGGTCAAATTGATATCCTGGTATTATTCTTTTATATTTAGTGTTCTGTGAACTAGTGCACTGGTAGATAAAATAATTGCCTTTTTTCAGCTGAATAAAAGTATTGATTAGTAAAGATGAGCAAGCTCATCTTCTGTAGGCTCACTGAAAGAATCTGTGAGATAGTTCTCTTAGTAAGATATACATTCCATCTGGTTTCCACACAATTTTGATCTCCACTAGGTGGCCATATTTCTTTTTTTTTAATTATAAATATTTTATTATTTTCCAGTTACATGTAGAGATAGTTTTCAACATTTTTTTTTTTTGTGGGGTAATGAGGGTTAAGTGACTTGCCCAGGGTCACACAGCCAGTAAGTGTCAAGTATGTGAGGCCAGATTTGAACTCAGGTCCTCCTGAATCCAGGGCCAGTGCTTTATCCACTGTGCCACCTAGCTGCCCCCAACATATGTTTTTTATAACATTTCTAGTTTTGAATTTTTCTCCCTCCCTCTCCTCTCTCCCCCTTCCCCAAGATAGCAAGTAATCTGATATAGGTTGTATATGTACAATAACATTAAACATATTTCTGCATTAGTCATGATATAAGAGAAAAATCATAGCAAAAAGGAAAAACCTCAAAAAAGAAAAACATCAGCACCAAAAACAAAAGAAATAGTATGGTTCAATCTGCATCCATATTCCACAGTTGGATTTTTTTTTCTGGATTTGGAGAGCATTTTCCATCATGAGTCCTTTGGAACCATCTTGTACCGTTGTATTGCTGAGAAAAATCAAGTCTATCACAGTTGATCAACACATAATGTTGATGATACTGTGTACAGTGTTCTCCTGGTTCTGCCCATCTCACTCATCATCAGTTCATGCAACTTCCTCCAGGTTTCTCTGAAATCTGCCTGTTCATTGTTTCTTACAGCACAATAGAATTCCATTACATTCATATACCACAACTTGTTCAGCCATTCCCCAATTGATGGGCAGCCCCTCAATCTCCAATTCCTTGCCTAGGTGGCCATATTTCAAAAGTTCTTTTGTTCTACAGAGCTTGAACGTTATGAGTATTTGTTTTGGTGACGTTTATTTTTAAAGTTGTTTCAAGTTTTTATGGGGCAGTGTTGGTCCTGGACAACATAGGATACAGATCTAGACCTGGAAGGGATGTTGCATGCCATCTAGTTCAACCCCCTCATTTTACAGATAAGAAACCAAGGTCCAAGTGACTTACCCAAGGTCACATCAGTAGTAATCCTCAGAAGTAGAATTTGAACTCAAGTCTTTGGATTGCAGAGCTTTTCCACTTTTCACTATTTTCCTTTCCATTATTTTAATAATCCAGTTCCAATGCAGTTTATCTTTTAAGTTCCCTAGGATATCTTTTTTTTCCCAGGCAATGAGGGTTAAGTGACTTGCTCAGGGTCATACAGCTATTAAGCGTCAAGTATCTGAAGTCAGATTTGAACTCAGGTCCTCCTGAATCCAGGGCTGGTGCTTTATCCACTGTGCCACCTAGCTGCCCCCTCCCTAGGATATCTTGTTTGTACTTCATTCTCAAAGAAGACCATGACATCGGGTGATGTCATGACTTCAGTGTATTGGATTTAAGCGAGGGAGGGCTGTACAAGGTCACCAAGCTCACTATCTCCTCCACAGCCATCTGGGTCCAGTGGTAAGATATTTATCAGGACTACTGGAGATGGCTCCAGATGTTTAGGGCAACTGGGGTTAAGTGACTTGTCCAGGGTCACACAGCTAGTAAGAATCTGAGGTGAGATTTGAACTCAGGTCCTTCTGACTCCAGGGTCAGTGCTTTATTTGCTGTACCCCCTAGCTGCCCATAGGATATCTTGTAACCTTTTCTTGGAGCATGGGAATTTGCCATGTTAGTCCACAAAAAATAGCAATTTTCAGATAGGCCCTTGATGGGTGACAGCTGCATGATAATTCCAGCCACCAGAGGTCATGCTTGGTTTTGCTAGGTATTTGGCAGGTGCCTAATTTTTTTTTTCAGGGCAATGAGGGTCAAGTGACTTGCCCAGGGTCACACAGATATCCACTGTGCCACTTAGCTGCCCCCTAGGTACCTAATTTTTATAGCCTGCAGTGATGTGTTACATTTTTCCTATGATTTCCTAACTTACATTGATTACTAAGTACAGATTCATCTGGTGGTAATTACTTAATCCTGAATTGCTATCATACCCATTTCTACAAACAAATTTGCAATACCAGGTATTTGTTTGACACTTTTGTTGTCAACACATTTAGTTGACCTCATGCAGCTGTTACCCACCAAGGGCTTTTGGATTCCAATCCTGGATCTTAGTTATTTCCATCTGGAAGTAAAACACTTGGTTATATTCAACAAGTCCAGTGGCACATATCTGACATCATCTTTTTCTATTGCTTGGTAAAGTGATGTCTGCTTGTCCCAAAATAATTTATACAGGTTTCTGAATAGTTTATCATGTGTGCTAAGGATGTCTTTCAATTCTTTTCCTTCTTTTGCTGAGGGCACATCCACCTTTCTATAATAGCTGCCAAAACATGATGTGCTCTGTGACTTGTCAATATTGTCTGGGTTTTTGTTAGGATACTTTCCAAATCTTCTATGGTCTGTTTTACAGCCCTAGGGTTGTATATTAAGACTAGTATTGTGTTAGTGTTAATTGCTTCATATATATGTTCTTCCCATTCAGGTTTGATTTCAGGATGCCAATAACTCTCTTAACATAGTCAGCTACAGTCTTCCCCCTGATATCTTTATGTATGAAGTGTATTTTCTGGAGAAGACCAAAGTATTTATAGATAACTTTTCATCCATGGGTTCAATATGACCTCTGGATTCTAGTCAGTCTATAAGCATTTATTAAGCATTTACTATATGGCAGGCACTGTTCTTAGCACTGAGGACACAAAAAAGGACAAAACCCAGTCTTTAATGTCAAGGATCTCATATTCTAGTGAAGGAGACAATATACAAACAACTATATACACATAAGAATATATATGTCTATAAATAAAATAAATATAAATATATATGATGTGTATGTGTTTTTGTATACATATACACACATATATACATATACATATACATATATATGCATGTATGTATTCATGTATCGTAAGGAGAGGGAAGGGAGACTGAGAAAGCCCTCTTACATATAGTAGATTTTAAGCTGAATCTTAACAAAAGACAGAGAATCTGGGAGGTGGAAGTGAGGAGGAAGAACATTCTAGGCACGAGGGCCAGCCAGTGAAAAGATACAGTCAGGAGATAGAGTATTGTCAGGGAGGAACAGCAAGAAAGTCAGTCTCTCTGAACCACAGAGTACATGGAAAGGCATAAGAAGCCTAAGAAGACTGGAAAGGTAGGAAGTACTAGGTTATAAAGGGATTTATATTGCTAAAAGTAGAATTTTCCATTTGATCCTGAATGTAATAGGGAGCCATTGTTGTTTATTGAGTAGGGGTTGACATGGTAAGACTTGCCTTTTTGGAAGATCAGTATGACATCTGAGTGAAGGATGGATTGGTTAATAATAATCATTATTGTTGTCTCCTTGAGAGCAGAGTCTCTGGGTTTTTTTCCCCATCTTTTAATTCCTATGGCTGAACACAGAATTACTATTTCAAAGGTTTGCAAGTCCCTCATTATAGGCAGTCTATCCATGTATGCGGATGACTTACCAGAGGAGTGTTCACAAATTGTTGTGTTGGCCAATCCTCTGGTGATAAATCTCTCTGCACTGTCCTCAGATGACACCCACATGGTCTGGGCCCAACCTGGATCATTTCCATCATGGTGGCATGAGCCAGTTTGAACTCCGTTGACACAGTCTTTGAGAACCTGAGCCACAAGGAGGCGCTAGAGCACTTTAGATAATGACCTTGCTCATAGGTTCTAAATGTTTGTTGAATTGTTAATGTTAACACATCCGGTCCTTCCTTTCCATTCCCATTGCTGACAACCTTACAACTACATGATTGTAGAAGCCTTCTAACTGATTTCCCTGCCCCGAACAACCCCCTTCTCTAATCCGTTCTCATCACTTTTGCTAGTCTTTCAAAGACACCATTTGCATCATCTCATTTCCTCAGCTCAAAAGCCTTGGATGACTCCGCATTACCTGTAAAAAAAAATTCCACACTCCCTAGCCTGGCAGTCGAGAGGCTACACATCTGGCCTCAACATACCTTGGGCTGCCTTACATCCCTTTGTGTACCCCAGGTCCCAGCCAAAGCAGAATGTGCATTGTGCCTTGGACACATCCAATAGCTTCCCTCCTCCAAATATCTTCTTGACACTTGTTAAACCTGAGATACCTTTGCTTCACCTCCCTCCACTCATCTCTGCCTTTTGAAATCCTTCCCCAAAGGGCACCGCTGCACTTGGAGTTGGAAAATCTGGGGTCAATTCTAGCTCTGCTCCATATTATAATAATTGTGTCACCTTAGATCAGCTAGGTGGCCCTGTGGATAGAGCACTGGTCCTGGAGTCAAGAGGACCTAAGTTCAAATCCATCCTCAGATACTTACTAGCTAGCTGGATAACGCTGTTTGCCTCAGTTTCCTTGTCTATAAAATGAGCAGGAGAAGGAAATGGCAGATCACTCCAGTATCTTTGCCAGGAAAACCCCAAATGGTGTCATCAAGAATCTGACATGACTAAAATGACTTAACAACACGGATCATTTAACCTCTTGGGCTTCAGATTCATCATTAGCCAACTGAGGAGGTTGAATTAGGTGACACTCAAAATCCTGTACTCCTCTGACCCATCTCAATTGTCACCAACCTCTTGATCCTCCCATTCAGAAATCTTTTCCTCCTTGAAACTTCCCCAAGGATCTAGTTCAGTCTTCTCTCAAGCATTCTTTGTAGAGGCAGGCAGGTAGCATATACAATAGTGGGCTGCACTTGGAATGAGGAAGACCAGAGTTCAAATCCTTCCCCAGATACTTCCTTAGTTGTGTATCCCACAGCAAGTCATTTAACCACTGTTTCTTCATCTGTAAAATGGGGAATAACAGTAGCACCTTTTTCATATGGTCGTGGTGTCGCATCCAATGCAACAATATGTGTGAATCATTTTGCAAACCTGTATGTGCCACTGCTGCTGTTGTTGTTATTGTTTTAATAATTAATGTATCCAGGTATGAACTGGTAAAAGGGAGGACAGAAACCCAGGAAGGATCTATTTTAAATCTACTTCCTGTACATTCCCAATGCCTGTGATTTGATTCCTGTAAATGTTTTTTTCCCCCGCAGAACTCTTCCCTTTATCTTTAAAGCCTAAATCATGTGCCACCTCCTCCAAGAAGTTTCTTTGTTCTCCCCTACACCTCACGTAGCACTTTGTTTTACCCCTCTCATCATGAAATGTTGTACAGCATCCTTATCTCTATTCATATCTTATTCCCCATCCTATCCTGCCCCCAACTAGATTGGAAGCTCTGTGAAGGCAGGGGCCTTTCTTTATCCAAATATCATGGCTCCTTCATCACTCAGTACAATGCTCTGCATACAGTAGGCAGATAATATCTGTTGGATCTGTTGAATGAAGGCAATGGGAGAGAATAAAAAAAATGCTGAGCTTGGAGTTTCAGTACCTGTGTTCACATCTCTGCTCTGATATTTACTGCCTGTGTTACCTTGAGCAAGTTTCTTCCTTTCTCTGGGTCTGTTTCCTTATCTGTAACATGAGATGGTAGGACTAAAGATGGTATGTCTATGATCCCATGAAGTGGTTCCCTGGTTGAGAACCAGTGGGACTGAGCATCTACACAAAGAGTCAGCCCTGAGACACACCCTTTCCTGCCACCTCCGATCTGTTCCCTCCCTCCCAGGTCTCAGAGTATCCTCTGTCTCCCCTGTACCAGGGCTCCACACTGACACTAGAGGCTCAGAGATTTGCAGCACTGCTCTCCAGTGGGGAGGGGAATGCCTTAAAACTTAACACACTTTCTTATCTGTCTGGGATGTATGAGTGGTCCTGCAAGAAGGATGGATGAGATGACCTCTCCAAGTCCCCTCCAGCCCTGCAATTCTGCAATCTGCCAGGCTCTTCTTAAGGGGAGACGAGTATAAGGCGATAGAGATTTCCATACGGAAAGGACTGTATCATTCAGGAAGAGATTGAAATCTGGCAGGCAAGCAGTGCCTTGCTATAGTTGAATTGTTGGACATTTCAAGGAAAAAAAAGCCCACACTACCAAGGCATGTCTAAAATGGCTGAGTTGGAAAACGATGGCTTGGGGAGCTGGTTTTCTCACCCACCCAGGGGCCAAGTAGCTTGAAGAAATCACCTACTAGTCACACTCGTGCTGGCTTGCTTGGTTAGTCATTACGACCATGGTCAGCAGAGAGTCCCTGAGTTTGCTTCCCCTCCCCACCATAACCAGGCTGCTTTGTTGCACACCTCCCAAATCCTCTATTCAAATTCTCCAGAAATGGGGGTCCTACAGGCATCATTGTTAGGAAATTCTTCCCTCCTGGCCAGCCCGAGCCCAAGAGGCTACACACAACACAAGTCTGCTTTGAGTGTCTTGTACTTCTTAAGTCAGCTAGGATGCAGAGTCCCAGCATCCTTACAGAGGAAGCCTATAGTGAGCATATAAGGAACATGAGGCTGATCACAGCATCTAAATGGGAAATAAGAGGGCTGACATGAGGTGATATGATTTTGAAGGGCATAGAGGAAAGGGCACTAGGGCCAACTTGCCATGTGCCTCCAATGGCTTATTCAATAGGATTCCACAGTATTCTATAATGTTAGAGCTGAAAGTGGTCATATAGTTTCATCCTTTCTTTTTACAAGGGAGGAAACTGAGGCCCAGGGAGGATGAGGGACTTGTCTAAAGTCATACAGTGAGATGATGCTGATACCAAGACTAGGCTAGTACAGGTCTCTGTACTCTCAGCCCAATGCTCTTTTCATTATACCAAGCAGCCTATACTTGTGGGATGTCCCAAAGGCTCCCCAACTCAGAAATATCTTTCTATCCTAGTCTACCATCTTTACCATTCGGGTTAATCTTTATGAACTTTCTGGAGGCAGGATGCTTTACTTGGGTCAAGGCATCTTTTCTGTGGGAGTGTTGATACCTTAATTATCCAACACATTAGTGTGACAGCCTGAGGATTTGGGGATTTGGGGGATTTGCGCCTTCCCCCTTCCCACCCTGTAATTACCTTTGTACACTTTGTATCTCCTGAAAGAATAGAAACACCTTGAGGGGGTTTATATTATTCCTTGAGATGGTTTCATTTTTGTTTTTGTGCCCACAGTAAATTGAGTGAGGCATGTGACTCTTTTTTTTTTCTATTTTTTTGTTTGTTTTTTGGTGAGGCAATTGGGGTTAAGTGACTTGTCCAGGGTCACACAGCTAGTAAGTGTCAAGTGTCTGAGGATGTATTTGAACTCAGGTCCTCCTGAATCCAGGGCTGGTGCTCTATCCACTGCACCACCTAGCTGCCCCATGAGGCATGTGACTCTTGATTGAATTTGGATGGGATTGCGGAGGGGAAGGTCCTGGAATTAAGATAAGGGAGAGGGAAGGAAGGTGCTAGCAACAGCTAGGTTGGATGGTCCTGGGTAGAATGCCTCAACCCTGGGTTGAGGGAACTGAGTGTCAGGGTCCTATGACCTCTGACTGCGAGGGTACTGTGACCTTTTGTTGCAAGGGTCCCATAATCTCTGACTGCTATCTCCCTTAACTTCTGTCTTCAAAGGTTCAGTGGCTTCTAAAAGATGCAGGATTCCTTGACCTCTGACTGTTAGGATTTTATGTTTTCTGACAAGTTCCAGGACTATAGGCCCAGGCACACCCAGAAGACAGGGGAGTACCTTCAGAAAATTTTTTTGGAAGGTAGTTTTCCATTGATACTATGTACAGATTTCATCAAAGCCACTTCTCCCCTTAGGGACATTACTGTGGGTTCTTGGGTATAGGGACAGACACACTCATACAGGAGATATAGACATATCTCCATAGATACATATAATATAAATCAAAGTTATTGGAGGGGTACCAAGAAAAGGGGAGAATAGGAAAGACACTTGAGCTAAGCCTTAAAGGGAGTGAGAGTTGCTGGGAGTTGGGAGTGAGGAGAGAGCATGCCAGTGAAGGAGGGCAGGCTGAAAGAGGAGGGCAGGCTGGTGATGGGCCGCCATGTCCAGACAGCAGAGAGCAGGGGGGTTTGGCTGGAGCTGAGAGTGCATGAGGGGGAGGGCCATGGCATCAGCCTGGTCAGATAGGCTGGAGTCAAATTGTGGAGGGGGTCGAATGCCAAACAGAGGAGTTCAGGTCTCCCCATTGAGTTGGCACTAAGCACCTGATGACTGGGGCTCTGACTGCAACCTCTGCCCAGAGCTGGCCCTGCAAGGTAAGGGGAGAAGACTGAATATGGCGCATCTTCAAGCAAGTGTCTGAGCTCTGGCTTCCTGTTGTGCATGGGGGCATCTCAGCCATGGGGTGTTTTACACAGACATCTAGATGTCATGTTTCCTCTTTAGCTAGAATGTAAAACTCCTTGAAGACAGGGACCCTTTGGACTTTGCCTTTGTATTCCCCCTGGTACATAGTAGGTGCTTGATAAATGCTTGTCAGCTGATTGACTGGGCACTGCCCACCCCTACATCCCTTATCCTAAGAGTGCTGGCTCTGGAGTCAGAGGTGTGGGGTCAAACTACATCTCTGCTATTTCCTACTTGTGTGACTTTATGCAATAATAATAGTAATCAGTTCAGTTGTTCAGTTGTGTCTGACTCTACGTGACTCCATTTGGGGTTTTCTTGGCCATGGTTTGCCATTTCCTTCTCCAGCTCATTTTACAGATGAGAAAACTGAGGCAAACAGGGTTAAATGACTTGCCCAGGGTTACACAGCTAGTAAGCATCTGAGGCCAAATTTGAACTCCAGAAAATGAGTCTTCCTGACTCCAAGCATGGAGCTCAATGCACCATGGCACCACCTAGAGGTGGCAGCAACAACAATTCTTGACTAATATTTATATAAAGCTTTAAAGTTTGCAAAGCACTTTTTTTTGGGGGGGGGACAATTGGGGTTAAGTGACTTACCCAGGGTCATACGGCTAGTAAGTGTTAAGTGTCTGAGGCCGGATTTGAACTCAGGTCCTCCTGAATCCAGGGCCAGTGCTCTATCCACTGCACCACCTAGCTGCCCCACAAAGCACTTTATAAACACTGTCTCATTTGATCCTCACAACAACCCAGTAAAGTAGGTATCATTTTTGTTCCCATTTTGCAAATAAGGAAAAGGAGACTGAGAGGGATAAGTGATTTGTCTAGGGCCATGACACTGGCAGAATTCAAACTCAGGGCTTCCTGATTCTAAAGCCAGCACTTTATCCACTACCAGGCACCTCAAGTCACAAAATCTCTCTGGGTCTTAGTTTCTTCATTTTTGAAATGAAGAAGTTGGATCAGAAGGTATCGGAGGTCCATTCTACCTCTAAATCGAGGGTCCTGTGACCTCTCAGAACCTCGGTTTACTCCTTTGCTAAATTGGGATAATGCCTGTGCTATGTCATAGGAAACTTCAAGCTATACTCCCTTCCCCCTCTCCCACCTTCCTCCCAATATAAACTGGGCTCTTGCTTCTGATTTCAGTCCCCAGATCGCATTTATAGGGCTATAGGCTAGGGGAGCTAAGCCAGATTCCTTCACAAAACTCCAAGGCAATGTTCAGCTGGGTTACTGGGGTGGTCTGCCCCAGCAGCAAGGTTTGGGGGTAACTCTCCTGCTCTTCAGCGGTTCTGCTGCCCCCAGTGCCACCACATCAGTATTGAAGGGGTGGGGGGTGGGGGGTGGGGGAAGGGAATCACATATCCTTAGAATCCCCTCTGAAAATGTGAAGAATCATGGGAGAAACAAGCTGATGGCTTTGTAACTGTTGTACCAGAGGGTTTCTAGTAGAGGCTCATTTTGACGATTATTTAAGAAATATTAACCTTTCGTTCTGCTTTCAAATGCTGCCGTTTGCTAAGAAACTATCTGTTACCTAAGTGCTCAGATAAATCTTCTGAGGTAAAATTATATCTGAGATCCTGCCAGGAGGGTACATTTAAGAATACAGCCCAAATTATCAACTGCATTAATCTAAATTACTTTGGGAAAAAGTGGAGCCTGGCATTAGGAGGGACTCAGCTGCGCGGTGTTTGTCTTTATCAAATCGCATATTTGAGATCATTTAACAGAAGGAAGATAAAGGGCCCAGCAGAGGGAGGGGGGAAGAGGGGCGAGGGGCGGGAGGGAGAGAGAGAAGGTGGGAGGACGTGGGGGAGGGGCGGGGATTGGGTCAAGCAAGCCTCTCAGATGAAAGTAATGTCTTGGAAAATGACAGGGAGGGGCCTGAGAGGAAGGGAGGGAACAGTAGGGACTCAAATCCACAGTCAGGGCCAGGTGGCAGACCTAAAACTCTTCTGACAGCCTGCAAAGAAAGCCAAATGAGTATCTTTTTTCCTAGTATCCCATTTTATGTTCAGATATATATAATAATAAATAATCTTATTAATAAAAGTAATAATGAAGCAATGTTACTAATAGTACTATGATTAAACAATATATAATAAAACTATTTATATATCATATTTATTTCTATATTATTTCTATATGTATATTATATGTGTAACAATAATAAAATAATAATAAAAGTGATGTAGGTAGGCACCTCATTTGTCTCCTACTTCATCTCACATCTCTCAGACATCTTTCCCCACCATTTCCTTTACTCCTCATATGAAGAAGTGGTCCTTTTCCTTGATTTGTCAAGGCAGCCCCTCTACATGCACAAGTGTTTCCATTCCATCCCATCTACTCCAGGAGATCATCCCCACTATCGTCATCCCCACCATCTCTCTTCATCCTTTCCAAGTCTACTGGCTCCCTCCTTGCTGCTCACAAACATCAGTTTCCCTCATACTTAAAAAAACCAAATAACTCTTACTTGATCCCACCATTGCAATACTTGCCATCCTACAGACATCTCTTTTCCCTTTCATGGCTAAACTCCTTGAGAAAACCATCTACAATCATTGTCTCCATTTCATCTCCTCTCACGGCTAAACCCTCTGTGGTTTGGTTTCTGACCTCAAGATTCAACTAAAACTGTTCTCTTCAAATGTACTAAATGATCCCCCTAACTTGCATTCATCCCATATGCCCATTTTGTTGTCAGGTCTTGTTGTGTCTACCTTCATGGCATCTTCATGTCCCCTTCTCTCCATGCTCTAGCACAGGTCCTCCTCACCTTAGCCTGGATGACTGCAATAAAGAGTTCTACCTGGTCTTCCTGCCTCAAGCATCTCCCTACTCTAATCCATCCCCCACTCAGAGGTCAAAGTGATTTTCCTAAAGTACAATCTGACCTTAATAAGCTCTCATGGCTCCCTATTACCTCGATGATCAACCACAAGATCCTTTGACATTTTAAACCCCTCACAACTTGGCCTCTTCTGACTTTCTAGTCTTCTTCCTCTTTATTCCCCTCCACTTACATCATGTTCCAACTCAAATAGCCTGCCCAGGTGCTGTTCCTCTCACATGACACTATGTCTCTCATCTCTGGGATTTTTCACTGGCTTGCCCCTCATCTCTATGTTTCTTTTCCTTCTCACTTCTGCCTCTTGGCTTCCATGGCTTATTTCAGTTCAAGTCCCACCTTTCCTGGTCTCTCCTCTTCACCCTCTATCTCCACTTACTCCTATCTTGTATACGAGAGGTAGGTGGTGCAGCAGATAGAGTGCCCGCCCTCAAGTCAGGAGGATCTGAGTTCAAATCTGACATCAGACACTTGTTAGCTGTGTGAGACTAGGCAAGTCACTTAACCCTGTTGTCCTCAGTTTCCTCATCTGTCAAATGAGCTGTAGAAGGAAATGACAAATTGCTCCAGTATCTTTGCCAGGAAGGAAAACCCCAAATGGGGTCATGAAGAGTCAGATATGACTGAATCAACTCAACAACAAACAATATCTTGTAGAAACCTAATTATTTACATGATGTCTCTCCCATTAGAATATAAGGTTTATGAAGGGGCTTTCTTTGGATTTCCAGTACTTAGCACAGTACCTGGATATGGTGAGTGCTTAAATCATGATTGAGTGTTTGACTGATAGATTGATTGTCTGTAACTCTGCTATCTCACAGCCTCGCCTATCCAGAACACAGCCAAGAATCAGAAAGAGGCAAAACCAGTCTCTGAAGCAATGTCAAGAATATATAATGTCAAGAATAAAGTTAAAGCTCATTGGAGATATTCTCAATAGAAGTTTTTGATTAATAATTTATTCATTCATTCATTTATTTTGCGGGGCAATAAGTAAGTGTCAAGTGTCTGAGGCTGGATTTGAACTCAGGTCCTTCTGACTTCAGGGCCTGTGCTTTACCCACTGAGCCACTTAGCTACCCTGGTTTTTGATTATCATTTAGAGGCCCTATGGCATGGTGGAAAGATTATTAGCTGAACCTGGAGTCGGTAGAATCCTATGATTGAAACCTGCCTGTGTGATCCTGGGTAAGTTATTGAATAATAGCTGACAATTTTATGGTGCTTAGTAGAATGGAATCTCCTTGAGGGAAGGACTGTTTCATTTTTTGCTTCTGAATCCTCAGAGCCAACTTGATACACCTCAGGTGCTTAATAAGTGTTTGTATGAAAAATGAATTATCTTATTTGACATTCAATAATCCTGTAAAGTACCTATTATTATCACCATTTAGGCTTAGATAGGTGGAGTAACATGCCTTATAGGTTACACAATGAATAAGGTGGGCTTAGAACATAGGTATCTCCTGAACTGGACCTAGAGTTTAGGAAGACCTGAGTTCAAATCCAGCCTCAGACACTTACTAACTATGTGATCCTGGACAAATATTTAACCTCTGTCTACCTCAGCTTCCTCATCTGTAAAATAGGGACAATAATAGTACCTACTTCCCAGGGTCATTATGAAGATCAAATGAGGGGCAGCTAGGAGGGGAAGTGGATAAAGCACCAGCCCTGGATACAGGAGGACCTGAGTTCAAATCTGACCTCAGACACTTGACACTTACTAGCTGTGTGACCCTGGGCAAGTCACTTAACCCTCATTGCTCCACCCCACCCCCCCAAAAAGAGAGAAAAGAAAAGAAAGATTAAATGAGATAATATTTGTAAAGCAGTATATAAAATGCTAGCTATTGATATTATACCACTATATTGATGACAGTTATCTGTTACAATGCACAGTTGCACCAAGCTCAGAGATCTGACTTTCCCTCCTATAGAAGATTAGAAGCAGCAAAACCTACATGAAGAAAGGGGCTGTTACAGGCAGGCACAAAGACAGCAGATGTGACAGCTTGACAAGAGATAGGAAAACCATAAGAGGCAGACATGAAAACTGAAATAGCAGTCTGGGGGTATTCAGTGTAGGGGCAAATAGCGCCACATTTAGCTCATCAAACCCTGTGTATTGAACATTATAGGAATGGATGCTCATGATGATCTATATCATAAAAAAGGTTAAATTAGGTTTGATGTCCTCTAAGAAGGCAGGAAAGTATGCAATGCATTTAAGACAGATTTCCTTCCAATGTGGTTAGAACTAGGATGCCTGGTGCCTAATGAGCTTACATGCAGTTACTTTGGAAGTTCCCTTATACAGAATGAATTGGTCGACTCTCTGATAATGCTGGGCAGATAGCGCATCACTGTTCTTATGGGAATAAAAATATTCTTCATCTTTCTCATAAGCTGTGCCATTGTTATTATCCCCCACATACTTGGGGAAAACAGCAGGGCAAAGCAGAAAGGGTTGATGCAGGCTATCCAGAGAGGGTGCTTTGGGACACCAACAGAGAAAAAGGCCACCCAAGCCAACCCACAACCAAGTCGCAGGGTGAGCCAGGGTCACCATCTCACAAAGGGCACAATGGAAATAAACCACTGCCCAGACACTTACAGAAGGGAGAGCGCCAGACAGGACATTGAAAATTGGTACCTGGAGAATTCCAAAAGCCAAGTTATAGGTGGAGTTTGCTCAGTTTAGGCTTGTTCAAACTAGTCCCAAGGGAGATGGGGGGCAGGGGAAGGACTTCCTGTGTTCTATGTGATTATCTTCTCTCAAGGAATATTCTAGATCTTAAAGTCTAGCCCCCTGACTTTAGGAAGGGTACCCCAACAGGACCGCTAGGGTAGTATGATGAGTATTAGCAGAAACAGTGATCTTGCCATAAATGTCAATTTCCTAGTCACTCAATGCGAGTCTTTAATGAGTTGGGAAAACACACAAGGTTTCCATCCTGCTATTCTGTTGTTATGCTAGTAAGCTTTCCAACCCCATTCCTTGTTATCTTCATTTCTAAGGAGCTGTCACTAAGTTTCTTTTGCTTCTTTAAAAAAATAATAATTTTTGGCTCATGCTTTGATTCCAGTTGTAAAAAATTTCCTCCAACTCTCCTTTGCTTTCCCCATTTCCTGATACCAGTCTCTTAAGCACTGTCCCAGCCTCTGCTCTGCTGGTTTGGAGTCCTCTTGCTTTTCTGTGAGTCACTGGGTTTCCCAGGAGCTGGAAGAAATCTCTGACATCATTTAGCTCAGTGGGATCTCAACACAAAGGGATCATTGATGCCAACATTTCTTCATTTTACAGATGAGGAAACTGAGGTACAGAGAAGGGAAGTGACTTGCCCAAGGTGTCTCATTGCCAGTGTGTGGCAGTGAGGACCAGAACCCAGGTCTTCTGCCCCTTCCTCCCAAGGTTGGTGTCCTTTTAGTCCCGTTCACTTAACCCTAAATTCCTTTTCCTGCATAGGCAGTGTGGTATAGTAGAAATCTTGATTAGAGATCTGAGTCCTTTTCTTTCTCTTCTCTTCTCTTCTGTTTCCTTTTGCGGGGCAATGAGGGTTAAGTGACTTGCCCAGGGTCACACAGCTAGTAAGTGTTAAGTGTCTGAGTCTGGATTTGAACTCAGGTCCTCCTGAATCCAGGGCCAGCATTCAATCCACTGTGTCACCTAGATGCCCCTAATGAGAGTCTTTTTCTCAGCTTCCCCCTTAATTAGCTTTGTGACCCTGGACAAGTCACTTTCCTCCTTTGGGTCTCAGCCAGGTAATGGTCAAGATGAGCCAAAGGCTCTGTAAAACAAGCTTGTTGGCATACCTAGCTTATAAGGTCTCTGTCAACTCCAAGCCATTTTGGCATTCTGTGCTCCTCAGGCCACTTGGAGGCTATGGATGTGGCTAATGGTCCAAGCCACTTGGAATTGATTTTTGACTTTTCCCATCTCTCAGCATTTCTATGAAAGTATTAGACGCTTTGCTTCTCACCGTTCAACGTTCCCTTTGCTTTGTTTTAGGTGGTGGTGGGGGAGATCCTGGAACATTGCAAGGGCAGCTTCTGACAGGATGAGCCCCAGGGTTATCAGGGTTTATACCCCTTGGGAAATTGCCTTGTTACAGTCTACAGAGCTTCTGGCTGAATTCATGAATCAGATGTGGTAGGTCCTGGGTCCTCTCCCCCAATCTGGCTTCCTGGAACTTCCACCAACAACTCATGGGGAGAAGTGGCCAGATACTTTGTGTCAGGAAAGCATATCCTATCTACCCAAAAGGAGACCGTTATGGACTCCCCTGGCTTCTTGGTATACCCCTACCCTGTTCTATCTCAGGAGACTGGATTCCCATGAAAAGTTCTGGTTTTTGATACTTCTCCCCCCAACAGGTTTTATAACCTTCTTCTAGCAATCAATATAGAAGTTTTTCCATGGTGCTCACTCCATTCCAGCTGCCGGGGCCTGTTGTGGCTGAGGTGCTCCAGACGAGACCCAATTAGGCATAATTACACATACCCGGTGTAGAGAGAGAAAGCAAGCAAGCATGAGGTGCATTCCCAGAGTACCGCCTATGTAAATAGTGAGGCACAGGGCATGCTGTCTCCTCTCCTTTGGTCAGGGCACATATACATGCATATGTGTACACCCTTTTAATAGCTTCAGGAAATACCACCAATCAAAGCATTCTGTAACCATCAAAGAATCTCACTCCAGATTGGCTGCCTACAATTTTGGCCAAGGAAGAAGCTCTAATTCCACCACCCTCTGGCTCTCCTCATGACTGCCATACTCAGTCTATAATACTGCTATTGTGAGGGGTCCCTGGGTGCTGTTGAATTTCTCAATTATCTACCTTGGATGATATCTACCACAGGAGGGTATGGGTCTTCCCATCTCATTGGAGGTCTTCAAAAAAAAGGCTAGGTGACCACTTGTTGACCACTTATTCAGCTATATGCTAGACTAAATGGCTGCTGGGGTCCCTTCCAAACTTTGAAAATCTGTGTGATTTTGTTCCCAAACCTTCTGTGGTAACTACTAGCTTGAGAGAATCTGATTCCTTGGCTTTCCCAATTTAATATTTCACAGAGTCCCCCAAATCATTGATTCACTCATTGATTCATTCATTGATTAATATTATAATCCACTCAAGAAGCTTTTATTACTTAGGACTCTCTTCTGGGAACTGGGGGAGATACAAAGATCAACAAGACAGTGTCCTTGCACTCTGGGAGTTTACTGTCTGGTAGGGGACATGAGACATGCATACTAATAAACACAACACGAAATCGACTATAACAAATGAATAGAGAAGGTATCAACAAAATGCTGCAAGAATCCACAGAGGAAGAAGAAATCACTGGGCAAGGAGGATCAGAGAAGGCTTCATGGAGGAGATGGAGGCGTTTCAATTGGGTCTTGAAGGATGGATAGAATTTCAGCAAGGCAGAGTAGATGGGAAGAGAGGCAATCCTTTCTGTGCTAGAAATCGGAAAAACACAGAATATGTTCCAGGAATGATGAATAGGCTGGAGCATAGAACACATGACATTGGATACTGGACTAGATGGGTGGGTTGAAGCCAGATTGGAGATTATTGGAAAATAGAAAGGGAAGGAATTTCTCATATGGAAAGCACTGTAGTAGCAGACAAAATCTGAGGTAATGTCAGCTTTAGCTTTTAGGGGGATTGGTGGGGGTGGGAGGAGCAAGAGAGGAGAGTGACTTGCCCAGGTTCACTCAGCAGATGGGGGGAACCATCCATCAGACACCCCTGATGTGTAGGTGCAGCTTGGTCTAGGAATGTGGTTGACTTTGACCAGGGTGACATGGTGGCAAACATCCAGAAGGAAGCGGAAGCAGTTAGCTGGCTGCTTGGATATTTGGAAATGGTTGGCACTATTTCTGTTGCCATTTGGCTGCTTAGCATCATCTACACGTGGGTGGCCCGACTCTCAACCCCAGGGTCCCAGCTCGGGGTTCTTTCTAACCAATCACTGGTCCTGAGAAAGGCTTGTTTTCCACAACCTAGGTCATGTTACCCTCACAGGGTGGGAGTTTGGTCGATAACCTTAAAGATTCTAACTCGGAGAGTCTAGGCTTCTCTCTTAATTTCTCTGGGTAAGGGACTGTGCCCTAGACTTCTCAGGCTAGAGAAGCAATGCACTGGACTCCTGAGAGTTGGGCGACACGAGCTCAAGTTCTAGTTCCAAAGATAACCTGCCACAGGCATTTGGACCTCGGTTTCCTCATTTGTAAGGTGAGAAAGTTGTCTCCGGTCACACCAGCCTGAAGGTGCCAGATCCCATCTGACTTTGGAGGCTCAGTAGGGTTGGCTTTGCGTGGGATTTGGATGGGAGACTGCCCAAGTGATGAGAATGTCACTGGAGTTTAAGAGGCAGTTAGGAAAATAACAACTATTTTCCAAACCTGTGTTTGCTTCTGAGATGCCAAGTCAACTTTGTGGCAAGTTGCCAGCAAGATAAAGGAACTCCAAGTTGGCAACTGTGCCTGGGAGAGAAGCAGGATGAGCTATGAGTGTCCTTAAGCCTCCTCTCTGGGACTGCGTCCTGATTAACCTGGGCCCCTGGCTCCCGGTGTCCTTCTGGATGACTCCTCCCCCCTTCCCCATGGTGAGAGCTTCCTGTCAGCACTGGGGAGTGCAGACAGCAGGGCTCAGCTCTACTTGGAATCTGGTGGGAGGGGACAATGGCGCTGTTGTGCCTTTTTCCATGTACAGATTCCTCTGTCCTGGGAGGTTGCAAATACCTTGGCAAGAGAGTCCTCCAAGTGTCCCAGATGGGTGAGGGTTGGGGGGGATGGGGCCTGGGAATGGGTTACCAGAGCCACAGGCCTTTCTCTCAGAGGGAGGCTGCACAGGACCAGAGGATATCAGAGCTGGAGGGACCCTGGGAGTTCACCTAATGACCTAGGTTTGGTAGGAATGGAGAAAGCAGTGGCTTTGGGCTCAGAGCACTTGGGTTCAAAATCCAGCTGATCTGCTCAGCAGCCAACGTGTGGCATTGAACAAATAATCCCCTGCTTCTTTGGGCTTTCCTCTCCTCCTCTGGAGATTGGGGGTGGGGTGGGACTAGAGGATGTCTAAGGTACGTTCCTGCCTTGAGACACTGGGAATCTCACATTTTATGAAGAAGGAACCTAAGTACCAGAGAAGAAAAGTGATTTATGCAAGGTCACCAAGTGAGGTCCAGGCAGATCCAGAAATCATGGATGAGGTCATTACAAGCCTACAGGTGGACACTGGCCTGATTAGCTGTGTCTAAGCTCCCAACTTTCCTCATAATTGTGTGTGTGTGTTTTTAAATGAGCTGTCTCCTGAAAGACAAGATTAATGAGTCTCTCCTCTGGGGATTTATTGCTCTGTTAATTATTCTCTTGCCGAAATCCATTTCAGAATATTATCAGGGCTCCCTTTTCAATTAAAAGTGATTATAATTTCATCTCTTAAGGAAAAGAGGGTTAAAAAGAAAAGGCCAAATAGAACAGTCAGATCATTGGGTCATAGATTTAAAGTAGAAGGGACGTGGGACCTAGTCTGACACCCTGGATTTACAGATGAGGAAACTGAGGCCCCCAAGAGAGGAAATGACTTGTCCAAGGTCACATTTGTAGTAAGTAGTAGAACCAGACCTTGTCTCTGAGTCCAGAGTCGTTTCTACTCTGTCACTCTAGTGAAGGATGTGTCCACACTCAAGCCTTCCTCATTGTTCTGCTGAGCATCTGTTGACATCTGAATTATTAAAGCCATGGGAGGGGGGTATGCCCACAGGTTGTATCCCTGTGTAATTTGAGGGTCAGAAGCAAACTTAAAAATCAGCTTTGAATATGCACTTTACATGTGGAGAGTCACAGGAGACAACTTGAAAGAAATGGTCTTCCTTGTGCCCCTCAATCCCCTGTGGACTGAATTTTTGAGGTAGAAGGAAGAAAGCCTTAGGGACCACTTCACCTAACTCCCCAATCTGGCAGATCCTGCAAATATTATTATCCCTATTTTGCAAGAAATAACAAAATGATAAAGCTCAAATTTGAGTGGACTTTTACAAAACGCTTCTCTCCCAATAATTCAGCACCCTAAGCAATGTGAGCCGGACTGTCCCTGTGGCTGAGAAAACCTTGGGGTGTGATTTAGCCAGGGTCAACACAGCTGTTACACGGTGGAGTTAATATTCAAATTCAGGGCACAGGGGCATAAATTTAGTGCTAGAAGCCTATCAGTTATTTAGCCTAATCAATCTCCTCATTTTACAAATGAGGCATACTGAGGCAGAGACTTGTTCAGGGTCTCACAGCCAGTAAGTGTCCAAGGTAGGATTTAAACCCAGGCCTTCCTCGCTTCAAGTCCAGCGGCATGCCCACTGTGCCATCCTAACTCCAAATAGAGAGCTCTCTCCTACATCCTGCTGCCTTTTTAGCGTTGTCTGGGTGCTATGCTGGAAATTGTGCCGGACTGAATTCAAATCCCACCTCCGATACTTACTAACTGCGTGACTGTACCACTGGGCCTCTCACATGCTTAATTTTCTCATCCATAAAATGGGATAGATACCACCTGTTCTACCTATCTCACAGGGTTATGAGCTAATGGATAAAAGGTGTTTGGCAAACCTTAAAGCCCCCAGGGAGAGAACCGGAGAGGGTGCCAAGTTCCTGCTGTAGAAAAGGGCTTCAAGGCTTTAGGTCTGCAGCACTTTGGTTTGGGTGGTATTTCTTCCCCAGATGGGCACCCATTCTACAGTTTACTCCTTTCGTCTATCTCATGGTATGGAAATAGAGATGCTGTCACACAGACTTCCTGAAGAGGGCGCCAAAGCTGCCTGAATCCCCTATGCAGCCTCCAGTAGCGCTGCCTGCCTATGAGAAGGTTCCAAGTTCTTTGACTTTTCTCTTCTCTTCTCTTCTCTTTTCCTTTCCTTTTCCTTCTTCCTTTCTTTTCTCCCTCCCTCTTGTCTTCCTTAGTTCCCTTCATCTTTCTTCTCCCTTCCTTCCATCCCTCCTTCTGTCCTACTTTCTTTCTTTCTTTCTTTCTGTCTTTCTTTCTTTCTTTCTTTCTTTCTTTCTTTCTTTCTGTCTTTCTGTCTTTCTTTCTTTCTTTCTTTTCCTTTCTTCCTTCCTTCCTCCCTCCCTCTCTTCCTTCCTTCCCAGAGAAGAGAAGGAATTTACCACAGTGGACTGACTGGTCATTACCACTGGCTAAAGCCCTTCTTTCCTCCTCATCCCTCCCTTTCTTCTCAGCCCCCTCTCCCATCCAGCCATTCCAAGCTTGGCTGGCTACTGTGATCCCATGTAGGAAGAGGGTGTCTTTGAGGACCAAATTTCATTGAGGAATCCTAGAACATGAACTGACAGAGAAGGTAAATGCTGCAATTTACCTGGACAGATTGTGGAGACATTTTAAAGAGAAGAAAACCAAAGGTGCAGAGAGGGGGCATGAAACTGCCGTGTAAAGGGGACATGCCTGAGAGCACAGAGTTAGTTAAGGCCTATTGGGACCATTACTCAGGTCTCTGGCATTTTCATCCTGAACCCTTTTCTACTCTACGAATGGCTTTTGGGGGAATCCCACAGAGGGGGTGTTATTTAGGCAATCCGACCAGGTTAGTTTTAAGCACCTGCTCTCACCAACCTTTGAGACTATGGAATCATAGATTACCAACTGATCATGGATCTAGAACTGAAAGAGACTACGGAGACCATCAAGTCTGTCCCTTTCATTTGACAGATGAATATGAGGAGGCATACAGAGGTGGTTAAGTGACCTGCCCAAGGTCACAGGGATGCTATAGGACAAGTTAATCTAACCCCAATTGGTTTACAGAGGAGGAAGCCGAGGGCAGAGGGGTCAAGTTGTTTGTCTGAGGTCACATAGCTAGTGAGTGGCAGAGCCAGGCCTAGAACCTAGGCCTCCTGATGCCGTGTGCAAGTCTCCTATGTACACCGCAGTTTACTTCTCATAGGTTTGCAGGGATGGGCAGTGCCCAGGCCCAACTAGCTATGGGGCACCCGTCCAGGTCTCTTGGGCTCAGGTATACATGAAATGACAGAAATTGGATTTTTTCCTGAGAGTATGTTTTGAGGACTCATGATGAAAAGGAAAGAGTTCTGGAATTAGGCCCAGGAAACCTGTGCTACTTACTAGTGTGGCCTTGGGCAAGTTATTCAACTTGTCTGGGTATCAATTTTCTTATTTCTTCATTTGCCTTAGAGACTAGATGACCTCAAAGGTGTGTCCAGCATTAAATCCTATGACCTTAGGACCATGGATAGAGAATCTCAATGCCTGAATGAGAAAAGGAAGGCACCATGATAATAATCTATCCTTTATAGGTTGCCAAAGTAATATTCTTTTTTTTGTTTGTTTTTTGTTTTTGTGGGGCAATGAGGGTTAAGTGGCTTGGCCAGGGTCACATAGCTAGTAAGTGTCAAGTGTCTGAGGCTGAATTTGAACTCAGGTCTTCCTGAATCCAGGGTTGGTGCTTTATCCACTATACCACCTAGATGCCTCCCCAAAGTAATATTCTTAAAACATGGATCTGATCATGTCACCTTCTCCTCCCAATAAAAATCTTCAGTGGTTCCCTATTCCCTAGAATAAAAACCATACAATTACCAGCCTGTCATTTAAAGCCCTTACAACTTGGCCTGCATCTACTTTTCTAATCTTTTTTCATATCACCTCCCTTTGCAGTCACTCTGTTCCACTCAAACTGGTCTGCCGGATGTCCTATACCAGATCCAGGGGTCATAATTTGCCAGTCCCTCTACTATATCATATGCATAATATTCCGTATCCATTTCTGGCCTCCAAGCCTAGCACCAGTAGTTTCCCCCATTATCTGGAGTGCATCCCCTGCTCATTTCTGCCCCCTAGAGACCCTAGCTTTCTCAAAAACTTAACTCAAGTACCATTTACATCAAGACATCTCATCTGATTGCCAACATTCTTCCCACCCCTCAATCATCATGTGTGTATATATACATATATACACACATACACATACATCTATATGTGTATATAGTATTTATTCATGTGTAAACTGTACCTCCACACCCCACCTCCTAAGTAGAATGCTAGGCCTCTGAAGGCAGGCATTGTTTCATTTCACTTCTAGCATAGGGTATGGCACTTAAAAATGCCTGTTAAACTGAATTAAATTTGCTGCCCTTTTATGGTGTTGTGGTTTGTAAAGGGCTTTACATATATTATTCCGTTTGAGCCTCACTCACAACTCTCTTGTGAAGTAGGAAATACAAGAATTATTATCCTGAGTTTACAACTATGGGAGGAAGGGGAAGAGATTGGAAAGGGGGCAGGAGGAGAGTTGAGCATGGAAGACAAACTGCCAAATTACTTAGAATTATGAAAATCCAGATTTCACTCTTTTGAGGGCTAGTGAAAACTGAGAAGATAGATACTCGGGCTTTAGCTGATCCTGGAGGCAGCAGATGCTCCCTGGCTCTTGACAGCTGGTACCTTTCCATCTACCACTTTCTGGACTAGAATGAGCTAGTGTGAGGCCCTAGCAGTTCCCCAAGAAGTGACCTTTGGAGATAACCCCTGACAGAGCTGGGTTTAGAGGCCCAGGATTTGAGAAGGTTGTTGGTGTGTGGTTGTGCATAGCTTCCTTGTCATCTGCATTCCTGTTTTAAAAGCATTCCTAAAGATGTCTTTGCCTGTAAATGCCAGATTTTAGGAGTCCACAAGGACCCATTCTGGCCAGTCTCTTGGCTGCCTAGAATGTGGCTTGGGCTTTTTTGGAGAATGTCCAGAATCTAATTCTTCCCTGCCCCTGCATCAAGGCCTTAAGGTCACCCCACCCTAAGGGAGGTCAGGAGAGCTTCCACTCCCTACTCCCTCTTTCTCCAAAGAGGGCTCTGATTCCAGTGGTTACAGTTCAGGGTTCACCTCCCACGGTGAATCCATCACCTGGTGTTCTGTCCACCTGGGATGGAAGACAGTGACCGATTAGAGGCAAGAAGAGCCAGGAGCCTGCCTGTGTCTACTCTCCTCTGATGTTTTTTGCAAGCACCACCTGACTTTATGTTCTTCCAGAACTATGTTTAGGAAACTTAAAGAATTAGCATCCTAGATACAGAATTTGGATAGAGAAGTCTTATAGCTGGTTTAATATACAGGCTAGGGATCAAACCTGCAATCTAATTGGTCTAGGGAACTAATTACAGAATTGCCTGGGGGCATGGAGGAGTGCCCCTTACCCAAGGGTAGGGGACCTAGGACTGGAGAGGCCAAAAGCCCCACCCCCTTCTCAGCTCACATAATCCGGGAGTGGTAACATCTGGGGGGAATGTCAAGGTCACCCAGAACCTTTGTTCCCCAATCCACATACTGCTCCGGTTGGCCTTGGGCAGACGGAAAGGACAGCCTCAGGCTACTTCCAGACACCCTGGGTTAATGACAGCCCTTGAACCCGGGTCTTCTTGACTCTGAGGCCGGCTTGCTCTATGCCATACTTAGTTAATTTCTCTTCCTTTTCTATCCTTGTATTACCGAGGTAGCAACTGAGACCCAGGAAAATGAAGCAATGTGTCCAAGGTCACCCACATAGCAAATAGCAGAGCTGGAATTGGAAGCCAGAATCTCACAGAGTCCAAAGGCTGCAAGAGACCCCGGGGAGTCATCTAGTCCAACCCGACAAAGGGAGGGTACATTCATTACTGTCTATTGGACCAGGAAAAAAGCCTAAATGCCTCTTCTCTTCTAACAGAACCATCTAATGTCCAATTAATTAACCGACAAGGCTTTGTTAAATACTTACTATGTACGAGTCACTGTATTAAGTGCAGGGGACAGAAAGAGAAGAACAGAACATTCCCTGGCAGGAGAATGTTGATAAATGTTTAACAACTGGCTTTGGGGGGGGGGGAGGGGGGAAGAATGCACAAAATACTTTTAAGGTTAATCAGCATCATTAACATTCTCTTCATCATTTTCTTAAGTCTAGACAACCAACAAAACACTAAATCAACCCCCCCCCCAATTCAAAGCATTTGTGGTTTCCCGGGTGTGAATGCTCACACCGGAAATTTAACAACTGGCTCTGGTTAAAAATGCCTCTAGTACACAAGCAGGATGGTAAGGTGGATAGAAGGCTGGGGTTGGAATAAGAAAGCCTTAGGTCTGAATCTTGTTTTGAACACTTATTAGCAGTGTAATCCTCAGAAAAATCACCTCAACTTTTCTGCGATTCAGTTCCTTATTTATCAAATGAGTGAAAGGGACTCTGCTTTCCCTTATACTCCATCTGTCCAAGTCGAGAGATGATTCAAGCAAACCCCCTCATTTTCAAGGGTAGGGGACCCAGGACTGGAGAGGCCAAAAGCCCCACCCCCTCCTCAGCTCACACAATCCATGAGCGGTAACATCTGGGGGAATGTCAAGGTCACCCAGAACCTTTGTTCCCCAATCCACATATTGCTCCATTGGCCTTGGGCAGGCGGAAAGGACAGCCTCAGGCTACTTCCAGACACCCTCCACTCTCAGTGAACTACAGCTGGATTCAGACATTTGAAGATTCTTTTTCGGGGGAAAAAAATTGAAATGATGTCATCTCTGGACAAGAAGGGCTGTCGGATTGCACAGCATGCAGCAAGAGAAGGTTTCTGATTCTTTTTCTTTTAAACAGTGCTCCTGTCTGGCCCCTTAATTTACTGTCTATTTACTCAATACATTCCTTTCTTAAAGATGTGAGTTATTAGATCGGCTTCCTCCAGCTCACCCAGCGTGTCTGTCAGGCCACTGGGTTCTCGCTCGACCCTCCTGTCGAGGACCCAGACTCCTGAGCTGCCAAAGGCCACATGCCCCAGAAGGAGGGAGGACAGCAAGAACCCAGCCATACCACCCACTCTATTTCTTTCTTTTTTCTTTTTGGTGAGGCAATTGGGGTTAAGTGACTTGCCCAGGGTCACACAGCTAGTACGTGTTAAGTGTCTGAGGCCAGCTTTGAACTCAGGTCCTCCTGACTCCAGGGCCGGTGCTCTATCCACTGCAGCACCACCTAGCTGCCCCTCACCTGGCTCTATTTCAAAACAAAAACAAAATGAAAAGCAAAGAAACAAATGTTTCACATTGTTCGGGGGACTAGAGGGTGTGGAGGCCGAGGGCCATGGGGAGGAGAGACCAGGAGGTCGGGACTCCTTTGTTACTATCTTGCTCTGTGACTTAAGTGCTTTGATACTACTGGGTCTTGGCATCCTAGTCCATAAGATGAGAGTCCTTTTTCTTTAGGTGATCTTGAAAGTTCCCTTCTAGTCCCATAGCTCTCTGATGTCAGGGCCAGGATGTTCATGGCTGTGAAGTGGCATGAGCTTTTTTAGACCACTGACCCAGCAATGTTCAAAGGTGGAGAGAGTCTGGTCCTGAGACCCTGGGATGTGGGTGGCAGGGGTCGCACGGACAGCTTCCTAGGGCCAAGATATTTTCTCTTTTTTCTTACTGGGTGGCTGGAAGAATAGTGAGTCTAATCACAAGAATCAGAACTATCGCTGGGGGATTCCCTCCTCCTCCTTTTCCCTTAGTAAGTGCTAAGAGGCCAATCCTTTCCTCCACAATCCTCCCATTCCCTTGCGTCTCTTGAAGATTTTATGGGATGGGGAGTATCTTCCCACAGCACTCCATCTCTGCAAAGGAAGGCGGACTGTGGGAGTCTGGGAACTGTCCATCCTCTGAGGGGTCTTTAAATGGCCTCCCTTGGGGGTAGGGCAGTATGATGATGTATCTCTAAGGTACAGGGTCCCTCCTGCCCATGAGGCTGGCCTGGGGCAGCTGAGTCTCTCATCACAAGATTAACCTAAGTTCCTCAGTTTCCTCATCTGTAAAAGAAATGCGGGGTATTCCTAGCTTCCGAGCTTTGCGATACCACAAGCTATAGTTCCTCTTCCCCAATTAAAGACCTTATTTCTCCTAAAAAAAAAAGAAAAGAAATGCACTGGACTAGGGTGTAGCTTTCTAAACTGTGGGTCATGCCCCCATAAGAGGTCTTGTAACTGAACAACAACAAAGAAATCCAGGATGGATGGGCATGGATGGATTGGAGGGAACTCCAGAATCCAGGAGATCACAGAGCCATTTGATTATGCTAAATTACATAATCTACATAAATGAATATATGCTAGTAATACTCTCCTATATTTGAATAGTGCTTTATAGCTATGCAGTACATTATTCCACCATCTCCCTTGGTCCTCATAACCCCCATCCCATGAAGGAGGGGGCGGAGAGAGCTTATCATTAAGATTGGGCAATCAGCAGACAAATCCCATCATTTTGTTGCCCCCTTCGAAGTATCTCTGTCTGGTCTCATTTTTCCATTCCTGCTGCCTTCACTCTAGCGTGAGCTATCTTCTTTCCTAAATGATTGTAATGCCTCAGATCTGTTCTTCCTATTTTCTAGAACTTCTCTTTTGTAATCAAATCCAAGGGGGAGGAGGGGGTGGGGAAGATCATGCCTTCCTGCCTGGATGAGTTAACTCATTCATCTTCCAGACTCTACCCTGGGTCTGGGCTTGATGGGCGAGTGAGTACAAATTCACTTAATTGATTTCATCTAGCTGGTCTTCACATTCATCTGCCCTGGAGATCTTGGGATTCCTTGCAACATTAGACCCTGCTTTACATGCCTACCCAGCCCCCAGCCCTAACCCTAGCTGGCTTTCCCCCTCTTGCTCTGGGAACAGGTACCAGATCAATGGGACCATTGCTTTTAGAACAATAGGCAACTGCCTTCTGCTCTGGTCACAATTCCTGTGACTTCCCAGGCAAAAACTCCCTTCCCTGGACACTATATCCATGTTTATGTGTCATGCCCTCCATTGAAAGGTAATCTACCAGAAGACAGGCATTCGTCTCACTTTTGTAATTTGTATCCTTAATGGCTGCCACATTTTAGACACTCAATCATTCTTTGTTCATTCATTCATTCATTCATTCATTCATTCATTCATTCATTCATTCATTCATTCATTCATCCATCCATGCATCCATGCATCCATCCGTCCATCCATCCATCCACCCCTTCCATATGATGCACAAGCTTCTTTAAACATTCCTCTACTCAAAATCTTTTTTTTTTTTTTTTTTTTTTGCCGCTTCCCTGCTTTCTAAATAAGATCTAAAATCCTAAGTCGACTTTCCAGGCCTTAAACAATCTGACCCCAACCTTCCTTGCACCTCTTCATGTCTCCTACATTTAAGAACTCGTTTCCCCACTCCTGTGCTAGCTCTCCTTGTTTATCCCTATTTATTTGTTCATACCTGGAATCATCTCTAGGCAGCTAGGTAACTCAGTGGATAGGGTGATGGCCCTGAGGTGAGGAAGACCTGAGTCCAAATCCAACCTCAGACATTATCTGGCTAGGCAAAAAATCACTTAACCTTTGCCTGCCTCAGTTTCCTCAACTATAAAATGAGTATAGTAATAATATCTACCTCCCAGGGTTGCTGGGAGGATCAAATGAGATAATGATTGTAAAATGCTTAGCACAGTGCCTAGCACATAGTAGGTGCTCAATGCTCATTCTCTTTCCCTCTTTACTATTTTTTGATTGTTTGAAGGTGCTCTGTTTCTTCAAAGCTGAACTCAGTCATTAACTTCTCCATGAAATGAATGCTGAGTTTGATCTAGAGTAGCCCTACTCAGCATTCATTGCAATCCAGATGTGAATTCCCAGTGATGCCCTGCGATATTCTCGAGATAATGTGGCAAATTTCAGTTCTGGGTCTTTTAGGGGGTTCCCTGTGCCCTTCTTTATTTCTGAAAGGAAGATTGCTCCAATGGAGAGAGACTGCCCTCCTTGGAGAAATTTCCGTGTCTCTCCCCCTCCCCCCCCCCCCCAATATCGACGCTTCTTCTGCTGTATTTTCCTGCTAGATCTCTGGACCAATCTTCTTACTCTCTCCACCCTCTGAGTCCCTGTTTTCTTTCATCAACCAGTATTTCCTGACCTGCCCACAACCCTGCCCAACTTCTGACAGCCCCAAGGAAGGTTCTCATCTGACTCTGGGAAACCCCCCTGTCTAGATGTGTTATCTCGCCTTTCCTCAGCAGCAGGCAAAGCTGGGAGTTTGCCAAGATAGCAAGGGAGGGAGATAATGGGTGTAAATGACTTATCAGCCAATCGGCTCTGAGGTGGCTCTCCTGAAATCAAGGTTGGCAGCTTAAGGAAGGGGACAGATAAGTCACTCTGCTATCTGCCTATGAGTGCTGCTCTGATCTTATTATTGTTTGGGCCTCAGGGCCCAACGAGCTAAAGGGGAAATAAATAATCTTGACCGAATGCCCAAATCAATACACTTGGGCAGTGGTTTTAGCTGCTATTTAAAAAAATATAGTCCTTTATGGTTCTGGGGCATTTTCCATACATTATTTCATTCCATCCATCCATTTTCCATCCATCGTTTCATTCATGTAGTATCATTTCCATTTTGCAGATGAGAAGCGTGAGGCCCAGAGAGATGAAGACTTCTTGTTTCTAATCACATGGCTGAAGACTTGAACCTAGGTCCTCTGACCAAAAGTCTGGTGCTCTTTGCCCTATATCCTCCAAAGTTTCCACATGCCATGTCTCACCTTCCAACCTCCACCTTTCTGTCTTACAGGCACAGCATGATTATGCCAGGTATTCACACTGGGACCACAGAGACAGGATATTATGGCTAAGGTCACAAAATTATCAAATGGCAGAGTTAGAATTTGAACTTGCCTCCTTTTATTCTGGATCTGCTCCCAGACAACATCCCCACTCAGCCTCAATGCCAGCTGCAAAATCAACAGGACTTGAAAAGCTCCTTCCCTTTAAAGAAGGGTAGTCTTAACTTGGGGTCCATGATAGATCATGGGGGATTCCTGAATTGATTTTTTGGGAGGTTAAGTGACTTGCCCAGGGTCACCTAGCTAGTAAGTGTCTAAGGCAGGATTTGAAGTCAGGTCTTCCTGACTCCAGGGCCCTGGTGTTCTATCTACTGTGCTACCTAGCTGCTCCCCTAAAATGATGTAAAAACATTTTGATGACTGTATTTTAATATAGTTTCCTTTGTAATTCTAAGTATTTTATACATT
This sequence comes from Dromiciops gliroides, assembly GCF_019393635.1. Classification (NCBI taxonomy): domain Eukaryota; kingdom Metazoa; phylum Chordata; class Mammalia; order Microbiotheria; family Microbiotheriidae; genus Dromiciops; species Dromiciops gliroides. The sequence continues at coordinate 647,063,290 of NC_057862.1, read as the reverse complement.
TTGATACATTATTATAATAAATTTTGAGCTCCTACTCCCCAGTGCCTGACACATAGGGTTGTTCATCCTCCCTTCTGGAAGAGGACCAATGACATCAGTAGGGTGATGTCTCGATTTGCAAGTGAATTGGATTGAAGTGAGGCAGGGCTGAGCACATTGTAAGCTCTTAAAAGCTGGTTGACTTGTTGACTTGACTCAAGAATGGGTCCATAGGCTCTACTAGACTTCCAGAGGAGTCTAGGACACACACAAAAGATTAAGAACTGCTCCACCCCCTGCTTTTAAGGGCTGGGGTGGGGGCAGCAAGTCAAATTTACTCCTGGCTCATAGACCTTTTTTAGGATATTTCAATTGTGAGCATTCCACCTGGCTTTTTAGGTCTACACTGATCCAAACCACCACCTCCCAAAGTCATTCTCTTCCCCTCATCCCAGATGTCTACCTCACACTAGGTCATTGGACAAAAAGATCGAAAACAACTGCCTCTCACCAACTCCTTCTCACACTCACCCATTGCACCTGAGTTGTACAAAAAGCAGCCACATGTAGAAGAATCTTGGTGTTTACTAAAGTGTTGCCCTACTGTGGATTTTCAAGTAAATATCTGAGAACTTAGCACAGTGTAGGTGCTTAATTCTAGTTGGCAGTGATGACAACAATCGCGGTGATGCCATACTAATTGTTGGTGATAATATTTGACTGTGTTGTGGCTTGAGCCTGACTCAGGACAATCCCCTGGTGGTTTAGATCCGATACTGAGATGAAATGAGACATCCATAGGTCATTTGGCAATTAAGGCTCACTCATTCATTGCATCCAAAGGGTGCTCAATAAGCATTTAGCACTCAGCTTGGGTTGGGAGTTCCTTTTTCATTTCCATCCTGAAACAGGATAAGTTGGGGATATGATGACTTGAGCAGCCTTGGGACATTTACCACTCATGAAAGGCTTTAACTCTATGTGGGTGTGCCTTTTTATGCCCTTTGGTCACTAGAAAAGTATGCCAAAACAGACTTGAGGCCACTAGGAAGTGACACCAACACTGAGCCTCAGCTGCAGGTCAGTCAAACCTTAGGGGACCAATTCCTTGCCTTTTAGGGAAAAACCTAGGCTAATCAACCATGGTGGGGCATATTGAGCCTATTGAAAATGGTGGCACAGTGGACAGAGCACCCAGCCTGGAGTCAGGAAGACTTATCTTCCTGAGTTCAAATCCAGCTTCAAACACTCCCTAGCTATGTGACTTTGGTCAAGTCACAACCCTATTTGCCTCATTTTCCTCATCTGTAGAATGAGTTGGAGAAGGAAATGGCAAACCGCTTCAGTGTCTTTGCCAAGAAAACCCCAAATGGGGTCACGAAGAATCAAAAACAACTGAAATGACTGAAAAACAAATGTTAATGATACTGTTGCTAGGCAATGACATTGAGCATTAAGCTATTGATGGCTACATTAGCGTTTATGATATTGACAATTATGTTCACGATGGAGTTGATGATATTAGCGATGTTACTTGTGGTGATGATGATATGGATGTGATACTGATAATATTAATAATAAGTAATAATCATATAGTGCTTTAAGATTTGCAAAGCACTTACACATATTATCTCATTTGATCTTCACAGAACCCCTGGGAGATGGGTGCTATTATTTTTAAAAAAATTTTTGCGGGGCAGTGAGGATTAAGTGACTTATCCAGGGTCACACAGCTAGTAAGTGTCAAGGGTTTGAGGCCATATTTGAACTCAGGTCCTCCTGAATCCAGGGCCAGTGCTTTATCCACTGCGCCACCTAGCTGCCCCTAATGGGTGCCATTAGTATCCCGAATTTACAGATGAGAAGGGTGAGGCAGACAGAGGTTAAGTAACTTGTCCTGGGTCACACAGCTAGTTAGTCCCTGAGATGGGCTTGAACTCAGGTCTTGGGCAGAACATAGTTTTTTCTTTTTTCTTTCTTTCTTTTTTTTTTTTTTTTTTTGTGTGTGAGGCAATTGGGGTTAAGTGACTTGCCCAGGGTCACCACAGCTAATAAGACTGGATTTGAACTCAGGTCCTCCTGAATCCAGGGCCAGTGCTCTATCCACTGCGCCACCTAGCTGCCCCGAGAACATAGTTTTTGAAGTGCTTTCATCCGGTGACCTTCTTCACCACAGCAGTAGTTTACATATTTCTGAGTCTTTGTGGCTTGGGAGGTCACAAAAGCCCAGGATGATCAGTGCAGTAGACATGCAATAAAGAGGGCACCCCAAACTTCCAGCCTTTTGTTGGGCATTTGATTCTAGGAAAGGAGAGTCTTTTGAAGAACTAGAACGTCTCTAGAAAGCCCAAAGACTGACCTCTGTGTCCATTGTCCAGGGCTGGTCAAGAGGGAAGAAAAGGAAGGGAGTATGGGGGAAATGAGGTGGGGGTGGTAAATATTGCAGGAACAGGAAGGCTGGGAATGGTCGGGGGGGGGGGGGGCGGAGATGGGAAAAGTTTCATTCTACCGTCTGTCCTGGTGTCAGTAGAAGAGAATGTGGATCAGACACATGTCTATGAAAACAGGACTGCAGTGAGGGAGACCACAAAGTGAAAACACTTTATAAACCGCATCCCTTGCCAAGGCCAGAGCACAAACCTCCCCTTTCATAACAGCGCTATCTCTGAACAATGACGGGCCGCAAGCCGCCCCTGCTGAAGACCTCTGGGTAAAGGAGTTGGACAAAAAGCCTGCCTTTTGCAGGTTCTCTCCATAAGGGAGCACGATCGAATAATACCAATATTCATCCGCTAGACAGACCTTGGCTCTGTTGAGCTGGGAGGGAACTGCTCAGCCGAAATGCCAGGAATACATCCCCTCCCTCCCCCCTTCCATGTGTATTTTTCTTTCATCGGCTTTAAAAAAAAAAAGAAAGAAAGAAAGGGGAAAAAAAAAAGAAAATGGCATATTTTGCTGGGGACTGAAAAAGACATTGTGAAAATATTTTTCTGTGTTGCTGCCACCAAGGAACTTGGGGCTGGTGAGAGAGAGAGAGAGAGAGAGAGAGAGAGAATGTCTTTCAGCCGTGGTAAGGATCCCCTCCCCTTCAACCACCAGGGCCCAAAGGGGACAGTCAGACTGACCCAGAAGGCAATCCAGAGTTAAAGAGCAATGCTTGCAGGGTCAGACCCAAGGCGATGCGTCATCCTTAAGTGGTCCCCAAATGCATTTTTGAGTGGCAGAGAAGGGGGTTGGGAGAGTCAACTTGGGGCTGGATGGGAGAATTTTCCAGAAGCAGAGGAAGCTTTGAGAATGATCACTGGGGGTGGAAGGGGTGGGGGTAGGTGTGGGGGTGGGGTGAGATGTGTCCTCCAGTGGAAGCAGCTCCCACAGGGAGGGCTCCACCTCCCAGGAGGAAATTCCCATTGATAGCAGGCAAGAGAGAAGAGCGAACTTCTGTTCTATAGACACGGGTCACTCTAGGAATGTTACTAGTTGACCAGCAATGTTTGGGGGCCAGTGAGCCAGAATTCCCAGGGCACAATGCCCTAGTCTCTTTCTTCATCCTTCCCAGATAGCCTTGGTGGGGGAGGGAGGAGCGGGGTGGAACATGGGAGAGAGGACAGGCTTAGGGAGGCTGGAAGCAGCCAAAGCTGACATTGGCATCCAGGAGCCCCTGAAAGGGCTGGAGCTGGGGAAACAGAGTGAGTGTCTCAGGTCTGATTGCCTTAGGAGCCCCAGGGCCAAGGTCAGGGTCTCTCTGGAGAGGAGCCTGGAAGGGGAGCAGAGCAGGATCTTTCTGCCTCTTGCCCTCCTGCCTCTGCAAGGCTGTCTCTGTATGCCTGGAATGCCTGCCTTTCTCACCTTTGCTTCTTAGATGTCTTAGATTCCTTGGAGGCTCAGCTCAGGTGCTGCTTCCTTATTTATCTGTTTGAATGCTTTTCCCTCCCAGTAGACTACAAATTCCTTGAGGGGAGGGATTGGTTTTCATTTTGTTTTTCTATCCCCTGAAATTTGGCCCTTGAAAGATGCTTAATAAACCCCTGTTGGATTGAAGATCAAGCCCAACCCTTGCATTTTCCCTCTTATAATAATGAGAAAAATAATAATTGCCAGCAATTTAGGTTTGCGAAGGCTTTACAGATATTGTCCCATTTGATCCTCACAACAACTCTGGTAAGTGGGTGGCATTACTATTCCACACTTTACAGATGAATAAACTGAGGTAGAGAGAAGTTGTGACTTACCCAGGGCCACACAGCTAATAGGTGTTTGAGGCCGCATTGCAATCCAGGTCTGCCTGAGTCCAGGCCCAACACGCAGTCTGCTCTGCTTCCTAGCTTCTCCTTCTCTTAACTCATACATATGGGACTTTAGGCCTAAATCCCAGAATGGGCTGTTAAGATCATAGGATTTGGGGTTGAAAGAGACTTTGGAGAAAAATCTCCAATCCTCTTTTTACTGTGCACGAGATCCTGGGGATCAGAAATGGCCTTGCCTTTCACATCTCAGTGTGGACTTATTTGTCCAGATGCCTCTTCTTTTCTTTCCAACTCATTCTCCCCCTGCACCCTTACCCTGCAAAGTTATTTTGCATTATCTGAGAGAAAGGCAATGGGTACCCAAACCCCATGGGTCACCTTTCTATGGCATTTTAAGGGTGACAGAATACTTTCCTCAAAATAACCCCCGTGACATTATTTAACAGCCCATTTAAAGGCAGATGTGTGTGTGTGTGTGGGGGGGGGTGAGCTTAGAACAAGGAAGAAACTGAGTTCAGTCCTGCCCCTCCCACCCACTGGCTATGTGACCCTGGGCAAGTCACTTAACCTGGGCAACTCTCAAAGGCTGTAAGTTGCAGAGAAGCTCTTCCCATTCCTCATCTGTTAAATGGGGAGAAGATCACCTACTTCACAGGGTTGTTGGAAGGAACACATGAAGTAGCATAAGGAAAAGGCTTTGTAAACTCTGAAATACCACAGATAAGACTCAGTAGCTGTGCTTCTCATTTTCCCACCAGCCCCCATTTTTGTTTATCTCCTGTGTCAATGGAAGCAAATATGGATGAAAAATGTGGGAAATCATGTTGTGCTAAAGATAACCTCCAACTAAAAACCTACTTCCAAAGCTATATTCAGCACCATGGCCCAACCACAAATTATTATCAATTAGTATCTTTTTTTTCCTTTTCTTTCCTTCTTTCTTTCCTTCTTTCTTTCTTTCTTTCTCTTTCTCTCTTTCTCTCTTTCTCTCTTTCCTTCCTTCCTTCTTTCTTTCTTTCTTTCTTTCTTTCTTTCTTTCTTTCTTTCTTTCTTTCTTTCTTTCTTTCTTTCCTTCCTTCCTTCCTTCCTTCCTTCCTTCCTTCCTTCCTTCCTTCCTTCCTTCCTTCCTTCCTTCCTTCCTTCCTTCCTTCCTTCCTTCCTTCCTTCCTTCTTTCTTTCTTTCTTTTTTAGTGAGGCAATCGGCCTTAAGTGACTTGCCCAGGGTCACACAGCTAGTAAGTAAGTATCAAGTGTCTGAGGCCGGCTATGAACTCGGGTCCTCCTGAATCCAGGGCCGGTGCTTTATCCACTGGGCCACCTACCTTCCCCTAATTAGTATCCTGAATTGCATCCATTTATATGTTCTTGGGCAGTTAGGTAGGTGGTACAGTGGGTAGAGTGTTGGGACTAGAGTCAGGAAAATTCAAATCCGGCCTCAAACACAAACTATCCGCATGACCCTGGGCAAGTCACTTAACCCTATTTATTTCCTCAGTTTCCTCATCTGTAAAAGGAGCTGGAAAAAGAAATGGTAAATTACTCCAGGATCTCTCCCAAGAAAAGCTCAAATGGGGTCATGAAGAGACAGATACAAGTGAAAAATCACTGAACAACAACAACAACAAACATCCTTATCATCATCATCTCATAAACGATCCCTATCAATGTTATCATCCATCTCGTTACCACTATGACCTTCAGTATCATCAATACTAATATCAGCACCAATATCTTACTCATCAATATCATTGACTATCAACAGCAGCATGATTATTACCCTCTAGGATAGGGTCATTATCTCCTAAAGTTCCCCAACACCTGCCGCCATGTTGGTTAGTTTCTTTCCCCAAAGACGAGGAAGCTGTTCCTTAAGGTTTGATGGATTGACTTTGGCTTCACAGTGGCCTCAGGCTTGGGCTGACAGGACTTTTGAAGGTTTGTTCCGTAAATCCCTCTTTTTGTAAATGAAGAAAATGAGCTTCTGAGAGGCCCAAACTCTTGACTTTATGGCCAACAACCTTTCTGTGGCATCGCAATTCTGGAAAGAGTATGGGTCTTGTGTTAGTGTGGAAAGAGCAGTAGCAGCAGCATCGCTAACATGAATATATTGCTTTAAGGTTTGTAAAACGCTTTACAAATAAGATCTCATTTGATCCTCAAAACGACCCTGATGGGGGCGGGGAGCAGCTAGGTGGCACAGTGGATAAAGCTCCAGCCCTGGATTCAGGAGGACCTGGGTTCAAATCCGGCCTCAGACACTCGACACTAACTAGCCGTGTGACCCTGGGCAAGTCACTTAACCCTCATTGCCCCACAAAAAACCAAAACCAAAACCAAAAAACCCAACCCTGATGGCTAGAAATGACTAGGTCGATGTTATTATTATCCCCATTTTATAGATGAGAAACTGAGGCAGAGATGAAGTGAAGTATCATGGTCACATAGCCAGTAAGTGTCTGAGGTTGGATTGGAACTTAGGTCTTCTAGGTCCATAACTCTAACCACTGAACCACCTGGCTCCTTAGGGGAACAGGACTGGGAATCAGATCCAGGGCCGAGAGTTAGGAAAGGCTAGCATAATGACTTGCACATAGTAGGTGCTTAAAAAATATTTATGGAATGAATAGCAATGTCTACTTCTGGTCTGCTTAGGGCAATGCAGACTCATTTAGAAGAAACAGAAAAATGGTTATAAAACAAATCTGGCTCCTCTTGGTCTTTCTGGACCTATTTACAGCTTGAAATTCAAGCCAAACTGCTCTACTTGCTACTCCCTACACAGGACAGTCCATTTCCTTTGCCCGTGTCTTTGTACAGGCTGCTCCCCCCTACCCGGAATGCTCTCGCTCCTCACTGGCACCTCTGAGAATCCCTAGATCAAATCAAGACTTAGCTCAACATGAGGACTTCTGTGATCCCCCTCAACTGTTAGTCCTCACAATTAGTGTGCATTTATATCTACACACACATACACACGTATAAATACACTCACACATATTTCTTAGATGTTAACCTATTTGTGTGTTCTTTATCTCTATACCATCCCCCCAGTAGAACAGAAGTTACCTGAGAGTAGACACCTGTGTACGTGTGTGTGTGTGTGTGTGTGTGTGTAAGTCCGTGTATATGTGTTTCTCCCTGGGACCCAGCCCAAATGTCAGGTCCAGAGAAGGTGCTCGCTATATGCTTACTGAATTGAAATGAAACACAGACACACCCTCAGGAATTTGAGAGTGGCTAATGGTTTCTGGCACTGTGCTAGATAATAAGCACCCTGCTTATTATTCTGGGATCTGAGATGTCTCCCTGATTTCCAATCACCCATCTTCTCCTGCCTCTCAACCTCTGTAGATTCTTGTGTTCTGAAGACTTGTGCTTCACGTGTAGATGCCAGCTCCTGTGTGTCTAGATGCCCAATGGCTGAGCATCTCAGCTTCTCCCCAAAGGGTATCTCTTGGCTTGGGGGTCTTAACTTGTGAAGCTAAAGCATTTGGAATATGCCAGCTCGAACTCAAGGTGGTCCCTGTCCCTGGGAAGAGCCAGAAGGGACACTATTGATTTTTTTTTTTTTAGTGAGGCAATTGGGGTTAAGTGACTTGCCCAGGGTCATACAGCTAGTAAGTGTTAAGTGTCTGAGGCCAGATTTGAACTCAGGTACTCCTGACTCCAAGGCCAGTGCTCTATCCACTGCACCATCTAGCTGCCCCGGGACACTTTTAATTTATTAGTTGCTTAATTCATTAATTTAATAAACAGTAAGTACCCGCTTCATACAAAGCACTTATTTGAACACTGTGCTAGTCCTTGTGGGGCTATGCTAAAATTTGTTAATATTTGCTCCTTGCCCTCATGGAGCTTACAATCTAATAGGGAGATAAGACCCATACACAGCTAACTTTAATATACAACAGTATAGGACAAAGTGGGGGCGGGGGGGGGGCAGTACAGAAGGGTAGACATACAGCCAGTGTCAGAGCCAAGAAGATCTGGGTTCAAGTATATGCTTGCTGATACATGCTTGCTGTGTGACCCTAGGTAAGTCACTGAACTTGTCAGTACTCCAAGGCAGGTCTTTAAGGCTCTAAGTGGCAGAGATGTTTTGGATAACTGTCTTCTGAGAAGGAAAGTTTCCAGGTTGGGAGACTGAGGAAACTGCTCCTTCAGGCAGATGTTTTGAGCAGCTGAACTTATCTTCATGAATTCAAATCTGATCTCAGACACTTACTAAAGTGTGACCTTAGGCAAGTCACTTAGCCCTGTTTGCCTCAGTTTCCTCATCTATAAGATGAGCTGGAGAAGGAAAGGGTAAACCAGTCCAGCATCTTGGCCAAGAAAACCCACAAATGGGGTCACGAAGAGTCAGACACAACTAAACAATATCTTGATGTGGTAAGAATTGACTTAGTTCAATTAACTTGGTACAAGCTTGACTTAAGCTCAAGTGTACAAAGTCCCAGGGCTATGGTGTTGGTACTCCTTTGGGATGTTCCTTTTATTGTTATTCTAATGTTTTCTGTGCTGGGGACAAGGTCCCATGGGGCTTAGCTCCTCTCAACCTGTTGCAAGGAAGATGAACAACAAGGCAATCTGCTTCCTGGGGTAGAGGGACATACACATGCAGAAAGCCTCCCTAAACACTAGGCAGCTGGCTCTTGGGTGCAGTAGGGAATGGAGGCCAGGCAACGTCCATTTTGGAAGTCATTGCCCGCATTCACCTAAAGGGTCACATGATTTTTTTTTATCAACACTGGGGCTAATAGTGGTATCTTAACTTTGCTTGTAGGGTCCAGCCCTTCTCTTTGAAGTGGTTAAGGGGCTCCTGGGCTTCTCTCTAACTGTCTGGGAAAGTACAGGTGGTAACACATTTTGGCATCTAGGGATTCCCCTAAGTGGCCACAAATCAAGTTCTCTGTACCTATAGTTTGGCATCTATCGAGGAAGTCAGAAGAAGACGCCAGCTGTCTGGCCATTTGGAAATGTCATTGTTCTATTGACTCCTCAGACATTGCTTTGATCATTTATTTCCTTGCTCAGGAACCTAGAATGATTCGCTTATTGCCTCCCCACAACAAATCCAAATTCCTGCTATTCAGGGTACATCTCCATCTTGACCTCTCTCTACTCCCGAATGTGCACCTTCTGCCCTTGGCCAACCATCTCCTCCCTGCTCTGCTGAATGCCCCATGAATTGTGTTCTCAGCACCTGGATCAAGCCCTCCTCACATTCCTCCTGTTCTTCTCTTGAATACTGAGACACCTTGGCACTGGGGAGGGACTCCTGCTGTTGGAATCAGTAAGATCTGAATTCAAATCCCCTTTCAGACACTTCTTAGGTGTCTTGGTTTCTTAGCTTTGCTTTTTCCATCTATATAAGCAGGATTGCTAGGTGGGGCAGTGGATAGACCACCGGACCTGGAATCAGGAAGATTTGAGTTCAAATCTGGCCTTAGACGCTTATCAGCTCAGGGATTCTGGGTAAATCACTTACCACCATTTTGCCTCAGTTCCTCATTTGTAAAATGGGGACACCCCAGAGAATGAAATGGCAAACCACTTCAGTATCTTTGTTAAGAAAACTTCATGGACAAAAAGTTCATGGAATCCTGCAGAGTCAGACATGAATGAACAACAACAACGATACATGGGAGAGTTGTTATGAATATTCAATGGGGCATTATCTATAAAGTACCTTCTAAATTCTAAACTGTTCTCTCTATACATGTGTATTAATAAAGCTCAGTTCAGTGCCTCCTTCAATGAGGCACAGGCTGGCATGGCAGAAGGGGCTTTGGGCTGGGAGTTGAAACACTTTAGTTCCTAGACCCCAGGAAATTTCTGGACCAAATGGAGGAGTCCCTGAACTACTCTGAGTCCCAGATGTGGCCAAAGTTGGGGTCAAAGGGCAGTGAGGAACAGGGCCAGGATGTGAAAGAACAAACCAAGGGGCAGCTAGGTGGTGCAGTGGATAAAGCACCAGCCCTGGATTCAGGAGTTCCTGAGTTCAAATCCAGCCTCAGACACTTGACACTTACTAGCTGTGTGACCTTGGATAAGTCACTTAACCCCCATTGCCCCGCAAAAAAAAAAAAAAAAAGGAAAGAAGAACAAACCAAGATCCTGTTCTTCCTTGATAGTGGTGCTTGGTGTGGAGTACAGTATTTCTAGAAGAAAGACTGTGCATTCTGTCGATTCCAAATTCAAGCTCCAAATTCAGTGTTCTTTCCCTAACACCATGTTTCCAGTTGGTGCTTAACAAATACTCATTAATGGACATCATTAGAAATAATTTAGGTCTATCCTTGCAAGACCTCTGAATAATAATTAACATGCATATAATACTTCAAGATTTACAAAGTTGATATCCTTCATAACCAGCCTAGGAAGTAGGTTGGTAATGGAAGTGTTATTATCCCCATTTTGCAGATAAGAAAACTAAGGCTAAGGGAAATTAAGTAATTTGTCCATGGCCACCCAGTAAGCGTCAGAGCTGGAATTAGAAATCGGATCTCCTGATTTTAAGGCCAGCACTTTTTTTTTGGGGGGGGAGGAGGTGTGGGGGGATATCATATTGCCTTCAGATTGTAGCTGAAATGTTGGCGTTCAGGATTCAGGTTGAAATGTTTAGCCCTCCCTTAGGGGAGGCTGCTATTTAGAAAGCAAGAGTGTTTCTGAGAAGCGGAAAAGGGAGCTGGACTTAGAGTCTGGTGTGTGGGTTTGAGTATGCCTGCCAAATTGATAGGTTCTGTGAGTTCAGGGAAGTCACTGACCTTCTCTGCATCAGTCTCCTCTTTTGTTAAATCCCCCTTCCCTCAAGACAGTGTCTCTTGGCTTTTGTAGTCATTAGTAACCACTTCCAACCACTTTGCATTTCTTTGTATGTAAGCTTGGGGTATGTGATGAGTAAATCAATCCAGTCTCAGCATTCCATTTAATGAAGGTGATTAGCTGCGCTGGTACCTTAACCGGGTGGAAACAATAAATCAATCTCAATCATAAACTTTGATTTCAATCAATAAATCCTAGACTTTAGGCAAAGAGACCTTCAACCTAGAATAACTTTACACAGGCACCATGGTCGGATTGGTAGAAGAAACTTGATCACATCCTAGGGGTCATGTAGAAAGTATCAGGCTAGTTTAGAAGGAGAATTGGAATGAGTGCAGCATTCCAGCAAAGCCCCTGAGGAGTAAATGCTTGGGGAAGGGGGTGGTGAGAGAAGGGGAAGAAAAGGCTTCATGTCTGGCCTCAGTCTAGATCTTCCTCTTCCCTCCCCCACCCGGCCCCATCCTATTTTGGCAAGAGTAGAACCTTGGGGGCAGCTAGATGGCGCAGTGGTTAAAGCACTGGCCCTGAATTCAGGAGTACCTGAGTTCAAATCCGGCTTCAGACACTTGACACTTACTAGCTGTGTGACCCTGGGCAAGTCACTTAACCCCAGTTGCCTCACTAAAAAAAAAAAAAAAGACTGAAAGTAGGCAGTAGGCACTTAATAAATGCTTTTGATCCCACGATTGGTATGTCAAATGAAGATAATAATACTTGTTTTCCTTATCTCATAGGACTGTTGTAGGGAAAGTATTTGATAGAAATGTATCGTTTTTGTCCTTATGGATGCAACTGTCTTCAGGGATGTAGCAAATCCTTTGGGAAGGAGGCTAGGTACATTTTTCATTCCTATTCTATCTCCTTAGACTAGCATTTTACCGAGTGTCTGCTCTGACTATACCCAGCCCTATGTTGGGTGCTGAAAGGGATAGCAAAGAAGAGATTTTCTTCATCCTCCCTGACTCAAGGGAGTTGGCAGTCCAGTTGGAACTGGGGGTAGGGAAGGTGATGGGAGACAAGGCATGAACAGGTGGAACAAGCGGGTAACAAATCTAAGACAAACTGTTGTTTGGTCATTTCAGTTGTCTGGTCGTTTCTGTTGTATCTGACTTTGTGACCCAGTTTGGGGTTTTCTGGACAAAAATACTGGAGTGGTTTGCTATCTTATCCTCCTGCTCATCTTAAAGATGAGAAACTGAGGCAAACAGGGTTCAGTGACCTGCCCAAGGTCACACTGCTAGTATGTGTCTGAGACTGGATTTGAAATCAGCAAGATGAGTATTCCTGACTCCAGGCCTGGTACTCTAGTTGCTGAATCACCTAGATACCCTTAGGATAATCTCTAGCTCAGGACAAACCTGAATATATGGCTCCACCAAAGCTGGGTGGCCAGAGAATTCTCCCACCCAGTTGTCTTAGGACCCAATCCCTGGAAAGCCCTAAAAGCATCAGAGGAGACTGGAGGGCTTTGGATGCTTCAAGGCTACAGACTCCCTGATAGACTAGGTCAAGGTCACTGAGAAGGCAACATTCACAGGCTTAGAATTTCATACCTGGCAGAGGCTCTTAGAGGGCATTTAGACCAGGGGTATCAAACTCACTTCCCTGACCTACGGAACCAGATTAAAATGTAATTGGGGAAATGTGTGACAGAATAAATGAAAATACAACACAACAGAGATAATGTTAACTTGTGGTTTTCTAAGTCCATATGCCATTGTCAAGGATCCTTTCTATTTGAGTTTGACCTAATCTAACCCCTCCCTTTACGGACATTGCATGGCTAGTGAGCAGTGGAACCAGGAGCACATGGTGGAATGTAATGCTTTTTCCATCACACCATGCTGCTCTCCAGTGTGGCAAGCGTTGGTAGCTCTAGGAACACCAGCATTAAACCAGGGCCTCCAGCTCTTGTAACTAACTCTCAAATGGTTTGGACCTTGAACCAGGTCAGGGAAGGAGAGTGTAGGCAGATTGTTCAAGATCCCTTTGGTTTCCTTGATCGCACCAAACCAGTAACCCTGACCCTACCTATGTTCTCATTCTCCACCATTGTTCCAGGGGGAAGAAAACCAACAGTTTCCCCAAATCACAAGGCATCTTTTGGGGAAAATAATTGGCATCTTTTCCTTCTCTCAAACTTCTTTTGCCATCCCTGCCATCTTGAGGACGCCCCTTTATACCAATTCCTATCTTACTAGATTATGCAGGGTCAAAACAGATAAGAGGGAAGAGATCTCTGTCCATTTTCCTCAGTAAACATGCTTGGAATTTCGGAATCCCAAGTAATGGGAACCTAAAGGTGGGGCAGATATTTCTTTTCAGAAAGAAAAGAAGCAAGACTTTAAGAATCTACCATATGTCAGCTAGTATCCTAAGTGTTTCACAAATATTATCTCATCTGATAACCACAACAAACCTGGGATGCAGGTGCTATTATTACCTCCCATTTTACAATTGAGGAAACTGAGGCAGGCATGGCTACTAAGTGTCTGAGGCTGGATTGAACTCAGGTCTTTCTGACTCTAGGCCCAGTGCTCTAACCCACTGGGCCACCTGTCTGATTACTTTAAATCAAGGGTTCTTTTCTTCTTTTTTCTCTTTTCTTTGTTTGTTTGTTTGTTTGTTTGATGAGGCAATTGGGGTTAAGTGACTTGCCCAGGGTCACATAGCTAGTACACATCAAGTGTCTGAGGCCAGATTTGAACTCAGGTCCTCTTGACTCCAGGGCTCTATCCGCTGTGCCACCTAGCTGCTCCAGATCAAGGGTTCTTAACCAAGGGTCCATGAATTGAAAAAAAGAAACCCAAACATTGTGTTAACTGTCTTTCAAGATAATTGGTTTCCTTTTAATTCTACATGTTTTATTTTATGCTTTTAGCAGCATGATTCCGAGAATGGGTCCATAAGGCTTCCCCAGTCTCCTTAAGTGGTCCATGACACAGAATAGGTCAAGTACCCTTGACTTCAATTCAATGTGATTTCTTAGAAGTCCAGGTCATGTGACAAGATTAGCCATATTTTTAACTGTTGCACAGGATCTGAGAGTCTCTGAACTGGAAGTGATCTCAGAGATCATGTAGCTCAAACTTGATTTCAGCAGAAATCTCTCCCTTTCTGCCCAAATCCTCATCAAGGGCTCATCAAATCTCTTTGAACACTTCCAATGTTGGGATGGGGAGAGCGGCTTACTACCTCAGTTCAGTGCTCTGTGACCCACTGGCAGGATTCAGACGATCATCTGTGATTTCTATGTCATTAACACAACGGACACAGGCACCTCCTTGTCAGCCTTCAGCTTGGGTCAGCATGACCTTGATTCCTTTGGGTTTGGGTTCCCTCGTTCATAAAAGGAAAGGCTTAGACTGGGAGGACCAGAATCCATGGTTCTATGAATCTCCCAGGTAAGGCATTCCCTTCTTCTTGGACAGCTCTGCTTATGAGGACGGTCTTCTTGACCGAGCCAGTCTGCCGGTGGGTAACTTCCATATGTTGGTCCTGGCTCTGCTCTCTGGGGGCCACACTCCTACATGCCAGGCCCTCAGGGGTTTGAAGCCACCAATCACTAGGTGTGGGTTCCTGTACCCCGTGGCTAGCCAATGGCAGGCACCATGCCTCTCCCATGCCTCCCAGCAGAGGGAAGGAGGGGAGGAGAGGCATAGGGTGGGGAGGATAACTACTGTGTAGACACCGAGCTTTTCCCCAAGCCCTGACAGCTCTGGACCCAGGCCTGTTGCCCTTGTACATTTCAAAAGGACCTGGGATGACCTCATCCTTCCATTTCCCCTAAAGGGGCTTGGGTGGATGCTTTCCATACATGCTATTTGGCTCGAGGAGCTGGGGCCCAGGATGTTTACGCCATGAACCATCGATTGCCTGCTGATATTGGGCTTAGAGATGGAGAAGGATCTGAAAGAGGGCTGGGGACTTGGCAAGGGCATCGCTTTCCTCTGGGGCTTCCTGGCCAGATGGGTCCTGGGAAAAGACCAAGTTTTCCTAGCCAGACACAAGCTGTAATCCATCCTTCCAGCCCTTTCAGGCTCTTCATGGGCTCTTTCTGAAAGATTATCCAGGCACTGGGAGCCACCAGCTTTGTCCTAATCATATTGTGTGTGTGTGTGTGTGTGTGTGTGTGTGTGTGTGTGTGTGTGTGTGTGTGTGTGTGTGTGTGTGTGTGTGTGTGAGAGAGAGAGAGAGAGAGAGAGAGAGAGAGAGAGAGAGAGAGAGAGAGAGAGAGAGAGAGAGAGAGAGAGAATCCCTTCTGTTCCTGGCTCTTCCACCTTTTTCTTCCCTGGCTGAGTGGGGGCTAAGACAGAGGAGTCCTGTAAGCCAGCCAATCACAGAGCTTGTTCCCTAAGTATAGGAGGGACAAACATCTGACAGATGGTCATTCGCATCTTTAGAACCTCGAGTGTGGTTCAGGGCTTATCTACAGAGGGGCAAGACCTGAACTTCTCCTTTCTAGTTTGGGAAGGTAGGAGGGATCCTGCACCAAAGCCTTTTCTATCTGGGAGGGAGGTGCTATTATTTGCCCTCATTTTACAGTTGAGAAAACTGAGGTAGGCAGAGCTTAAGTGACTTTTCTGGTGTCATACAGGCACACAGTGTCATTTCCCACCCCCCCCAGCCCCCACTCCTTGGACTGAACTCTACCATTTCCCTGTCCCAGGTACCTCCTTCCTCATCTTCCTTCTCCTCTCAGCCTCCTTTTGTATGCTATCTTCTCTAATTCGAATGTAAGCGCCTTGAGGGCAAGACTGTCTTCCTTTATTATATTTGTATCTCCAGTGCTTAGCACTGGCACATAGCAGATGCTTAATCAATCTTTACTGACCGACTAACTGACCCACTGGATAGTTGCTGCTCTAGCAAAGTGTGCATAGAGCAGAAATCATATTGTACTACCTCTCATAGAACTGATGAATCACAAAAGGATGGGAAGAACTTCAGGGGTCATCTCATCCAGCCTCTCCTCCAAAAGGATGAATGCCTGGCCATGACAAATGGCCATAATCACTCACAAGGATAAGTGTGTCTTGACCCACCTATCACTTGGTCAGTCTAGGTCAGCCTCCGCAAGAAGATTTCCAGGGACAGGGAGCTCACTCCTGCCTAAGGGAGCACATTCTAATTTTGGACAGCTTTCAATGTGAGGAAAATCAAATTCTTTATGTGAATTGAGGAATTCTGGGAAAATGCAATTCCATTCAACAAGCATGCGTTCAGCAGCAGCTACGCCACACTTTAGAGATACAGACACAATTGAAAACAGTCCCTTAAGGAGCTGACGATATGGGGAGTGAGCCCTGACAAGGGTTACGAGACCCGCTCTCTACCCCCTCCACCCATACCTAGAAGTTCCACATTAGATTCATGCCTTTGGCTCAAGCGCAGACTCTCTAGACGTCATCTGGAAAAGTGAACATAGCCCCTTTGCAGGGGTACCGTTCTATCCTTTTATCAGCCATTAACACCCCAGCAGGGGTTAGTTAGTCTAGTGGATAGCAGTTATTTCGCAATACGGACACGTTTGGAATGTCTGAGGAGATGAGCAGCCCAGGCTAGGGATTCCCAGTGGGATGCCCCCGGCAGGGGCTGGGCAGCTTGAAGGCAGTGGGTGAATGATTTGTAGGGCTGGGGGAAAGGCCAAAGGGAAATAGGTAGGGTTAGGTTTGGCCAAAGACAAGCAACTGACCCACTTCCCAATTCTGCATTGGCATTCCGCCTCAGCCTGGGGGAGCACTGACCAGCTTTCTGGGAGAGGGAGGGGGCTGCTGCTAATAGGGGGAGATCTGAGAAAAGAAAGGGAATGTGAATGGAGCCTTTCAAACCCTATCTCCTGATGGAAAGGATAAGAGAGACAGTTCCCAGTCCTCTCTCTGACATTTGATGGCTCTGTGATCTTTGGGGAGATCACAGCTTTTCTCTGAACCTCCATTACCCTGTTTGGAAAACAGGATCATCTAATTTTGGATCTGGGAGGGACCTTCAAGCCTCTCTAGTGCAACCTATTTACTTTTTTTTTTCAGGGCAATGAGGGTTAAGTGACTTGCCCAGGGTCACACAGCTAGTAAGTGTCAAGCAAGTGTCTGAGGTTGGATTTGAACTCAGGTCCTCCTGAATCCAGGGCCAGTGCTTTATCTACTGCACCACCTAGCTGCCCCAACCTATTTACTTTTTACAGGAGAAGAAACTGAGGCTCAGGGACATAAGTTGTCCATGCAGCAAACAAGTGCTTGGAGCCAGGATCTGAGCCCAAGGCACCAACTCCAATCTGCTCTGAATTACCCTTGGCTGCCTCACCCCGGAATCATCACACCTGCTACCGTCCCTCACACCCCACCCCCCTAGGCATGTTAAGGGCAGCTGGGAAGGTGCTCCAGAAATACTTGGTGTTGCCTCAGATGTGGCTGGCACACACCTTCTAACCAGATTTCATTCTTGTAGGTCTGTGCCCTTCATGACTTGACCACAAAAGCTACATTCTTGGAAGCAGCTCCCTCCTCGCCTGAGCAATCAGATACTTTTCCCCTTGGCTTTTCGCTGATCTCACCCTGCTTTGTCTCATAGTTTGGTCAGCACATTCCAAAGGATTTAGAACTGGAAGGGACCTTAGAGATGATCCAGTCCTCTATTCCCCACCCCCATTCTGGGGAAACTGAGGCCCAGAAGGAATTGCCCAAGGTCTCACAGGTGGGATAGGTCATTCAAATAAGTGACAGGGCCAAGAGTTGGAGAGACCTCAATCTGCTCCAACCCCCTCATTGTGAGGGAATTAAAGTCCAGAGAAGGGAGAGAAGGATTGTTAGTGACCTTCCCAAGGCCACACGTGCTAAGTCTGTGATATGTACCCAACTGCCTTCTTTAAATTCAGAGCTTGGGTCCATACACCACAGATTCCTTCCCCCTCCCCAGGTTATCTGGGTATTTGTCCTTCCTGCTGTGTTAGGTGACACAGTGCTGAATTTAGAAGCAGGAAGATCTGGGTTCAAATCACTTACAATCTCCCCATCTGAAAATGGAAGTTATAATAGGACCTCCTACGTGGGCTGTTGTAGAAGATCAAATAAGAAAATATTGGTTAAAGTGCTTGGCACAGTGCCTGGCACCTAGGAGATGCTAAATTTTCACTTATTCTCTTGTTGTGAGGCTAAACACGAAATGAAATTCAATTCAATAAACACTTGGTAAGCGATAACATATGTAAAGTGGTATAAGAAAGCTAGCCACTATTACTGTATCATAAGTGCCTTGAGGGTGAGGTCTGCGTCTCTCTCGTTCCATTCCAAGAGGTAACTGCACAAGGCGCCGGCTTAATAAACATTTGCTGGGTTTAGCCTTGGGTGACATTCGCTTCCTCTGCTAGTCTTTGTTCTGACTTATTCCCCAGAACTCCAGCAGATGGCGCATTGGGCAGGCTTTCATTCCTGAGTGTTGGCTCTGGCAAGGTAAGAGTTGGGGATCTCCTTGCATATGTTTTCTACATTTGCTCCCTGGCCAGTATGGCCCCACCCTCAGAGCCAACTCCAAGGAGAGTTTTTTTTTTTTAATTTATTTTTTAAAAAATATGGCTGCTTTTTTTTGGGGGGGGGCAGGGCAATGAGGGTTAAGTGACTTGCCCAGGGTCACACAGCTAGTAAATGTCAAGTGTCTGAGGCTGGATTTGAACTCAGGTGCTCCTGAATCCAGGGCTGATGCTTTATCTACTGCGCCACCTAGCTGCCCCCCCCTCCCCAAGGAGAGTTTTTCAAAGCCAAAATGACAGACCCAGGGTCTGTGGGTACCTTGTGGGTACCAAATGCCCCCTGAACCCCAGCACCTGTTGTCTAAAATTGAATGGGCTAGGAAGAAATGATGGGGTGAGCAAGATGGGAATTTGGGATAAGGATGAGATCCAGAGTTTCATTGCTCTAGGGAATTCCCAGGTGAGGAAAATCCCTCCACCAATGCAGCTCAGCACCTTCTCAGCTACTTAGAGCCAAAGAGAGTTGCAGGTGAACTGATTGGTGAACTCATTTCCATCTGGCTTGAAGGACTGGTGTTTCCTTATGGTGATACTGGGGTGGGGTTAGAGGAAGATGGCAGAGGTCATGTTTTCAGGTAACTTTGTTTCCAGATGCCCTTCCCAGAGAGACTTGCCCAAGGTGACGTGGCCAGTAAGTTTCCAAGGTGGGACTTGAGTCCACTTCCCCTAGCTCTCTCTCTATCCATGATGACACACTGCCTCCGTGGAATGGGGGGAGATATTTGAGCCAGAAGGGAGATCCTCAGGCCCACCTTCCTCTTTTGTAGCAGAGGAAACTGAGGCTAAGATGGAGGGGGGGAAGAAATGACTTAAGTGCCAAGGGTCACACAAAGAGCCAGCAATGGAGCTGGGAGAGCTGGGTCCTGCTCACTTCCAGATCCAGCTAACATTGCCCTTCTTCTGCTGGCTAGCCCCTGATTCTCAGGGGAACCTTCCAATGACACTAAAAAGGACTTAAGAGAGCTTGGTGGCCTGATGATTTTACCTAAAGGCTTCCTTCACCTTGTTATTATTATTATTATGATTATTTTTTTTAGTGAGGCAATTGGGGTTAAGTGACTTGCCCAGGGTCACACAGCTAGTAAGTGTTAAGTGTCTGAGGCTGGATTCGAACTGAGGTCCTCCTGACTCCAGGGTCGGTACTCTATCCACTGTGCCACCTAGCTGCCCCAATGCACCATGTTTTTAACTGTGCATTTTTTGCTCTGGAGGCAATTTTGCCTACAAGAAAGTTAATTTGGGTGGGGGGTGGATAGGAATTGACACCAGCCCCTCCAGGAAGTCTGGCATAGTGGGTAGAGAGCTGGTTTCAAAGCCAGGAAGTCCCAGGTTCAAATCTTGCCTGTGTCCCACACTGCCTGTGTGGCCCTGGGCAAATCACCCAAGTGTGACTGTTCCAAGCAAATGATCAGATCTCTAACCTGCAGACTTGGTGGTGAACTTGATCTGAGGTGGCAGAGGGAGCTGGCTCCCTACAACAATGGAATCACAGGGCTTGTCTACCACAACCACCAACCCTGTGAGATAGCTAGCATTCATAGAGCGCTTTAGGGTTTGTAAATTGCTTCATATATGTCGTCTCATCATACTGCTCACAACAACCCTGGGAGGTAAGGTGCTGTTACCCCCATTATACAGGTGAGGAAAGTGAGGAAGATAAAAATTAAGTGACTTGCCCAGGATAGCTAGTAAGTGTTTGAGGTAGAAATTGAACTCAGGCCTTCCTGATTCCAAGTCCATTGCTCTCTATATTCTACCTCTTAGCAGCCTGATTCTTTCCATAGATAGCCCTTTGATGCAGGCAGGTAATACTATCTTCCTTTTTACAGATGAGGAAACTGAGGTCCAGAGAGGGAAAGTGATGGACCCAAGGTCAGGTAACTATTTCATGGCAAAAGCACAGTGTCTGGTATACAGTAGGTGCTTAATAAATGCTTATTAATTTGAATCAGGACTTAGAGACTTTGTCTTCTGACTCGAGTCTAGTCCTCTTCCCTCTACAATCAAAACCTGTTCCAAAGAAGCTTTGAAGATGAAGCATTAAGGGGTCTGGGCTAAGTTTGGGGCATATGGGGTAGTTTATTTTAAAGACACACACACAGACAATCTCACACACACACACGTACATACCATTTCCCAGGTGCAAGGGCTGGCTGCATTGGGCTGTTCTCTACTTAGGCAGGGTTGGACAAGTGTGTCTTATAGATACGGAGTGAATATGTATTAGGTTCACATACCGAAAACCCCTATGGAAAGTTGTCCCTGGGCAAGCAGCCACTTTCCAGAGTTTAACATCTCAGCCGGTTTTAATTAGTTTTCTTCAAAGTTCCCCAAAGCAATTCAGCCACGTTATAGCTAATCAGCTGCCAGGAGACTTTAATTGTGTGTGTTGGATGGGGGTGGGGGAGGAGGGAGGCTGCAGGGAAGGAGGGGGTGTGCAGAAACCATCTTCAGCTACCAAGCGGCTGGCTTTTCCATCCTCAGCAGCCAAGACAGGGGTCTGGGGGCAGGGGAGTCTGGGAGGGTGTCTCTGAGTTGGCTTGGGAGGGGGATGGCTGAGAAGAGCTTCACTGGACTTGGCAGACAAACACGCCAGACCCCAGGGCTGGGTGGACCCAAGGGAGGGGGAGGAGGAGGTTTTGGGTCCACTGACCTATGGAAGGACTGCTGGCTCTGGGAATGTCCCAGGGTAAAATGCCAGGCCAGTGGTTCCTTACACCTGCCAGGCAGCTCCCGCATTAATAAGCCTTCTTTTGGCCCATCCTGCTTTTATGCATTTAACACAAATCACTTATACTCTCTAGCCCTCAGTATTGGGAGACACTGCAGTAAGGAAAGGGAAAGTCAGGGGACCAGGGTTCGACTCTTGTTTATGCAATTTGCTCTCAGTGTGACTAACCTTGGCCAAGTGACTTAAATTCTCTGGTCCTCAGTTTCTTCATCTGTAAAATGGGGGTTAGATTAGATGGTCCCTAAATTCTCTTCCAGCTTTAAATCTATGAGCTTATGAAGATGTCTCCTTCCTGGGATAGCTAGGTGGTGCAGTAGATAGAGCACCGGTCGTGGAGTCAGGAGGACCTGAGTTCAAATCCGGCCTCAGACACTTGACACTGACTAGTTGTGTGACCCTGGGCAAGTCATTTAACCCCAGTTGCCTCACCAAAAAAAAAAAGTTTCCTTCCTTGTAAAACAGGGAGTGGGTCAAATGGCTTCTTAATACCTATAGAATTTAAAAAAATTAACTAAGCCCAGCATTTCTATTCATCCACAATCTGGCTCCGACCTCTCTTTCCAGTCTTACATCATTTTATTCCATGGGATTGACTACTAGCTGGGCCTAAACACCCCTCACTATCGAACAGGCCTGGAGTATTCCCCATCCTTGTCCTTTCAGAAGCCTTATTTGAACCATCCCCACCCACCTCCCCTAAGTGAAAAGGATCTCTCCAACCACAAATACTCCCAGGGCACTTTGCCTGAAGATCATCAGAATGGGAGAGACGGCATTGCAGGCACAGGGCCCAGCCAGGGCAAGGGCAGGGAGGGGGGAGATGGAGAATCATTGTGTAGAAGGAATGCCAAGTAAGCCAGTGTGGCTAGATTGTAGAGTGTATGGGGAGCAGGGGCCATTCTGTATGGGGTAGAGGAAGTACTCTCAGGGAGATCCCTCCATCAGGTCTGGGGTTAAAAACAACAGCCCCAGCAGAAGCAGCAACAATAACAGTTGAACCAAAAAAATATATAGCTTGTTCCTTCTATAAGCGTGGATGTTTCTTGAGGGCATCTTTGCATGCCCAGGGCCCACCCATGTAGGAGAAATTTCAACAATGATTATACAGCCTCTAAAGTTACCTTGAGTTCTGCTATTCGATGCTCTAAGGCCCCTGAGCCAACTTGGACATTTCGATGTTCTAAGGCAATGGAGTCAAACTCAAATGGAAATGGGGCCCACTGCCCTGCGTGTGAAGACCCTTGTGTTTGCATGATGAGTTCGTTTTAAAATGTAGTATCATCTCTGCTTAATTGTATTCTTATTTCTTTTGTAGCTACTTATCTGGGGGTAGGAGAGAGCTCTCTGCCTCCCCCACTTGCCCTGCTCCCTCTGGAATTTTCATAGAACAAAGAATGCCCGAGCCAGGAAGGACCTTGGAGCACAGAATGTGGGGTCTTCCTGGCTTTAGATGAACTCTCTCTTCATCATACCATGCCACCTGTCAGCTTATGCATCATGGCATGAATGGATGAATAAATTCATAAATATTATGATTATAGCTGACATGTATTTTCATTGTATTTCTCTTATCTAATTATTTAATTTGATCCTTAACACTGTGAGGTTGGTGTTATTAGGACTCCCATTTTAGAGATGAGGAAACTGAGGCAGACTGAAGTATTGCCCAGCTATTTAGTGTCTGAGGCCAGAATCAAACCGAGACCTTCCGGAATCCAGGTCTACGGTTGTCTCTCACCAATGAACTCAAGGTTCTCTGCTGGTGGTCTGGTGAGCATTTGGCATGAGCTGATTCCTTGGCTCCCTCCTCCACACAGAGTGCCCTGTCTGCCTCACTCCAGCTGCAGGGAGAGGGTCATTCTCAGTGTTCAGGGAATCCTCTCCGTCTTCCTGGTTTCTCTAGGTCTCCTCCAGAGGATGAAGCCATGCACTCTGCAGGATGAGGTTCCTTCATCATCAGCCCAAAGATGGCTGAGAATGTATTTGGGAGAATTGGGACAGTTGCCTCCAATGACCTCAGAGAGCCACTGATTCCTATCTCTCTGCCTTTGGCAGCCAGCATAAATCAGCCACTTTGCAAGGAGGAGTGACTCATGGTGGCACTTACGTACTGGGCTTTATCAGCCTGCCAGGGAGACACAGACCCTTAGAATGATGACTCATTCCTAGGGGAGGGTGGCAGAGGGCATGGGTGTGGGCAGAAGTCCCTTGTGCCTAGGAAGGGTGTGCCCTGGCAAAAGGTGAGCTGAGGGCTCTTTTCCTTTCATTGATGAGCAGCAGGGATGGATGACTGGTTCATTTGGCCCTGGGCTCACAAGGGCTTCTAAGGAAGCAGAACCAGTGGCTCGATGTTCCCTGGTACACCCGATCAAATGTGTGTGAGTGTAAACCCTCTATAATAGGGCATGTTCTGAGTTCCCAGACTGTGCCAGCACAATGGCCTCATTCACACACTCATTCATTCATTCTTCACACACTTTCACCCATTCATTACTCCATCATTCATTCACACACACACACTCGTTAACCCATCCATCTTTCTATCCATCCAATAAATGTTTAGCAAGTGCCTATTAGAAAGAATCACAAAATTAGAGTTGGAAAAAACTTCAGAAGCCATCAACTCCAAGCCATACTGGAACAAGAATCCTCTCTTTAACACACCAGAGCAATGGTCATCTAACTTTTGCTCAGAGAGAGGCAATCCACACCCTCCCCTCCTTGTAACCACCCATTACACTTTGGGATAGCTCTAATTAGAAATCATTTTCCTCCTTATTTCAAGCCGATATTTGCCCTTCTGCAACTTTTGCTCACTCCTGGACTCAAAGAACTTTCGAGATGAAGGGACCTTTGAGGTTATTCAGACAATTTTGCATTTCTCACAGATGTTTTTTTGTTTGTTTGTTTGTTTGTTTTGCAGGGCAATGAGGGTTAAGTGACTTGCCCAGGGTCACACAGCTAGTAAGTTTCAAGTGTCTGAGGCCAGATTTTGAACTCAGGTCCTCCTGAATCCAGGGCCAGTGCTTTATCCACTGTGCCACCTAGCTGCTACCTAGCTGTCCCCTAGAGTTTGGTTTCTGAGAAATTCTTTTTTAACCTTTATTTCATTTTCTTCTAATTAATTAATTTTTTTTTGGTGAGGCAATTGGGGTTAAGTGACTTGCCCAGGGTCACACAGCTAGTAAGTGTTAAGTGTCTGAGGCTGGATTTGAACTCGGGTCCTCCTGAATCCAGGGCCGATGCTCTATCCACTGCACCACCTAGCTGCCCCCCCTCACAGATGTTTATGTAGCCTTTGTTTGTTTGTCCTTCATTCTGTTTTTTGGGGGTTTTTTGCGGGGCAATGGGGGTTAAGTGACTTGCCCAGGGTCACACAGCTAGTAAGTGTTAAGTGTCTGAGGCCGGATTTGAACTCAGGTCCTCCTGAATCCAGGGCCGGTACTTTATCCACTGTGCCACCTAGCCACCCCTGTCCTTCATTCTGGAAGAGGATCATGATATCAAGTGAATTGGATTTAAGTGAGGGAGGGCTGTGCAAAGTCACCAGCCTCACTCTCTCCTTCAGACCCATCTGGGTCCAGAAGCAAGAGATATATCAGGATAACTGGGGATGGCCCCAGATGTTTTAAGGAAATTGGAGTTGTGACTTGTCCAAGATCATACAGTTAGTAAGTGTCTGCGGTAAGATTTGAACTCAGGTCCTCCTGATTCCAGGGTCAATGTTCTATCCACTTTGTCACCTAGCTGCCCCAGCCTTTACTTGAACACTTTCGGTGAAGTCATGCAAGGTCCAGAGGGGCATCAAAAGAAACACAGCACTCCATGGCCTTGAGGAGCTAGAAATTGTGTGGTTTTCTCCAAATGGGCTTGCAGATTTCATACTAGAAGGGATCTTGGAGGATGACCCTCTCATTTTACACATAGAAGTGAACTCACTTGCCCAGGTTCACATAGCTAGTACATATATGACAGGATTTCAACCCAGATCTTCCCACTACCCCATACAGTCTCTTGGTATTTTTCAGAATGCAGCTCCGGAAGGAGGTCTGCTTGACTGATCTTTCTTGCCCATGGAAGCTAGCTTGCTATTGCTGGAATGTGTCCTAAATGAGACAGGCCTCGCGTCCCTCCCAAAGTCCAGCCCAGTGGGTCAGCTTTAGCCACCAGGGTTCAAGTCTAACTATCCTCCCTACACCACAAGATACCTCAAATGCATGTGTGTGTGGGGTACTATGTGGGCTGAAGAATCTTCCCCTGATTTCCTACCCTCTCTGCAGAGAAGAGGAGAGAAGTTGCTTCCCAGGAGCTCCCCTCACAGGTGGTCTGCCTCGATATTCCCAGCCAGCAGCAGCAGCTGAAATGCCGACTGCAGAGCCAGAAAGAATGGGCCAGCCCGTGGGTGACAAGGCTGACTCAGGGGACATTTGGTCCTTCTCTTCTTTTCCTTCTTCAGCAGTAACTGCTTTTCCTCCTGTAGTTGGTGTGAATCCACGTGTGTACATGTGCTGTCATACAGACCTGCTTCAGGAGCCCGATTGCTCCTAGATTATCCCACTTTGGGACCATTTCTCCATAGGCTATCATCAATGTCACCAAACATTTCTTGGCTTCCCATTCTCTTCTCTTGTCTTCTCTTCTCTCTCTCCTGTTCTCTCTTCCCTTCCCTCTCCTCTCCTCTCCTCTCCTCTCCTCTCCTCTCCTCTCCTCTCCTCTCCTCTCCTCTCCTCTCCTCTCCTCTCCTCTCCTCTCCTCTCCTCTCCTCTCCTCTCCTCTCCTCTCCTCTCCTCTCCAAGGTTGGATCAGATGGTCTCTGGGTCCAAGCCCAGGTTGGATTAGAGGGTCTCTGGGATCCCTTCTAGCTCTAAGATTCTGCAGAGTCACTTTGCATCTCAGTCTCTACATCTGTTAAATGGGGATAGTCATACTTGCACTCCCTGTCTTCTAAGCTGCTGTGAGTGAAGTGCTGGATAAACCTTACCAATGGTCCTTATGCATCCAGGGAGTCCCGAAGCAAACCCGGTGATGGATAAGGAGATGGCCAGGTCACCTAGCGCTCTTGCTAGGCCCTTGAGGGCTGTGGGCAGGGGCTAAAGTCTATTCTAACCAGCATCGCAGCAACATCAACAGCCATCAACTCGTCCTCCCTGAGCCATCCAAGCAAGTCCTATTAGAGAGCATTTGTTTGCCTCCCATTTGTTCTCCCAGCTGCGATGAATTGGCTCTAGAGAAGTGCCCATGTCCTCTTCCCTCAAACGTTGCGCTTGGGAGCTGATACCGGCCTCACACGTGCTCAGCCATTGTGGCTGAGCCGGAATAAACAAGCCCCTTCTTCTCATTGGCTCCACCGAGTCCAGGAACCTGGAGCTCCTCTCTCCTTCAGGGCCTCGGGAGTGGGTGACATTCCATCCTGGTATCAGCAATGCTCAGGCTGGTGAGAAACGCCCCCTCCCTGCTCGCCAGCAACTCTTTGCCTTGGATCTCCCCACCCACGATGAACTTCTGTTCCTGGCGTTGGGCCAGTCCTGGGTCCCTGGGGAACACCCACGCCACAGAAGTCTGACTCAGGGGAGGCCCTTCAGAAGCTCCCAGTGACTGCTGGCAGAGGCACTGCCGCTCTCAGAAGTCTTTAAAGGAGTACCCTCATGCATGATGACGTACAATGTTAGAACCAAATGTGGGGGGAGCCAGAAAGGGGGCTTAAGTAGGTAGACAGAGATCCAACTCTGCTAGCCTCACTGATCACCCAGCGGTAATGGCCATTTACAGAAGACTTTAATGTGCGCTAAAGTAGCCATTCAGTGGTTTCAACACCCTGCGGACTGGGTGGAATGAGTTGTCTTCATTTGGCCAATGAAAACTCTGCAGTTCAGAGAAGATCCCACGATCCTAGATTGGCCCTGGAGTGGATCTTAGCTGCCCTCTCCATGTGACAGATGAGGTAACTGAAGCCTGGTGAAATGACGAGTTAGCTAGTGAGTATCGGAGGCAGGATTCAAACCTGGGTCCACATAGGAGCAAAGACTAGCAAAGCAGGGCTGTGTTTCTCCTCCTCCAAGGTGAAGTTGGGGACTGGGAGAGTGACTCCTGCCCTCTTCCCTCTTTGGCGCTCGGATGAGTCACACCAGTTGGCATGCCCTCACACGCTGCGCTGAGGATTCCAGGATTGTGAACAGACCCGGCCGGTGCTTCCAGACCCTCGTGTCTAATTTTTCTTCTCAAAACTGACTAAGGAGCTGGAATGTTCTAGTTTAGATTTAATGAAATAAAATCAGGGAAGTCCCTTCGTACTGGACCCCTAGTGCCACCACCAGCTGGGTGGTACACACAGACACCCAGACACACACACACACAGAGACACAGACACACACTGCATGCACACACACACACACACACACACACACCCAGGCATACTGCAGCACACATACACACCTAGACACACACACACTGTACCCACACCCACACAGACACCCACAATACGCTGCATGCACACACACACATCCACAGACATACACACCAAAGACACACAGACACACAAATACACGTGGCACGCACACCCACCACATACACATACATACATACACACCCAGACAGCTATGACTTGGGCAGCATTAGGAATAACCGACTCTCCTACCTTTCCCCCACCGCAGCCAAAAGCTCCTTTCTCATTGGTCCTGCTGTGGAATTCCCTTATTTGCCCCTAATTCTTTGAAGGCCTCTATCCATACCGTTGAGCGGGGCTGTGGCATGGGGAGAGAGAAGTTCAAACCGATGGTGCAGAGCTCCTGGGGCTTCTGCAGGCACCAGCACTGTATTGACATCTTTTGTATTTCTTCTCAGGGCCCAGAGGAGAACTGGGCAGAACTGGCAAGGATGCAGACGTTGTCAGCAAAAGCCAGCAGCTGGTCCTGCTCTGCCCCTGGTGAGAAGGATGGCCTGGGGGCGGGATCAGCTGGGCAAAATAAGTGTAACTCATTCCTCCTGCTCTGGCTGGCGTTAGGGGTGTCTGATGAGGACTGGGAGCTGTCTGGGCTTTGCCACCTACCAACTCTGTAACTTCGGGCAGGTCGTTTCTTTTTGTGTCTCAGTATCCTCCTTTGTCCAATGAGGGATTTGTATTATATGACATTGATTTCAGGAAGAACTGAGTTTGAATTCTGTCTCAGACACTTATTAGCCGTGTGACCCTGGGCAAGTCATTTAACCTCTGCCTGCCTCGGTTTCCTCATCTGTAAATTAAGGATAGTAATAGCACAATTCCCAGGGTTGTTGGGTGGATCAGATGAAATAACATAAAGTGCTTTATTTAAATGTAAAGTTTGCTTTGTAAACCTTAAAATGCTCTTGCTTTAATTGATTATTAATTGAATGAATTATTTTAAATTTAAATATAATTTTTGTGTGTGTGTGAGGCAATTGAGGTTAAGTGACTTGCCCAGGGTCACACAGCTAGTCGGTGTTAAGTGTCTGAGGCCGGATTTGAACTCAGGTCCTCCTGACTCCAGGGCCGGTGCTCTATCCACTGTGCCATCTAGCTGCCCCTAAAATATTTTTTAAAATCTTAAAATAAATTAAAAATTAAAAATAATATGAATGAATTATCATAATTATTTCAGGAACCTTCCAACTTGTTGTCCCATGTCCCAAGGTTTCTCTCAGCTCTGCCAATTCCATATCCTAAGGTCCATCCCAGATCTAATGTGCCTTATTTGAATGTCTCTCCCAACTTAGAAATTGTATTCTAGGGAGCAGCTAGGTGGCGCAGTGGATAAAGCACTGGCCCTGGATTCAGGAGGACCTGAGTTCAAATCCAGCCTCAGACACTTGACACTTACTAGCTGTGTGACCCTGGGCAAGTCACTTAACCCTCATTGCCCAGCAATAAACAAACAAACAAACAAATTAATTAATTAAAAAAAGAAATTGTATTCCAAGGGCCCTTTCAATTTTGAAATCCATGCTTTCGTTTCTTTCCAGTTCTGACATTCTGTCCTCTGAGGGCCCTCTCAGCATCACCATTCTATGTTCTAATATTCTTGGGGGAGGGCCAAGGTAGACTTGGGAAGAACCTTCTGTTCTCTCCTGTCCGTTCCCCAGTTGCCTCCAGTGGAGTTTATCAGACTGCTTTTGGCTCAGAGAACCAGTTTGTGACCAATAAGTATTATTTCCCTCAGTACTGGTTTATAAAAAAAGGTTCTACTGGGGTACTGATCACCAGTTGAGAACCTGTCATCTAGCCATGTCCAAGTACCCAACTGCCACAGTACAGAAGGGAGTCATGGTTTTATAGAAGAGGAATGACATGGTCCTTTCCAGCTGGGGGGCTCTATATTTTAAGGTCCTCCTCCAGCTTTGGTGTTCTTAGTTCTAGACTCCCTACCAGTTCTAAAGTTCTATGTTCTAAGTGCCCCTCAGCTCCAACATTCTGTCTTCTAAGTCCCGCCCCACCCCCCAGGTCTCACCTTCTATATTTTAAATTCCTTCCTAGATTTCAAATTCTGTTCTAAACTCTCCCACCCCACCCTAGCTCTGATATTCTGTGTTCTAAGTCCCCTCGAGGCTCTGACATTCTGTTCTAAACTCACTTCCTGTTCTGATGCTTTACATTTTAAGCACCATTTTACCTTTGACATTGTGTTTTAAGTGCCTTTGTAGATTTCTAATTCTGTTTTAAGACCCCCCCCCACACACACATTCCACGTACCAAGCTCCTTTCTAGCTCTGACACTGTGTTCTAAGCCTCCTCCTAGCTTGACTTCATCTCTGATTTCCCAACACCACCCTGCTCTTCTAATATCATCATCTGTAGTAGAGAACAACAGAATCAATGTATCCACCAGCAGGAAGAAACTAAAAATGTCTTCTCAGAGTCAGTTTCCATGAACTCTCGACAGTGAGGGAATGGGAAAAGCAGACACAGCATGACTAGGATTTCTGAACTGGGGCTAATTCCAAGAAATGAGACCCAGGTAGAAAGTCAGAGCTGTGTGTGCATGTGCATGTGCATGTGCATGTGTATGTGCAATCACACATGCCGGCAGGAGGTGGACGAACCTCCCATTTGTTTCTAAATGAGGCTCAGAGGATGAGAGGTGGTGTTTTCTCTGGTGGAAAGAACCCCAAATCAGAAACTGGGGGATCTGGGTTTGCTTTATGGCTTTACTCCTTGCTAGCTTTGTGACCTTGGCGGTTCATGTCCCCATTCTGAGCCTCAGTGCTCTAATCTGTAAAATGGAGACGCTAATCTTTGCAGGGTTTTTATAAACCTTCAGGTGGAACAGATCACAAGTTATTATTCTAAAACGAGTGGGGGTGGAATAAGGGATTGCTACAGTTCATTAATTATAGTTCTAGGCCCTCTGATAATATCTTTCTCCTCCTAATTTCCAAAACCCAAAGCGATGTGGCTGTACATTGGAGTCTAGCCAGGTGAGAATATCCCAGGTAGGGTACAATACTTGGATGGGCCTTCCACTTCTTCACTAGCCAAGTGGATTAAAGCAGCTCACATGGCTCCCCCCAGCACACTATGTGGCATGTATCTAGGGTCAGGAGGCACCCTTGAAAGGGATGCTATGTGCATATGTACTTGCTGTACTGCCTTAGTTCTACTCCTATGGCAAAGTGACCTGCAGTCTGCTTTGCTATGGGTTCAATTGGATTGGTTTTGGCACATGAAGCAAATACTGTAGAAGGCATTGGTCTTTTCAGATGGGGGTGAAATGGATAGAAAGATGAACTTGAAGGCAGGAAGATGAGAGAGAGAGACAGAGAGACACACACACACACACACAGACAGATAGAGACAGAGAAAGACAGAGACAGAAACCGAGAGACAGAGATAGAGACAGAGACAGAGAGACAGAGACAGAGAGAGACAGAGACAGAGACAGAGAGAAAGACAGAGACAGAAAGAGAGAGACAAAGACAGACAGAGACAGAGAGACAGAGACAGACAGAGAAAGAGAGAGACAGAGAGAGAGAGACTGAGACGGAGACACACACAGAGACAGACAGAAAGACAGAGAAAGAGACAGAGAGAGACAGAGAAAGAGACAGAGAGAGACAGAGACACCCAGAGAGACAGAGACAGAGACAGAGACAGAGAAAATGAATAATAGCCAACAACTATTTATATAGTGAGTACTATGTGCCAGGCACTTTACAATGACGATCTCATTTGATCCTCACAACAACCCTGGGAAGTAGGTGCTATTATTATCCCCATTTTGCAGATGAGGAGATTGCAGCAAAAGGAGGTTAAGTGACTTGCTTAGGGTCACAAAGCTAGTATATATTTGAGGTCAGATTGGAACTCAGGTGTTCCTGACTCTGAGCCCGGCACTCTCTCCACTTTGCTCCCTAGCTGTGAGCCCATCTGAAACGCACAACCACCATATGAGATGGGGAGTGTAGGTGTTCTTGTTCCCAAGTGACTTGCTGAAGTCAGTCAGTTGTCCAAGGAGCATGTATTAAATGCCTATTAGGTGTCAGGCGCTGTGCTAAATTCTAGGGACACAAAGAAAGGTAAAAGATGGTCCCTGACCTCAAGGAGCTCACATCCAACTGGGGGAGACAACATGCAAACAACCTTGAACAAACAAAATATGGGCAGGATAAAGTGGGGATAATCAATAAGGGGAAGGCACTACCAGTATTAAGGGGTCTGGAAGAGCTTCCTTGGAAGGTGGGATTTTAGCTGAAGCTTGAGACAAAATCACAGACAGCTCTGGCCCAGGAGTCAGGAGGACCTGAGTTCAAAGCCATCCTTAGACACTTTTTTTTTTTTTTGGCAGGGCAATGAGCGTTAAGTGACTTGCCCAGGGTCACACAGCTAGTAAGTGTCAAGTGTCTGAGGCCAGATTTGAACTCAGGTCCTCCTGACTCCAGGGCCGGTGCTTTATCCACTTTGCCACCTAGCTGCCCCCTCTCAGACACTTACTAGTTGTGTGACCCTGGGCAAGTCACTTCACCCTGTTTGTTTCCACATGGGTCAAATGAGTTGGAGAAGGACATAGCAAACCACTCCAATATCTCTGCCAAGAAAACCCCATATGGGGCCATGGAGAGTTGGTCATGTCTAAACAAGTTCAAGCTGAGCCAAGGTCATATCATTAGCTAGGTCTAGAGCCAGAATTAGAACCCTGCTCTTCCTGTGACCTCTCCATTCCTAGAGAGCTAGACTCTGAGAGTCTTGGGGGATGAGGGGGGGCCTCTGACACAAGAAGAAGATGGAAAGGACCATTCTTGGCAAGCTTGGATGGGAACTGCCCAATTCAAGGCGATGGAATCATGAGGTTATGGTCAAGGCATTGTGCTTCTGGCTATGGTGGCCATGACTGATGGGAAATGGTGTGGGAAGAGTAAGGAGACCACAAGAATGAGCCCTAGTGTAATTTAGTGACAAAGTCTGGTGGGACAAAACTTTGAGCTCTATACTTGGGTGAATAGCTAGGACCAGTGTGTTAATAATGTGTGTGTGTGTGTGTGTGTGTGTGTGTGCAAATGCACACATGTTTTTTCCATTTGCCCCCTTATGATTCTGAACCCCAAAGCCCAAGTCAGACACCCCATGTGGCAAGATGCTACATCTAGAATACCACGTACCATTCTACAGGGCATATGGAGAAAATATAAAGCATTGTCCCTACCCTTGAGAAGCATATAAGTAATAATATAATAAAAGGAACCCTGAGTATGGAGCCAGAGATTCTGGGCTGGAGTCCCAGCTCTATGATTGACTTTGAGCAAATTATCTCAGCTTTCTTATCTATACAATGGGGAGGGTTGAACTTGATGATGTCCTAGGTCCCTTCCAGCTCTCACTCTATGAGCCAAAGTCTGGTTGGGAAGACAAGATGAGTATCACTTAGCAATACTAGGCAGGGAGTGTGTGATCAGCAGCCCAGGGGCCATACAGGTAACATGGGACATGAGAGGAGGGAGGGGCAATCAGAGAAGACTTCATGGAGAAGCTTCAATGAGGCCTTGAAGGATGAACTAGATTTAGTTGAAGAGAGGAGCTGAGGGGAGACAGTATAGGGAGTAGAGAACAGCATAAATAAAGGCAGAGAGGCAGTGATGAGCATGGGGAGGAGAGAGGAGCCCAGGGGACAGGGAGATCTCTGCCTGGAGAAGAGAGCTCATGTTGGGGGAGAGTCTAAGAGACGGCTGGAGAGGCAGAGAGCACAGGGAAGGGCCTCAAATGCATGACAGGAGTTTGCATTTGGCACCGAGGCGTCATCCAGCATGGAATGTTGAGCTTTTCAGTAACGTGATGAAAGAAGTGTTTGAGAAGGATCAATTTGGCAGTGGGTCCAGCGTGGATGGATTGACCGGGTGTGGGGGATGAGACTGAAGGCAGAACCTCACAAGGCGCTAATAAAATCCTGGGTTGGACCCTGAGGTTCTGAGTCCGAGATCAGCAAGAGTGCATCAGACAGAATGAACATTATAAACCCCTTCTGTAACCCGAGTAATGGTCACCGTATTTGGAGTTTCATAGCATGCTCTGGGATATGATGAAGTTGATCAGTGAGGACTATCAATGATGGAGGCAGCATACTGTAGAAGAAAGAGTAGAACTCAGAGTCATAAGAGATCTGAGTTCAAATCCTGCCTCTGGCACTTAACTAGCTGGAGAAAATCACTTAACCTTACTAAGCCTCAGTTTCTTTCTTTGTAAAACAGGGACAATAATACCTCACAAGGTTATCTGAACCTAAAATAGCTAATTCTTTTAAGTGCTTGGCAAGGTTAAAATGCTATTAAACATTAGGTATCATTATAATCATAATTTCCTTGATTCTTCTGATCTTTACACTCAATAGAGCTCACAAAGAAACAGTCCTGGGGGAGTCACTGTGGTGGTCTTATTCTTTTGGGTGTGGTGTCTAGTGAACTATTAGGAAGATGGTTAAAATGGTTGATTTTTGTAATTGAATTAAAGTATTGGGATAAAGGCTCATCTTCTATAGACATGCTGAAAGAAGCTTCATATTCTATATTCAGATAGTAAGTATACATATATGTATATTTGTCTCTCATCATCCATCCATCCATACATCCATCCATCTCTGCCTATCTGTCTATATATGTATGTATCACCTATGTCTCTGTCTCTTTCTATCATCCATCTATATCTATCTCTGCCTGTGTCTATCACCTCTCTTTCCATCATCTCTATCATCTATCTATCCATCCATCCATATCATATATCTATACTTGTCGATCTTTGCCTGTGTCTATCTACCTATCTCTGCCTGTTTATGTATGTGTGTATTGACTATGTCTGTCTGCATCTCTCTCTTTATCTCTATCATCTATCTCTGCCTGTGTCTGTCTCTCTCTTTATCACCTATGTCTGTATTTCTATTTCTCTATTTGTCCTTCTGTCCATCTTTCCATCCATCCATCTGTTTGTTTTCTTGTTCCCGTGGGGTCATCGTTTCTTCTGCTAGGTCTTTGTATTTTGAAAGCTTTTCAGTGACCAATGATCAGTGAGTCAATGTCTATTAAAATGTTTTTCTTAAATCTTTGTGGTTCAAGCTTACTGTGAGTTAAGGTTTTATCTGCTAATGCTCCAGTACCAGAAGAGTTTATTTGTTGAGCTCTTGAGGATATTTCGAGGCTTGTATTCATAGCATGGGGATTTATCATTGGTTTGCATATAAAGAACTATTATTATTATTATTATTCCCCTAGAGTGTTTTGGAGCCATTCTGGGACCTATTCAAGCCACCTGTGCATACCAAGTTAAAATGGGAGCTTTCACACCTATCACTGCATGTTTGGTCAGTTTCATCTTCTGATGTGGGTGGTGCCTCTAAGTGAAGCAGATTTCAATAAAATAGGAGGAAGAACTTCTTACAATCAGAGTCACTTAAGCACTGGAATGGGGAACCTTCTGAGGAGAAGATTGGCAAAGACCCCAGTTACGAGGATAAGGATTTGCTATTTGTCAAAGACTTCTGGGAAAACTGGAAAGCAATTCGGCAGAAATAGACCCCAACATCTGTGACTCTATACAAAGATAAACTCTAAATGGATACCTGACTTAGACATATTAAGTGACATCATGTATAAATTAGAGGAGCAAGGAAGGAATTACTTTTCAGACCCATGAATGAGAGAGGAGTTTATGATCAAACAAGCAATGGAGAGATAGAAAATAAAACGATCAATTTTGATCATATAAAATCGAAGAGTTTTTACACAAACAAATCTAATCCAGTTAAAATTAGAAGGGAAATAGGTAACTGGGGAAAATCTTTTGCAGTTTCTTTGATGAAGTCTCATATCTAAAATACATATGGAATTGATGCAAATTTAAGACTTAGAGTCATTCCCCAATAGATAGTCAAAGCATATGAATAGCAGTTTCCTTTTTTAAAACAGGCAGTTTTCAAAGAAAGAAATCCAAGCTTTTAATAAATATGAAGAGAAATACTCCCAATCACTAATAAAAACACCAAGTAAAGCAATTTTGAGGATCCATCTCACACTCATGAGACTGACAAAGATGACAAAAGAAGAAGATGACAAATGTTGGAGAGGCTACAAAAAACAGGTCCACTAATTCATCAACTCTGAACCCAACAGCCTTGTAATGGTGGCCTTCCCAGCCCAGTGCCCTTAGCTATCATCCTGGGAAATAACTCTTTTGAAGATGCAACCTGATGTCTCCTGAAGCTACATCTATCAAAGACCCAGAAAGGAAAGTTCTTGCCACCAAAGTCCTTGACATTGTTAAATGAGTCAACATCAGAAATTAGTTATCGGCACCATCACCATCACCATCACCATCACCATTACCATCACCATCACCATCACCATCATTTCTTTGATTTTTCTGATCTTTATATAATTGTATCGGTGGAAATGACATTAAGGAAGAGGCATTAACATCTGCCTTGCTGCTGTACCCTAAGGACTATGGGACTTTTCCATCTGACTTGTAGCTGGAACCTTATATATGTGTTCTCACCCTCATTAGAATGTGAGCTCCTTGAGAATAGGGGTTGTCTTTTATCTCTTTGTATCTGTAGCCCTTAGCAGTGCTTTACACATAGTAAGTACTTAATCCATCCATCCATCCATCCATCCATCCATCCATCCATCCATCCATCCATCCATCCATCCATCCAACCATCCATCCTTTCTTCCTTCCTTCCTTCCTTCCTTTGCCATGAATTGGTCCAGTCATTCTGTAAAGTGATATAGAAATATACCACAAAAGTAACTAAACTGTGCATACCATTGGACCCAGGTATACCACTAGTAGACCTATACACCGTAGAGATGAAACAAAGAGGGAAAAGATCCATATATACAAAAATATTTATAGCAACTTTGTTCATAGCATTCTCCATGTGCAAACTAATGATGTGCCCAACTATTGGAGAATGACTAAGATATATGAATGTAATGGAATATTATTCTATCAAAAGAAAGGATGAAATGGACAATTTCAGAGAAACAGAGGAGACCTCTATGATCTGATCCAGAGTGAAGTGAGCAGCACTATGATGACATTTTACAGAAAAACCGCTTCAGAAGATTTTTGAATTCTGATCACTGTGAGGATAACCCATGTGTTCAGAGACCTGAAGATGAATCACACCACCCACCTGCTACCAGAGAGGCATGGGATTTAAATGAAGAATGAGATGTGAATTTTTTTTAACATGGCCAACGTGGAAACTTGTTTTGTTAGACTATTCATGTTAGTTGTGAGGTTTTTAAAAAAATGTTCTGTAGGGAGTGGAGGGGCAGTGAGAGGGAGAGATGATGAAAACCCACAAAAATAAATGGATAGATAGACAGAATAGCAAAATAAAAATGAATTAATAAAAACAGGTAAGATTGTTTTAATAACAAATGAGAGAAGGCAGCTAGGTGGTGCAGTGGATAAAGCACCAGCCCTGGATTCAGGAGTAGGTGAGTTCAAATCCAGCCTCAGACACTTGACACTTACTAGCTGTGTGACCCTGGGCAAGTCACTTAACCCCCACTGTCCCACACATAAAATAAAATAACAAATAAGAGGGTTAGCGTAGGTTCTGTTCGACTCTGTTATCTTTTTGATTCTCTGGCCAGGTTTCATAGTTTATATTGTAGGATTCCAAATTCAGTTTTTGATTGCTGAGTCAGTTGGTTCTCCCCAGTACCCAATCAGAGAAGGCAAGAAAACAAGGAAAAGATCAGGAAGAAGGCACTTCATTGAGGAGCCAAGCCAGCTGAAGTGGGATCACTTGGCCATCCTCTCTCTCTCTCTCTCTCTCTCTCTCTCTCTCTCTCTCTAAGCGAGGCAATTGGAGTTAAGTGACTTTCCCAGGGTCACACAGCTAGTAAGTGTCATGGGTCTGAGGTTGGATTTGAACTCAGGTATTCCTGACTCCAGGGCCGGTACTCTATCCACTGCGCCACCTAGCTGCCCTCTGCTGTCCACTTTCTCAGCAGCAGGTTGAGGGTAGCTGCAAAGCTGGACCCATCTCTTTCTCTCTCTCTACACCCCTTAGAGCAGCACAGACCGCAGACCACAGCCTGGGGATTTCACATGGAATTCCTGGCAGCCTATAGGAGAGCCAATGGATTGTTAAGCCAGAGCCGTCAGACACTGGGACCTTTGAAAATTCCATCCCTCAGCTCGTTTTCCCATCAAGCTGGGCAGCACCTTTACCAACCCTCCCCCTTTCCAAGGGAAGTTTTATGGGTCTGAATACATTGACCAAAAGATGATGAATACTGAAGATGGAAAAAAAATGCACTCTCCTACCATACTCCCCCCTCCTGACCCCACCAAACAACTCAGAAGTTGAAGGCACAACATGAAGCCCTTAATGGTGGGGATCAAAGGGCTCTGGGCTTCCGATGTGATAACATCAGGAGGGGGAATCAAAGGCTTTATCCCGGAGGAGCCTCACTAGGCAAGGAAGGAGAAATCATTTCCTCTTGCATTTTTAAAAAAATATTTATTTATTTATAGGAAATGAATTATTGGTGTGCTTTTCTTCTTTGACACTCAGGGCACAGTAAAGTCACAGTTTTGTCCACACAGCTAACATACTGTCCTGAAACTCCAAGCTCAGAAAAACCTCTCCTTTTGGACTCTAAAAGAGAAGTCACTTTCTAGCTGGGCTAATTCATTATTGAGAGAGTTTAGGCATTACAGGGCTGGAGAAGTCTCTTCAATGGCATGTTGTCCAATTCTCTGCCTACCAGTGGCAGAAGGCCACCCATATGAGCTAGATTAAAAAAGAAACTAATTAGGGAGAAGCTAGAATCAGCCAGTCTAGAGCGAGAAGGGACCTGAAAAATCATCTCGTCTAGGGGTTTTTGTCATGTGGGGCTCGCGAACTGAAGAATACATATTTTGGTAACTGTATTTTTTTTTTTTGGCAGGGCAACGGGGGTTAAGTGACTTGCCCAGGGTCACACAGCTAATAAGTGTCAAGTGTCTGAGGCTGGATTTGAACTCAGATCCTCCTGAATCCAGGGCTGGTGCTTTATCCACTGCACCACCTAGCTGCCCCCATAACTGTATTTTAATAGAATCAATTTCCTCTTATGCATTTTATTTTGTGCTTTTAAAAACATCATACTGAGGAGGGGTCCAGAGGCTTCACCAGGTTGCCAAAGGAGTCCAGTGAACACAAAAGATTAAGCAACCCTGATCTAATCCAACCCCTTCATTTTACAAAGGAGGAAACTGAGGTAGAGAGATGAAGAGATTTGTCCAAGATCACACAGGCTGTGAGGAGCAGAGCATGTCCTCTGACTCTAAATCCCACACCCATTTTGCTATATTGCACTGCCGGTCAAGATCATCACTCATTTCTTTTTTTTTTTTATTAATTACATTTTTATTCACTTTTTTCTTATGACTATTCTTAGTAGTGGATTTCTTTCCTAGATCTCAGACCATGTCATTGCTGCATTGTTGTCGTTCAGTCATTTTCAGCTGCATCTCAATCTTCCGGACCCGATTTGGGGTTTTCTTGGCAAAGATATTGGAGTTTGAGAGAAATCCCCTGATTTGCCCAACATCACATAGCTGATCAGTGTCTGAGGCAGAATTTGAACCCAGATCTCTCTAGCTTTAAATCCAGTCCTCTATGCTCTATGCCATACTATCTCTTAGAAGGTAACTCAGAGGTCATCTAGTCCATTCCCCAGCCCTCATTTTGCAGATGAGAAAACTGAGGGAAATGAAGTGACTTGACTGTGGTGATAAGTAACAGATACGGGACTTCAACCTGGGTCATCATCTGATCCAATCTTGCTCATTTTCCAGAGGAAGCCTAGAAAGGGCAGGAGCTTCCCTAAACTCTTACCACTTTAGAAAGAGCCGTGTGCTAAGACCCCAGGTCTTTTGACTCCAAATCTTTCCCCCTAAGTTGTGACATCTTCAGGAAGGGGAGTTCCCAAGGGGTATCCAGAGCTGAGAGGTAGGTACCAGGGGTGCCCACAGCGTCTGGGCACTGTGGTTCGTGCGGCTGTTTTATTTCTGGGCTGGTTAAGTGTGGTCAGGGGACTCTGGGTAACTTTGGGAAAATTGCCACCTCTCCCAGCATCTGTTGATTTTTATGAAACACTTGGAGAATTTTTGGAGGGAGGGCATGGTTCTGGGCAAAATAAAACCCCTTAGTGGAGCATAATCTCTTTTGCAGACACCTATGTCATAATGCTTATAAGAATAGACGCACAGTGTACATGGGTGAATGGGCACACTTGCACGAGCAAGCATGCACATGCATGCACGTGCGTGCACGCGCACACACACACACACACAGTTTCCTGTATTTCATCCTCTGGCAAATCTGTGAAGCAACATAGCAACAGAAATATAGTCCCTGAGTTGAAGTCAGAAAGACAGTTCAACTCCCATCTCTGACTTTTATTGTTTGTGTGACATTGGGCAAGTCAATTAGTTTTCCAACCTGTAAAATGGGAAGAGTAATACTTTTAGGTGTGTATATATATATTTATATATATTAAATATATATATATATATATTTAGGTGTGTATATAAATATATAATATAATATAAATATATATATATATAATAGCTGCCAATTATGATTCTCTATGCACAGGGGTCATAGCTTTAGAACTGGAGAGGATCTTAGATACCATCATGTCCAACTCACATTTTACAGATGAGGAAACTGAGGTACAGAGAAGCATCTTGGATTTGGAGCTAGAAGGACCTTTGGAGGCTTCCATGTCCACCCCCTTCTTGTTATGGATGAGGAAACTGAGGCACAGAGAGGTTATTAAATCACTTGCTCAGGGCCACACAACTAGTAAATGTCTGAGATAGGATTTGAACTCAGGTCTTCCTCACTCTAAGCCACTGCACCAACTCTAACTGGAGGAAGTGATTGCTCTGGGTCACACAGGTCACAGAGTTAAGTTGTAGAGAACCGGGACTCAAACCCAATTTGTCTGACTCGACATCCGATATTCTTTCCACTACATGTCCCTGTGTTGCACAAACTCATCTGCCCAGACACCCTTGCTGTACTCCAATGAGTCCCATGAAAAGTTGCTCATGGCACTTCCAACCCAATTGCATAGCACCCTACCCTTCTTTCCTCCCTGCCCAAGAGAGCCACCTGCAGCAACCTTCAAATCTCAGGAATATCAGAGAAATGCCTCAGGCTCATTCTCTCTGGCCTCCCCCACCTCCTCCCCAGGAACACTTGGAAATGCAGGAGGCAGCTGTTACTTCCCATTTTCATCCATTTCAATGATCACTTCCTTTTGGACATAATGAACTTTCATTTTGCTAGTCAAGCCCCAGCTGAATGGCTCTGGGCAGTAGCAGGACCAGACAGATCTTCTGTATTACACAAATCATATGAAAAACAGATGCCTTGAATATTGTTGCAAATCGGAGCTGACAGGGGGGACAGAAGGTTTACTTTCAGATTAAGGGAAGGCATGGACTCTTTCAAATGGGGCTACTGTTGGGAATCCCCCTGGTACATAAGTTTATAATTGTTCTAGTGCTGAGTTCATCCAGCAAGAGCTGAGGTGCAAATATGCAGGTGGGTCCCCTGTCCTTGCTGGCTTCTGACTGACTCAAGGACTGTTACCTGGGGAGTCAATCTTTGGGTTCGTTTTCCCATATCTCTTGGTGCTTAGGGACAGATGGTCCAGGTAGCGTGTCCCCCTCCCAGGCCCAACATCAGGGGCACTCACCAGCTAAAAGGCCAGACTTGTTCAGTCTCAAAGTGGCTTAAGTTCCAGGTGGCGAAAATGTACTAATGAACTGTCAGGCCAAGTGAGCGGGCGATTGAGCTACCTCGCTAATGGTTAGTGACAGCTGTAATTTACTAATCAATCAGAGAAATATATAGGCGCCATGTAGAGCTGACAGGGGCTTTAATCCCTGACTTGGCCAGCGTGTGAACAGTGAAATCAAATGTCAGGCTTTATAAATTACCTGCCCGGGCAGCACCAGAGCCCTTTGGGAAAACTGGGGTGGCACAAAGAATGTCTTTGAAAACAGCCGAGTCAGATCTCTAGAGCTGGGAGGTGGCAATTCAAAGGAAGTGAAAAGTAGGGCAGGAAACAGAGTCACTGAGTTCGAAGGGAACCTTCGAACATAGAACACGGAATGGAAGAGCTGGAATAAAAACTCCTTGAGATTAGGAGTTGTTTCATTCCTCGTATTTATTTGTCAGTGCCTGGTATGTAGCACGTATGCAGTAGATGCTTGTTAATTGATTGGAAGGTACTTTAATATGAAAAATACTGGAGCTGGGGCAGCGAGGTGGTGCAGTGGATAAAAGCCCTGGCCCTGGATTCAGGAGGTCCTGAGTTCAAATCTGACCTCAGTCACTTGCCACTTCCTGGCTGTGTGACCCTGGACAAATCACTTAACCCTCATTGCCCCGCAAAAAAAAAGAATTGGATGTGAGCTGGAAGGGACCATGGAGCATGGGATGTCAGAGCCAGGAGGGAGCATTGGAGACCATCTAAATCCAATCCCCTCATTTTATGGATAACGGAGAGTCTCAGAAGTGGAAAATGACTTGCCCAAAGTCATGCAGCCAGCTGGCAGCATGCTTGGTTTGCCTCTCCTTACAAGTGATGTCTAACAAGTCACCAATTCACCCCACAGCTTAAGAGTAGAAAGTTTAGGGGCAGCTAGGTGGTGCAGTAGATAGAGAACGGGCCCTGGAGTCAGGAGGACCTGAGTTCAAATCCAGTCTCAAACACTTGCCACTTTCTAGCTGTGTGACCCTGGGCAAGTCACTTAACCCTCATTGCCCCGCCCCCCCAAAACCCCTCTGATTTGAGCACCTACTGTTTACACAGCAATGAGTAGAACATTGTGCTTGCCCTCCTTCCCTGTCTCCCCTTCTGCCCTGCACCGTCCCCACCAGGCTAGCAGTGGCTACCCTGCGCCCTGTTGATTGGCGAGAGCTCTTTACACCTAGCCACTGCTACAACACCTTCCTGCAATGCCCCTTGCCTCCCCCTCCCTGCCTGATTTCCACCTCTTCCTGGAAATGGGCCATCAACTATCTAATGCCTGACTCCAATCTCCTTCTCTGAGACTTCGCCCTTTCCTAGCTGCCACTCCCCTCTATATGTTACAGGCAGCTGAGGATAAAACTTGGTCATGAAGTCTTTGTTTACATTTTTTTAATCATAAAAGTATTTTATTATCTTCCAGTTCCATGTAAAGCTAGTTTTCAACATTCATTTTCATAAGATTTTTAGTTGGGTATGAAGTCTTGAGTTCAAATGCTGCCTCAGACACCTACTAACTGTGTGACCTTGGGCAAGTCATTTGTCTTCTGGGCCTCAGTTTCCTAATTTTTAAAATGAGACTAAAAAAGGACCCACCAAAAAAATAAGGTACCCACCTTCCTGGGTTGTTGTAAGGATCAAATTATATGTTTTTATCATTATCATTGTTATTATTACTACTATGAATAATAAGAATTATCTTGAACCGTGTCTTAAAGGAAGCATAGGATTTGAACTGGAGGAGGGGGTATTCCTACTGTACCACATTTTCCCTTACTTTGACTTTCTTTTGTACTCAGAGTGTTTGGTGCTCTTTCTAGCTTGTCATCTTGGCTAGAATTCGAAGCTTCTCCAGGGCAAAAAGGAAGGAAACAGAGAAGGCACTAAACGTTTATATCGCTTCTATTCTAAATATTAGCTCATTGGAGTCCTGTGAGGTAAGTCATATCATTAACTCTGTTTTACAGTTGAGGAAACTGAGTCAGACAGAGGTTAAGTG
This sequence comes from Dromiciops gliroides, assembly GCF_019393635.1. Taxonomy (NCBI): domain Eukaryota; kingdom Metazoa; phylum Chordata; class Mammalia; order Microbiotheria; family Microbiotheriidae; genus Dromiciops; species Dromiciops gliroides. The sequence goes on along the minus strand of NC_057862.1, from coordinate 647,019,719 downwards.
ACTTGTCCAGGGTCACAGAGCTGGGAAGTGCCGGAGGCCAAATCTGAATTTAGGACTTTATTAGATTAGAAATCATAGAGGGTTCAACTAAGGAAGGGATTTTAGAGATTGAAATGAGTCTCAGAGGGGTGACAGTTAATCCGGAGCAGAACTGGGATTTCAACCCAGGGAGCCCAGAGTGCTTTCTTGTCTCATTCATGTCTTCTCTGTCCCCCATAATATCTTATAGTGGACTTATGATTATTAATAATGATATGAAAAGCTATGTGGCAGAGTAGAGAACCAGCTTTGGAGTCAGGAAGACCTAAGTTCAAATCTGGCCCCCGACACTTATTAGCTGTGAGGCCCTGAGCAAGTCACTTAACCTCTGTCTGCCTCAATTTTCTCATCTGTAAAATGGGGATAATAATAGCACCTAATTCCCAGGGCTGTTGTGAGGATCAAATGAATTATTTGTAAAGTGCTTAGCCCAGCGCCTAAAACAACAGCACATGCTTAATAAATGCTTGTTTCCTTCCTTCCTACCTTCTTCCTCCCTTCTTCCTCTTTTCTCCTTTTCTTCCCCCTCCTACCCTCCCTCTGTTTGTTCCTTCCTTCCTTCCTTCCTTCCTTCCTTCCTTCCTTCCTTCCTTCCTTCCTTCCTTCCTTCCTTCCTTCCTTTCTTCCTCCCTCCTCCTTTTTCCTCCCTCCCTCCCTTCCTTTCTCCCTCCCTCCCTCCCTTTCTTCTTCCCTTCTTCCTTCCTTCCCTCCCTCCCTTCCTTCTTTTTCTCCTTCCTGCCCTCTGTTCCTTCCTTCCTTCTCTCCCTCTCTCCCTTCCTTCCTTCCTTCCTTCCTTCCTTCCTTCCTTCCTTCCTTCCTTCCTTCCTTCCTTCCTTCCTCCCTCCCTCCCTCCCTCCCTCCCTCCCTCTCTCCTTTCCTCCCTCCCTCCACAGGGTCACATATCTAATAGTATCTGAGCCAAGATTTGAATTCAGGTCTTCCTGAAGAGGCCAATGTTGTAGCCCCTCTTCCCTTTCCCAGCCCTGGCTTTACACACATCTCCTGCAGCAAGATGTCCCTGGCCCAGGTGCCCTCCCTGCCAGCTCCTTAGGCCAGACACAGGAGGTCACAAAGACAGGAGAGTGATTCAGGAGCCTCCCCTGGGTGCTGAGGGGAGGGGCAGCACGCCAGGAGGACCATTCCTTAGCAGAGCCATGCTTCAGCTCAGGACAGAAAAGCAATACCAGGTGAAGGAGAGGCCAATGCTTCATGTTCATTTGCCTCTTTGACACCTAGAATTTGCCTGAATTCATTAACATTTGTTAGTAGCTCCAGAAGTGGCAGGAAGGTGAGTATAAGGACATGTGGAAGCCACTGGCTCCCACTGGGGCTGGGGAGGGCTGGGGAGGCTGACTGCTTGCTTCATCAGTAAAGCATGCTGGGGAACTTGGGGTGGTCATTCCCACGGAACAGTAGACAGCCTCTTCCAACAGGCCTCTTTGGAGAAGCCTGGGATGAAAACTTCCAAAGCTGTCTTCTCCCACCACCCCGACTTTATGCATGAACCCTAATTTACTGGAATCATGAATAAGAATTCTAAAAATCCTATTAACCTTTTCAGAAATTGTCTTATCTAATCCCAACAAAACCTTTCATGAGTTGGGCAGGGAAGGGAATATTATCCCCAATTTACAGGTGGAGAAAATGAGGCTCAGAATATCATAGGGTCATGGGAGTAGAGTTGGAAGAGTTCATCTGGTCCAGTCTCCTCATTTTATTTTATTTATTTATTTATTTATTTATTTTTTTAGTGAGGCAATTGGGGTTAAGTGACTTGCCCAGGGTCACACAACTAGTAAGTGTTAAGTGTCTGAGGCCGGATTTGAACTCAGGTACTCCTGAATCCAGGGCCGGTGCTTTATCCACTGCGCCACCTAGCCGTCCCCTAGTCTCCTCATTTTAAAGATGAAGTGACTGAAGTTCAGAGAGAAGAAGACTCTTGCTTGTGGTCACATAATTATTAATCAGCAGAGCTGGGATTTGATCCCAGGCCCAATGATTTTAAGTCTTTCTACTACATCCCGATGTCTACTCTTTGTGCTCTATCAGAAGTTACAAGACACATTTTACCACAATGGATGGACAGACGGATGGATGGATAGATGGGTGGGTGGATGGATGGATGGATGGGTGGATGGGTGAATGGATGGATGGATGAGTGGGTAGATGGGCGAATGGATGGGTGGATGAGTTTATGGTAAGAACCATCATTCCTTATGCCAACTGAAAGCCACAGGATCATAAATTAAGGTCTGGAAGAAATGTCTAAGGTCTTCTAGTCAAACCTTTTCTTTTTACAGATGAGTAAACAGAAGCCCATAGATACTTAAAGGACCTGCCCAAGGCCACATGGGAAATGAATGTCAGAGGCATGCAAGTCCTCTGCCTCCATTGTGTCAGGATACCGCAAAGCCCCGCCTATCCATCCTGGCCTGGCTGACATTGACTCCTCCCTAAGCTTCCTTTGTTTTCAGGGACAATACCATGGCCGGAGGCATGAGTTTGGTCACAAGAAGACAGTTCCAAATCATACAAGCCAGTGGAAGATGTGCTTCTCCCTGAGTCCATCCTAGGCTTTAATTACTCCCTAGGGACCAGTCCTGCATAAACACAGCATGAGCATCCAAGAAAAGCACACAAAATACAGAGAGCTCTTCCCACAGTTAAATGTAGCCTCCCCAGCCTGGGAAGCAAGGATGTAGATATCTCAAGCTGCATCAGAGCCCCACAGTGGCACAGCAAGAAACTAAAGTAACCTTGGAGTTCCTCACTTTCCCCTACACACACACACACACACACACACACACACACACACACACACACACACACACACACACACACCCTCCCCATGGGAGAGTAATAACAGATGTCAGACCAAAAGAAAGGATCCTTGAGATTTTTGTTCCTTTCACCATCGGGCACCACTGACTTAAGGTCTGGCTTGTGAGTCTGCAATGAGCGTGGGCTGATATATATTTGAGATTTGTTTATAGTCCTGGGGCACATATGCCTGTCAGCCAGGGCATCTGAGGTGTGCTGCTCTCCAGGGCCCTGGACCCAAAAAGTCGTGGAGAGACTGTGCACATCCCATCTGGGCCTGCCCCTCCTTTTTATGCTATGCTACACAGCCTTTCTGATTCATCTTTTTCTTTCCTTCTTCTTCCCTCTTTCCTCCCTTCCCTCCCTCCCTCCCTTTTATCTTTCCTTGTCCCCTCCCTCCCTCCTTCCTTCCTTCCTTCCTTCTCCTAAATCCCCCTTTTTCAGAAAGCACAAGCATTTGTTACAGGTGGACAGAAGAGGGGTAAGGGCATATGAGATAGGGCTAAGAGTGTGAGCAAAGTGCCAGAGGTATGAATGATGTGGGCACATGTGGGAGACAATAGGATGGGGTTGGTAACGGTGGGGGTGGGGGGGTGGGGGGGTGGGGAACAGGTGGCTCTAAGGCTGGAGTGGTCAGATGGGGCTAGATGGGTTTTATAGGCTTGGTAGAGAACTCTGGACTTTATCTCAGTGCGGGGGGGGGGGGGAGATGTATCTTAAGATATTTAGATCCAACAACTGTCTCAGGCAGCCATAGGCACAGCTCTGTAGGGGGTAGGGCTTGGTTAGCCCAGGCACACACTCCCCATTGTGCTCTCCTCCCCAACCATCCCCTCCATGGATGGAAGCCATGAAGGGAAGTGATCAAAGTAATTTTAGGTCCTTGGGAAGCAACAATTGAGGGGGTAGAAGTGATTGTGTATATTTGAGGGATGCCATTCATTAGTAGCATGAAAGGTGCTTTGGGTATTTTAAACTGCTTTGTAAGTGCTAGCTATGGCTATAAAGTAGCTCTCGACACTTTCTTGACCCTTTCTCTTCCCTCCTGCCCCTCCTCTACTTCAGGGAGGAAGACTCCGATGCCAACCTGATAGCTCTTCCTGCCCCATTGAGTATGGATGACCCCATCAGGCAGCAGGGCTTGTCCTAAGCATGCCGATGATTTCCCCCAGGACAGATGTCTCCTGGAGACAAACATCTGGCTGGGTTACATGGTACTATTGGGACCACTCTGACTACTTTAATTCTGAGCTGCTCTTTCAAGAGGGAGGCCAGCTATGTGAAGACACACAGGCACAGATGCCCAGGCAGAGAAAGGGAGAGAGGTATTTTACAATGGAATAGAGTCTAATGGAAAAACAATTGGAAGCGGGGAGAGTCGGGAAAACTGGATTCCAATCTGACTCTGCCCAAAATTCACTGTATGATCTTGGACAAGTTGCTTTACCTCTCTGACCCCAGTTTTCTTAGATGAAAAATGAGGGGGTTAGATGAGCTTGTTTAAGTCTATGGAAAACACTCAGGGTCAGAGAATGCAGAATTCAACAGGACAAGTTGGCAACATAGGGAAGTTCTTTTTTTTTTTTTTTGTGGGGCAATGGGGGTTAAGTGACTTGCCCAGGGTCACACAACTAGTAAGTGTCAAGTGTCTGAGGCTGGATTTGAACTCAGGTCCTCCTGAATCCAGGGCCGGTGCTTTATCCACTGCGCCACCTAGCTGCCCCCAACATAGGTAAGTTCTAACAGATTTCAATGGGGGAAAACATATGGCTAAAGTAAGTTAGGGGACACCTAGCTGCATGAAGGTATGACTGAAAAGGAGCTAAGTATCCTAGTGGAACATATAATAACAACTTGTGTAAGCATGTTTTAAGAATGCATTAAAAAATAAAATAAGATGTAGTTAGCTAATACACAGCACTTTGCAAACTTTTTTTTTTGTTTTTTTTTGGCCAGACAATGAGGGTTAAGTGAATTGCCCAAGGTCACACAGCTAGTAAGTGTCAAGTGTCTGAGGCTGGATTTGAACTCAGGTTCTCCTGAATCCAGGGCTGGTACTTTATTCACTGTGCCATCTAGCTGCCCCACTTTGCAAACTTAAAAATGTTTTACAAATATTATCTCATTTGATCCTCATGACAATCCTGTGAGATAGGAACTATTATTATCCCAATTTTACAGATGAGGAAATAGAGGTTGAGGGGATAAATGATTTGGTCAGGGTCTTGTTGTTCAATTGTTTTTCTCTTGTGTCTGACTCATGATCCCATTTGGGGTTTTCTTAGCAAAGACACTGTCATTTCCTTTTCCATCTCATTTTATAGATGAAGAAACTGAGGCAAACAGAGTGAAGTGACTTGCCCAGGGTCACACAGCTAGTAAGTGTCTGAAGCCAGATTTGAACTCAGGAAGATGAGTCTCCCTGACTGCTGGCCCTACACTGAGCCATTTAGTTGCTCCTAGCTATGGTCAGCATCACACAGTTATTAAGTGTCTGAGGCTGCATTCGAACTCAGATCTTCTTGACTTGTGTAACTGATATAGGGACTATATCTGATGTATTGTATACATGGGGACATATGTACATATATGTATATATATCAGACTATAATTGATACAGGGATTATATCTGATCAGACTATAACAGATCTAAGGAGAATGAAGACTATTACAATCTTGGCAAATGAATTATAAAATTATAAAATGAAAAGGAAGCTTGAGGGCCAGACCTTTCCAATTTTTTCTCTCTTTTGGGTTCAGTATCTTCATTTGTACAATGAAAGAACCCATGGAACCTTTCGACTCTGAACACATGATCCTAAGAAATAGAGAGACAAAAGAATGATGGTGTTACCGGTAGCTGCAGGGGTTCAGTTTAGATAGAAAGAAGGGCTTGCTAATTGTGTTGTGTGACCTTAAAATTCCTTTATGAGGGGGTGGGGCTGAGAAGCTCAAATGGTGCTGCATCTCTTGAGAACATTTTTAAAAGACATTAGTGACTTTCTCTTTCTGATAGCTCAAATGCTGTCCAATGGCAAAGTAGGGGAGTTGAGGCAACTGTGGGGGGCAGCTGGGAGTACCTTGAGAAACCTAGAGGCATGTGTGTGGGAGAGGACCTCTTTACATCTCTGTAATACCTTTTCCCCTTCTAATTCAATGCTTTAAATGTAGCAGGAAGGAACATACGCTAGTCGCCAACATCTGGTTTTCTGAGCACCAAGCAGAGAAGGTGGGAAGCAGGGGAATGAGCAATGGTGGTAGAAATGTATTCTCTCTCTTTAATGTCTCTGCCTTTGATTTTGACAAAAATCAAAACAAAAAGCAAAACAAAAACCCAGCTGAAATTCCTTACCATGACCAATCTGGGTTTTCCTGATACTAGAGCTAAGGTTTGAATGGGGACATTTTTCTTAATAGGTCATTTAGTATGTAGGTAGAAAGTGGGCAACTGGGTTGGTGCTTCCTCTGTCTTCTGTTTATTCCCTCTCTGGCATTTCCTCTAATACTCAGGAGGGAGAATGGGGAAATCTGGAGTTTAGCAAAAGCTCCGGTCCCCTCAGTGCCACACAACTGGGAAGTTTGGACTTGGAGCTACTTGTCAAAAACCAGTGGAAATCAAAATTATATCTCAAAAGTTGAGACCAGGGCCTAAGTCAAAGGTCCCTTGTCATCTGGAGATAGGGAAAAAAACCAACTAGTTTGCAATAAGGGCCTGTGTTAAAGCCAGTCTACCTCCTGGGTAAACTAAGTCAGAGAATGATTCTTCCTTCCCCTTCCCCCCAACACATATACTTCCTAGGGAAAACTATGGCTTGGTTGGGATATCAAGTTGGTTTCATAGGACCTCTTCAAGGAAACATCCAGTTCATTTTAATGACAAATATTCATCGAGAATTTGAAATATGGTGGAAATAAAACACTATCCCTGTATCGCATTTGGTTGGGGGTGATCTGTCCTGCCCATTCACACAGAGGAGACATTCAGTGAATGAAGGACCTGACTCAGAAGTGACCTAGGCCTCTGATAAATACTGCCTGTATGACTATGGGCAATTCATGTCCCACTGTGGTCCTCAGTTTTCCTACTCCATGAAAAGGGAATAATAAAACTTCTTGTATTCCCTCCCTCATAGGGCTGTTGTGAGGAGAGAACCTTATTAAATGTAGCATTTCATTCCACCGTGAATGCTCTGTTAATGGAACCATGAATTAATCCAGTCATTCTGGCAAGCAATTTGGAACCAGGCCCAAAATATTACTAAACCGTGCATACCCTTTGACCCGGCAATACCACCACCAGGCCTACACCCCAAAGAGATCAAAGTAGGAGGAAAAAGAACCACATGTGCAACATTATTTATAACAGTTCTTTTCATGGTGGCAAAGAGTAAGAAACTAAGGGGGTGCCATCAACTGGGGGATGGCTGAAGCAAATTATAGTCTATGATTATAATGGCGTGAAGCGAACATGGGGAGGAGAAAGAATCTATAATGACAACACTGTGAAGAAAGATAACTTTGAAAGACCTGAGGAGGGTGGCCAACTCAATGACCAACTCATGATTACAGGGGATCCATGATGAAGAATGGCACAACCCACTTCTTGTGAAAGGGGGGGGTCTCAATGTTAACATCTCGGAATGCAGAATGGGATATTTTTGGAGAGTGACCAATGTTTGACTGTGTATATTTGTCGCATGGTTTTGTCTTTATTTTTTCTTTCTTATTGTGGGGGAAAGAGAGGGGAGGGAGGAAGGGCAAAGGGAGGGAGAGAAGGAAAGAAATACTTGTTAGTTGAAAAAAATAAATGTAGTGAAAAACAAATAATATATACTAAAGAAAATGAAACCGTGAGATGTCTAATGGAAGGCAGAATATGAATGCATAGGAGAGGCATAAACAAAGTGCAATGAGGAGGCATGCCACACTGGCCTAGAGGATGAAGAAGGCTTTCTGGAAGAAGGAGCATTTGAGCTGTGCCTGAAGGATGAGTAAAAGCATGAGAAAAAGGGGGCAGCTAGGTGGCGCAGTGGATAAAGCACCGGCCCTAGATTCAGGAGGACCTGAGTTCAAATCTGGCCTCAGACACTTGATATTTACTAGCTGTGTGACCCTGGACAAGTCACTTAACCCTCATTGCCCTGCCCCCCCCCCCAAAAAAAAACCCATGAGAAAGCCTGGGTGGGGAGGAAGGCAGTAGTCTCGGGTACCGTTACCCACTTCCAGATTCCAGGCAAGCAAGCAGCATCCCCCACACCCCAGACTTTCTCTTGCCCATAACTGCCTTTAGAATGCTTTTGCATTGAACCAACAAGAAATGAAATCTCTCATCTAATAGTGTCCAGCTCCCTTACTTAGTTCAGAGTTAAGAGTCCAGAGCAGAGGTCAAGGTCACAAGGTCACAAGGTCACAAGGCTCCAACCCCAATGGACAGCAGTTGGTTCTCCTGTGCTTTGTGATTGTGATTTGGTTCCCTGACCCAAGCCAACCTTCCTAAATGTAGATCTTAGTACCTGGGCTCACTCGGCCAGAGATGGTAGATGACCCAGAACAAACATATTCTCACTTTTATAAAGACATCACTAAATGCATTCAAGTGACAAATGTCTTTGAAAGACAGAGTAGAAAGGGTGCTGGACCTAGAATTAGAGTACTTAGCTTCTTAACTATTCAGGAAAGTTGTATAATTTGAGCCTGTGGTAAAATAACAGAATTTTGGTGTTACTCTTTCTTGGCAGTAACACCCAAATTCCATTATGCCACCCAATTAACTCTCCCTATTTTAAATTTGGCCCCCACAAGCCTCGGTTTGCTAATCTATGAAATGGGAATAGTAACAGTAGCACTACCTAGTTCATAGGTCTGCTGTAAGGAGAATGCATTTAAAACTAAAGCTTTATGGAAGCAGGAGTTATTGCATTTGCTATTCCTGCACAAGCTAGCAGAGTGTTCTGCGGGGAAAATCCAAGTAGGGCAGGCTGGTCACAGTTTAGAGGCTATATTTACAAGGCTGCTGCCGTGGTTATAAGGTGTTTGACCACTACACAGAAGAGTCATAGGAGGACGTAGGTGGCTCAGTGGATAAAGTGACAGACTTAGAGTCAGGAAGACCCAAGTTCGAATCTTCTCTTGGACATGGAGTAGCTGGATGACCCTAGTCAAGTCACTTAACTTCTCTCTGTCTCTATTTCCTCATTTCTTTTTCTCTCTTTTTTTTTTTTTTTTTTTTGGTGAGGCAATTGGGGTCAAGTGACTTGCCCAGGGTCACACAGCTAGTAAGTGTCAAGTGTCTGAGGCTGGATTTGAACTCAGGTCCTCCTGAATCCAGGGCCAGTGCTCTATCCACTGCACCACCTAGCTGCCCCTATTTCCTCATTTCTAAAGCGTGGCTAATAATAGCTCCTACTTCAAATAGTCACTTTGAGTCTCAAAAGAGATAACATAGACAATGCACTTTGTAAACCTTAAAGCATTATAGAGATGATATTCGCAGTCTGATTACCTTCCAGCAGTGATCCCAGCACCTCTGCCCCAGGATCAATCAGGGTCAGGATTCATCTACAAACCTCTGACCTCACCTATAAAACAAAGCAGGCTGGGGATGGGGGGAGGGGGACTGGGGATCTTGAAAGTCCCTTTAAAGCCAGACTGTTTATGAATCTGTTAATTGTCCACCTCTGAACCTTAAATATACCTCTGATTATTAAATATTCGTGATTTTAGCAAAAACTGATTGGAAATTAAGCGTCATTTGGAGGTTATGATCTGGGCCTCTGGGTTACCCCATCAGCAAGTTGTGTAGCTCAGCATCATAGAATCTAGAATAGGAGGCCTTGACATTTTTTGGTGTCTTGGACCCCTTTGGTCACAGTCTGGAGAAGACTATGGATTCCTTCTCAGAATAAAGGCATAAAGTAAACTATACAGGATTACAAAGGAAACCAGTTAAACTGACACAGTTATCCATATAACAAGTTCACACCTTCCAGGTTAAGAACCCTGCATCTATTGACCAAGAACTGGGGGAGAACTCAGAAATCACGCTTGCTCCTACTTCTGGAACACAAATCACCAAGGGGACAAATTTTGGAGAAGGGGCCCACCTTCCTCATTACCACAAGCAACCACTTCTGACCAATAATTGCAATAAGAGGAAAAACATGAAATCCCTGGGAGGGGCAGCCCCTACCCCCAAGACCACTGGTCCTGCTTCAAGCTCAGACCTCACAGCTACCATCTAGGGAAGCAGCTCTGTGGAGAAAGGGCCAGCCATCCCCACCAGCTTCTACTTCCAGGGCAGACAGGCCAGCCCATCTCAAACAGCAAAGCAACCTTAGAGATAGCACGTGCCAGTCAAGTCAGATCACTGCCAGCACCTCCCTTTGAACCTGATATAGACAGCCTTGGACACTGAGCCCAAGAGCCTTGGGTATAGCTGGGCTTCCAGCCCAGAGCATTCAGCCATAGACCTAGGAAGGGGCAGCCTGGCGGCTGCTTCTGCAGGGGCCACACCTACTGAAGTACCAGAAAAGACAGTTCTTGCCCCCAAAGCCTTTGGTGCTGTCAAATAGTTCAGCATTGGAAAACGATGTCATTTAATTAGTAGAAATGGCATGAAAGAAGCAGAATGAATATCTGCTTTGCTGTTGCCCCCTAAGGATCATGGGACTTTTCCGTTTTTCAGCTAAAACCTCCCATATGTGTGGTCTTACTCATCTTTGAGAGAGACACAAGTTTAATTTTCTACTTGTAATCCCCAGCTCTCAGCAGAGTGCTTTGCTTTTATTAAATGTGTTATTCATTCCATCTATCCAGCCATTCATCCTTCCATTCATTCACATCCTCTCCATAAAGGACAACTGGTCATTTAACATTTGCTTGAAGATTTCTAATAAGTCACTACCCTTTGAAGAAGGCATTCTGTTTTCAGATAACTCCCAATGTTAGGCTGTTCATCCTTACAGGGTTCTGAAATCAGCCCTCACTTCTGTCCTCAGATCTGCATCCACTTATGGGGTCCTCTGCTCGCTCATGCTCCCCTTGTCGACTCCCTGAGATCCTGGCCTCTGGACCCTTCCAGCTCAGACCTCAAATCTTGCCTCTGTGATCCAGTATCCACACCTGACCCTGCTAGTCTTGGGTGATAGAAGAGAAAAGCCCACTTGCTTTGGAGTCAGAGAACCTCAAATTTAAAGCCCAGTTCAGCAATGGGGTTGAGGTTGGGCAAAGCATTTCGCTTTTCTCCATCGGTAATGGGGAGGGCAATGGTTGGATTAGATGACACGGAAGGTAATTTGCAGCTCTAGCCTATGTTCCCCATCAATCACTTCCCTGCCTGCCTGCTCTCTCCCAAGCCTAGAATACTCTTCTTCTTCACTTCCCTGGCCTCCTTCAAGACTGCTCAAGTCCCACTTTCTGCAGGAGGCTTTTCCTGGTTGCCCCCAATGGTTACTATCTTCCTTTTTGAGATCACCGTCTATCCTTTCCATATATATTGTGTAAGTGACTATATACAGGCTGTTTCCCTCAATGGAATGTAAGCTCCTTGCAGGTAGGGAGGGATGGGTTTTGCCCTTCTTTGTATCCCCAACAGTACAGTGCCTGGCTCATAGCAAGCATTTTATAAATGTTTGTTAAGCCTCATCGATAGATGAATGTCCGTCCACCTTTTCCTTTGATTCCTGTGTCCCAGGCTTGACAAAAAGCCCAACCCTTAATCTATTACTATTCTCTACAATAAAAAGTTGGGAATTAATGGAGGAACTTTAGGAGAACTTTTAATGCCCTACAGTGATAGCACATGTAAAGATAAACCCTTTCCAACCATGTCTTTAAACACCCACCTCAGAGGCTGACCCCAGACTTGAACGGAAATCTATCTCCTCTGCAAAATCCCGGACTAGTAACCATCCCCTTTGCTTGAATACATTCAGTGATTAGAGAGCTCATTACTACTTGAGGAAGCCCTTTCACCTTTGGGGCATCTTTAACTATTAGAAAGCTTTTTCTCACATCAAAATAAAATCTACTCTCTCGGGGCAGCTAGGTGGCGCAGTGGATAGAGCACCAGCCCTGGAGTCAGGAGTACCTGAGTTCAAATCTGGCCTCAGACAGACACTTAACACTTACTAGCTGTGTGACCCTGGGCAAGTCACTTAACCCCAATTGCCTCACCAAAAAAAAAAAAAAAATCTATTCTCTCAATCTCCTCTCAATGGTCCTAGTTCAGCCCTCAGACCAAATGGAACCAGTCTAATCTTCCTTTTTATAACAACCTTTAATTTTTTTTTTTTTTTTTTTGCGGGGCAATGGGGGTTAAGTGACTTGCCCAGGGTCACACAGCTAGTAAGTGTCAAGTGTCTGAGGCTGGATTTGAACTCAGGTACTCCTGACTCCAGGGCTGGTGCTCTATCCACTGCGCCACCTAGCTGCCCCACAACCTTTAATTTTTTATTGTCTTTAAAAAATATTTTCTGTTTCTTAAATCACCATAATTATCTCAGGAATCTCTTCCTGCGGGGGCAGCTAGGTGGCGCACTGGCTAAAGCACTGGCCCTGGATTCAGGAGTTCCTGAGTTCAAATTCCACCTCAGACACTTGACACTTACTAGCTGTGTGATCCTGGGCAAGTCACTTAACCCTCATTGCCCCGCCAAAAACAAAACAAAACAAAACAAAAAAAACAAAAACAACACACACACACACACACACACACACACACACACACAAAAAGAATCTCTTCCTTCCCCTTCCCAGACAGTCTCTTCCCAGACAGTTGTCCCTTATGACAGTTTTTCCCCGCAAAGTTAAAGAAAAGTTGACACAACTGATCAATATATTGAAAAAAATCTGAAAACCTGTGCGATGTGTGACACCTTGTAGATAAAGGGGGAGGGTTGGGGGCATGTGATAATCTTTTAAATGCTTGAAGAAAGATGGCCCACCTTTCCCCTAAGGCTTCTCTCCTCCCTGTTCAGCATCCCAAGTTCCTTCACAGACTAGCTTTTCAGACCTTTCATCAATGCCCTTCCTAAAACTTTTCTGGAATGTAGCCCACAGAACTGTCTACAATCTCCTAGCTGAAGTCTGACTACGACAGGCCAATCAGCTCTTGGACGATCAGACATCTGACTGTGCTATTCCATAGACTGTGCTGCTCTTAAAAAAGCCCAGTGTCCTGATCCAACCAATTAATTTCAACAAGCAGAGGTGGCTGCTGTGCGAGGGATAACAACAGTCACTAGTCCTGGAGTCAAGGAAGACAGGAACTGGTCGACCCTAGACATTTACTAGCTGTGTGACCAAGTCACTTGATCATTGTTTGCCTCAGTTTCTTCAACTGTACAATGGGGTTAATAACAGTAACCTCCTAGGGGTATTATGAAGATCAGATGAGACATTATTGAATAGCAAAATGCCTGGTATGTAATAGGTGCTTAATAAATGCTTCTTTACATCCTTACTTCCATGTATTTAATTTTTTGGGGGGGGAAGGGCAATGAGGGTCAGGTGACTTCTCTAAAAAATTATGGAGGGGGCAGCTAGGATGAAGTACCGTCCAGGGATTCAGGAAGACCTGAGTTCAAATTTGGCCTCAGACACTTGACACTAGCTGTGTGACCCTGGGCAAGTCACTTAACCCTCATTGCCCTGGAAGAAAAAAAAAAAGATGGAGTGAGGGCAGCTAGGTGGCACAGTGGATTGCTTGGGCCCTGGAGTTGGAAGGACCTGAGTTCAAATTCGGCTTCAGACAGGTACTTGTGTGAGGGGACAGGCTGGTGGGACCCTTGGACACCTTCTCAGAATGCTTAAAACAAAATACAGAGGATTATAAACCAACTCTGCCCAAAGTCACCCAGGTAATCAGCAGAAGACTGCATTCATTCCACTACACCATGTTGACTCCAAGTGGATGCTGGATGATGAGGTCAGGGTGATGGGAGCCAAGAGTCACATTCTCAAGGAAATACTGAATTCAATGATCTCTGAAATCCCTTCTAACTCAAAGACTCTGTGACCATCGACTGAGCAAAAATCCCTTCACCTGGCTGAGGCACCCACACCACCCACCCATCTCAAGGAGAGCAGTTCTGCCGGCTGTTGTGTGTTACATCAGTACAGGCAAAGCTTACCCCCTTACGATCTAACTACACCGGTTTTAAAGATTCCTCTTCAGGTTGGCCGACCTGGAGTCAGCTGCGATCCCCGGCTTTTCGTTCTGACCCATAAGCATAGCCAGGAGACAAACCACCGGGAGAGAGGAGACAATAGCGAGAGTATCCTGAGGCTCCCGGGACGGGCAGCATCCCTGGATGCCTGACATTCTGTGCCTGCGTCATTGGCCTCCTGAGGAATGCTGGGTGGGCCCACGGCAAAACCTCAGCTCCCGGTCGGGCTGCACATGGCTGGATGCCCCGGGAGCATTCCCTACCGTGCAATCCTTCTGACGCTGGGCGCCTCCGCCGAGGCTATTTTAAGAGGAATGCCCGGTCCCGGAAACCGAACTTTGAAGTACGGTTCAAGGCTTTGTTGTTGTGAAACTCCCCCAACCCCTCCCCTCCCCCGCCCCTTTTCATATTTGTCCTGATGGGGATGGAGCTGCCCGGCCAGACTCTGTTATGTTGGATCAGCTGGTGAGGGAGCTCAGATGCATTTCTGCTCCATCTGTTGTGGTCTCCCAGAGCCCTCGATAGAGGTGATGGACGGGGCTGCCTCTGGTCATGGCAGAATGCAACGCTCCCCGTCTGGTTTGGTTATAGTAAGGGGGAAAAAACCCAACCCAACAACCCACTCATATATTGCACGAGCGCTGCCTCATTCCAGGACAACAGGAGGTTTTAGTTCCACTCTCTCTGTATCCCGAAGGCAAATAAAAGAAGCCAATCCCTGCCAATGAGGGTTTTCTTTTCTTTTCTTTTCTTTTTTCTTTTCAACAAGCAATTGCAACACCAGCTCTTTAAATAGCTCTTTTAAGAACAGCTGGGCCCGGAAGTGTTAGGGGAGCATCCCCAGCGAACACCATGAGGTGGGTGTGTCATGATTCTCCCCTCCCGCCCCGCCACCCCCAGGCCCTATGGGGGAGGGGCAGGGAGAACCAATGTGCCCAGTGCTAGTCGCTGTTGGCCACTTGCTTCCCTTACCCCAGATGGTACTTCTACCAGTATCGAGAGACAGGAAATCACAGCCCCAGAGAATTTAGAGTTGGAAGGGCAGAATCTCCGGAGCTAAGACTTAGAAAGGCTCTTTGAGATCATCTGGGCCCACCCCTCCGCTGCTCTGTAGGTGAGGAAAGGGAGGTCCAGAGAGGTGAAGTGATTTACAACGGGTCAGCGGAATTTTCAGGTCATTTGACTGAATCCGACATTCTTTCCACCAATACCTCCCTGGTCCCACCTGGACTTAAAGAGGAATCCCTTCTAATCTGTAGATCCCACTTATCTCCTTAGATGACATAATGTTAAGTAAAATGTCTAAGAAACTCTACAGAGATGTCAAGTCTCCTTGACAGCTGGTCATCCAGCAAAGGGAATAAGTATTTACATAGTTCCTACTACTTGCTAGGCACTTTATGAACATATCATTTCATCCTCATCTCAACTCTGGGAGGTAGGTGCAGTTATTATCTCCATTGTACAGATGAGGAAACTGAGGCAAACAGGGATTTGAGTGACTTGCCCAGGGTCACACAGCTAGTAGGTATCTGAGGCTGGATTTGAACTCAGGTCTTCCTGATTCCAGGCCCAGGGCTCTGTCATGTCCCTGCTTGTTTCCTTCCAAAGGTAGCCCACTTTGTTTTTGCATAGCTCTAATCATTAAGTTTTTCCCTGAATCCAACTCAAATTTGTCTCACTACAACTCCTTCCTAAGGCTAAACAGAAAAAAAAAACCTTCAGAAATCATCTAACTTCACATGAGTAAATTAAGGTCACTAGAGTCTGAGTAACTTGTGTAAGGTCACCAGGCTAATACACAGCAGAACTAGGGTTCCAATCTGTGTCCAAATTCAGTCCCCTTCCACCACCGTGTTTCCTCTCAAATACTTGGCAAATGAGCCAGAGCCAGAGTCAAGAATCCAGTCCCAGAGTCTTTGCTCTAATCCTTGCTTCGGGATTTTCTCTGTGTCCTGGTGGAGGTCATGAAAACCATGTGTTTTATATTCTACACGTGTAGAGAGATGGCAAGGAATCCAGAGCCAACCCTCCTGTCCCCAAGAAGAGCTGCTTCCCTTGTGCAAGTTCCCTTGACAATGTAGCTTGAGAAGAGCTGGAAGGTCAGGGAAGGGGTTTGATGTCCACCTGCTACTTTGTCCAATCAAGGATGCTCTGGCCAGGGGGACGGAGGAAGGAAGAGGGGAAGAGTCACATGTCTGACATCTGGTGGAGGAGATGGAAGTTCCCTTTGACTGGGGGGGGGGGGAGGTGGAGGAGGAGGAGGAGGAGGAAGAGGAAGAAGAGGAGGAGGAAGGAGAGGAAGAGGTACATGTCTGACACCTGATGGAGGAGATGGAAGGTCCCTTTGACTAGGGGAGGGGGCGGAGGAGGAGGAGACAAGAGTGACAGAATCCAGAAGCAAGAGCATTGTGGGAAGGGGAAACAGGGCTGCACTGCTGCCATGCCCTTGGGAGCAGGCACATCCACTGGACCCATCTAATAATGACACTGGGGGAATGGCAGAGGCACAGCTTGAGCAGGGGAAGTTTTCTGAAGTGACTGAAGCCCTCCCTAGGTGGGGGTATGGTGTGTATGGGAAGGTTCTCTTTCATCCTCAGGAGGGATATTTTCTAATGCTGTACACATAGTAGGACCTTAGTGACCATCTTTTCAATGGAACTGAATGAAGTCCAGGGCGAGTCATCACAGCCAGGAATGGGGCAAAGGAAATCAGGACAACCAGAGGCCATGGCCAGGGAGGTGGGACCAAAGCCCCCTAAAATGTTGGCGCTTCATGGGAATTTGGAAATGAGCTTGTCTAGTCCTCTCATCTTATAAGTATGGAAATCACCATCCAAAGAGGCAGAAGGTCTTGCCCAAAGCCACTCAATGAATTAATGGTAGAGAACTCAGCATCCAACATCTCCGGATCCCAATTCAATTCTCTTTGCATTATGCCACCCTTCTTTCTGCTTCCCTCGGCTCATTTCCCGAAAGCCCATGGATTGGCTTTCTAGTCTACACAGTGAGCATCGTCAATTTGACTCCACTCCCTCTAGAGAGAAACTTGGTAATGGGTGGATGTGTGTGGGGTCCCATGCCAGTGGACTGAATGCCAATAGAATCTTGCTTTAAGGCATGGTTTCCAAAGAAAAGCCACAAACTTAAAAAGTCACAACCTCTCTGGGCCTCAGTTTCCTTATATGTAAAATGAGAGCATCCACAAAGAGTCTAGATTAAATTGTACATTCTCTTTGAATTAGTTATACCACTCCTAGCCCTGTGCCCAAGAAAAATCTGAGAAAGAGGAAAAGGTTCTATATGTACAATATTTATAATAGTTCTATATTTACAATAGCTCTTTTCCTAATAGTCAAAAGTTAGTGACTCAGAGGGTTGCTCACCTATTGGGGAATTATGATATGTGAATATAATGGAATACTTTTGTGACATAAGAAATGATGAAATGAAAGGGAAGCTAGGTAGTGCTGTGGTGACTGTCCAGGAGTCAGGAGGACCTGAGTTCAAATCTTACCTCAGACATTTACTAGCTCTGTGACCTCCGGCAAGCCACTTAACTCCAAATGCTTCCCCCCCCCCCAACAAAACAAAACAAATTTATTGTTTAATTGGGAGAAAGGGAGGAAGAAAATGAGCATTTATTATATACCTACTACATACTATGCAATTTATAAATATCTCATTCGATCTTCATAACAAACTTCGGAGCTTAGGTGCCATTTGTATTTTATAGTTGAGGAAATTGGTTAGGATCAGATGAGATATAAGTTGTTATTTTAAAGCAAAGGTTAAGTGACTTGCCCAGAGTCACACATTTAGTAAGTGTCCGAGATCACATTTGAACTCAAGTCTTCCTGAAGCCAGCACTCTAGCCACCGAAACACTTAGCTGCCTAGTGAAGGTGGTGGGAGGGAGAGAGCTTTAATGCTTGTAAAAATAAATAAAGTTATTATTTTTAAATGAGAAAGTCTGAGGCCCTCTGAAACATAGATTCCTCTCTTATAAAATGGAAAAATAATACTTAGATGTCCTACTTAACAAGGCTATTCAGAGGATTATATGAGATACTGAATACAAAGAAATTTATAAACCTTAAAGCACAATCTCAGAGTGTGTTATTACTATCATCAAGCTATCCAAGCGCCAGTTTATTCTGCTGGAAAATGTCTCTGCTGGTTTTATATGGGCATGCTCTGCATGGCAGGACAGCATGGGCAGATTGTCAGGCCAATGAGACCTGCACAGAACTACCTCAGAATCTTTGGTAGCTCTCTGTTCCTGACTGGTGACAATTTGTAGGCTCTTCTCTGACTCAAACTCTCAAGGTGGCCCCTGCTGGGCTCCTCTTCTAGTGACCTCCTTCCTGTGGCTGGGATCTCCAACATACCCTCACTTGCACACCTGCCACCGTGATGAGGCAGCTAGGAGCAAAGAGAAGGAAGTGACTTAAGCTTTCATGGCCTGCAAGATGGTGAATAAGCTTTGGATTAAGGAGGCTTAATTTTAAAATAGTGGTAGCAGTAGCAGCAGCGGTAGCAGCAGCAGCTAACATTTATATAGCACTTTTTTTGAGGCAATTGGGGTTAAGTAACTTGCCCAGGGTCACACAGCTAGTAAGTGTCAAATGTCTGAGATAGGATTTGAACTCAGGTCCTCCTGACTCCAGGGCCGGTGCTCTATCCACTGTGTCACCTAGCTGCCCCATTTATACAGCATTTTAAAATTGGCAAAACACTTTTCCAACTTTATCTCATTTGATTTTGATAACAACCCTGGGAGGTAGGTGCTAGAATGCTCTCCATCTTACAGAAGAGAAAACTGAGGCAGGGAAAGGTAAAGTGAATTGACCAGAGTCATGTAACTAATAAGAGTCTAAGGAAGCATCAGAGATGAGGGGGAGAGGAAGATGAGAGCTCTCCCCAAGTATTTGAGGGACCATCTTGTAAAAGGAAAAGACTTGGCCCCAGAGAGCAGCACTAGGAGTGATGAATGAAAGAGATTAATTAATTAATTAATTAATTAAGCAGATTAATTTTTTAGTTCTTTTAGGAGGTAATCGAAGTTAAGTGACTTTCTCAGGGTTACATGGCTACTAAGTGCCTGAGGCTGGATTTGAATTCAGGTCCTTCCAACCCCAGGGCTGGTGCTCTATCTGCTGTGCCACCTAGCTGCCTCAAAGCAGGTTATTTTTGATGCAAGGAAAAACTTTCTAACACTTAGAGCTGTCCAGAAATGGAATAGTTCATCTCAAGAAGTGGTAGTCCTTCATTAGGAGTCTTTAAGAAGGGGCAGCTAGGTGGCACTACAGTGAATAAAGCACCGGCCCTGGATTCAGGAGGACCTGAGGTCAAATATGGCCTCAGACACTTGACACTTACTAGGAGTGTGACCCTGGGAGAATCACTTAACCCTCATTGCCCTAAAAAAAAAGAGTCTTTAAGAAGCCAGTGATCACTTGAGTAGGCTGTAGAAGGAATATTTTTGTCTAGGTAAGGGTTGGCCTCCATCACTCTGATTTATCTGTGAAGGGAAACACTCCCTTCTCTATCCTAGGAAATCCATCTAACAGAGAAGATTTCAAGATAAATGTGGCAAAGGTTAAAAAAAAAAGTTCTAAGCAGTTGCATAATTAGGCCAACCCTAGCTGTCAGTACCTCTCTGAAAAGATCAGAGGAAGGAAAGCCGACAGGAAACAACCATTGAATAATTTTCTACTCTGTGCCAGGCACTGTGCTAAGCACATTCACAAATATTATCTCATTCCATCCTCACAACAGTCCTGTGGAGCCGGTATTATTCTGATTTCCATTTTACAGATAAGGAAACTGAGGCATAGAGAGGTTACGTGACTTGCTGGGGGCATACATCTGCAAAGTGACAGGATTTGAACTCATATCTTCCTGACTCCAAGTCCTGAATTCTCTCTACCCCATCATGTTGCTTCTTTGAGATTCTATCAACATCTATGATGTGTCTCCAAACATGGCAGGCTTGCCATTCTCTCTCTCTGTCTCTGTCTCTCTCTTCTCTCCTTCCCTCCCTCTGTCTCTCTCTCTCTCTTTATCTCTCCTTCTCTCTCTGTGTCTCTGTCTCTGTCTCCGTGTCTCTCTCTCTGACTCTCTGTCTCTGTCTCTCTGTGTCTCTGTCTCTGTGTGTGTCTCTCTCTGACTTTCTGTCTCTGTCTCTCTTTTCTCTTCCTCTCTAGGTGCTGAATACCTTGAATTCAGTGAATCATTCAAAGTTATGATTTAGCATCTTTTGATGAATCCCAGAAAAGATTTGCAGGGCCCCTCTAGGGCTCCTGGCTGTCCGCATGGAGCACTGGGAGGTAACTGCTTCAGGAGGGAGCAGGCCTCTGTTTACACAGGGATACCTTGGCAGAAGCTGGCCTGGGAAGCATGCAGAAAACGCCACTTGATGGAGTTTCCCCAACTGTCACATTCTGCAGAGTTTGCTGGGTGGGGCGGTAGAGTCTGCAGACCGGTCACGAAAACCTCAATGGTAACTCATGAATATGAACACTGTCTGGTTTCTGGCTCTGGAAGGTGGCCTCAGGCGGAGTCAGGCCAAGGACAGGCTTGAGGTCTGTGAGCCACGGATGAGGATGAACGGAACGTCCCTGTATTCCATTCCACTCCCACTGGCACTAGACCAGTAGCAAGGGGCATGCTTGGACGGTGGCATCAAAGCAGTCGCTGATCAAGTATTTGAATCAATTGTACAGGGGAATGTAATTTGTTAACCAGGAACCCAGCACACACACACACACACACACACACACACACACACACACACACACACACACACACACACACACACACACCCCGAGTTAAATCTAAGGGGAAAGGAAGTCTGTGACTGCACAGGACAAAGCAACCTTAATGCATGGCATCTACCCATTTACTCATCAATTTAACCAACATCATTCAGCAAACATTTACTGAGCCCATAGACTTGGCACTAGACTGCTGACAGAAACACAAAAAGAAGACATTCCTTACCCTCTAAGAACTTATATTCTATTCTAGTCTATTCTATGAACCAACCATATATAGGGCTCTGTGCTAGACACTGTGTATAGAGACAAAAATGAGATATTTCCTACCCTCTAAGAGATTACATTCTATTCTATTCACCTACTGTAGATAGGCTCTGTGCTAGGCATTGCGCATGCAAATAGGAATCATTTCCTATCCTCTAAGAACCTCCATTCTGTTCTAATGTGTTTATTAAATATTGGCTTTGTGCTAGGCACTAGGCATAGAGAAAAAAGTAAAGCATCACCTGTCTTC
Source organism: Dromiciops gliroides (assembly GCF_019393635.1). Classification (NCBI taxonomy): domain Eukaryota; kingdom Metazoa; phylum Chordata; class Mammalia; order Microbiotheria; family Microbiotheriidae; genus Dromiciops; species Dromiciops gliroides. The sequence goes on along the minus strand of NC_057862.1, from coordinate 646,998,397 downwards.
CCGGGGATTAAAGCTATTCCCTTTTAGTAAATGTTTGCTTTATATGGGGTTCTGTGCTAGGTATGGTGGGAATATAAAGATGAACAACACACGGTCCCTGCTTTCAAGATTACAGACTAATCTACAAGTGAAGCTATCATTCTGAATACCTATGATATAAATTAGATTGTGTTAAATGCACAAAAAGGAAAGGAAGTATTATGAGTGACTAGGCACTGCCTGCTTGTTGACTCAATGAAGACTTCATAGTGGAGTAGATATTGAAAGCTGGGCCTTCAAGGATGGAAGGAATACAGTATAGTGTATGGCCTGACCAAAAATATAGAGGCAAATGTGGTAAAAAAATATGAAAGTTTTTTAGCAGTTGGTTAGGATAACTGAAAGACTCCAGTTTTTGAAGGACCACCCTTTTGGGGAGGAGACCAATGGCATGAGCTACGCACGCCAGTCCGCCTGCTGCGCACTCGACTTCCGGGGTGCGAGCTTAAAAGACAAGGAGAGAACGGAAGTGGGGCTTTTTCTTGCTCTGCTGGTCTCCTGACTGCGCTGCACAGAGGGTCTCTCTCTCTCTCTCTCTCTCTCTCCAAAGGTGGCCTTCGGTTTTGGTGAGTTTTTATGAGGAATATGGACTAAGCTTAGACTTAAGACGATTTGTATTGTGTTTCTACTTTCCTATCCTTCTAATCAACATCACCTTGTGACTACCATAACAATAAAAGGTCTATCTAGAAAACCAAAAGCTTCTTCCATTTACTAGTCTGGGAGATAAATTAAGGAAAAGGTTAAGTAGGGTAGATTTATGATCTAATATCCAATTTTAAAGTTTTTTTTACCACACAAGGGAAGATGGAATGGGTTTGATATTGAACACCTATTTATGTACACGGTGCTCAGGGGTTGGGGCAAGGGAGGCGTGTTGCTGACTTTATGGAATTTATAATCTAGTTGGTGAGGCTAAAGAAAACACACATGAAAAAACTACAACATCAGGAGGCCAATGACACTGATAGATGCAAGGGAGTAAGGTGTAAGAACATTGGAAAGGAAAGAAGGAGCCAGGTTGCAAAGGGCTTTGAAAGCCAAACAAAGGATTTTATCTTTGATCCTGGAAGTAATATGTAGTCACTGGAGTTTATAGAGCTGGGAGTGTGTGTGTGTGTGTGTGTGTGTGTGTGTGTGTGTGTGTGTGTATGTGTGTGTGTGATGTGATCAGATTGACAGCTGAATGGAGAATGGATTGGGAAAGACTAGAGGCAGGGATGCCAATGTAGTGCAGTGGATTGAGACATGGGATTCTGGACTTGACTCTGTGATCCTGAATATAATGTCCTTTCTCTGGAGCTGGAAAGGATCCCTGAGGCCAACTAGTCTAGCACCATCATTTTGTGGATGTGGAAACTTACACCCAACGAGGTTAAGTGACTTGGCCACAGTCATCCCTAGACTCATTTCATCACTCATAGATGCTAGTTGATGAACTGACTCTTTAGTCAGGAAATGTAAATACGGAACAGGCAGGAACCATGCCTATTGACACCAGAAAAGAATGTATTTCAGCTGTGCATCCGAAAGGAGGGATGGCCCCTGTTGAGCATCAGGGCTGCACTGGTTGTTGTTGCTGTTCAGTCATGCTCTGCATGACCCCATAAGCCATATTGTCCATGATGTTTTCTTGGCTTTCTATTTCCTTCTCCAGTAGATCAAGGCAAACAGATATATATCAGGATGACCAGAGATAGAGACCACTGCTCTATTCACTGTGCCACTTAGCTGCCCTGGTTAGTACATGTAAAATAGCAGCTTACATGCATACATTAAGGGGAAGCTAGGTGGCACAGTAACCCTGGAGTCAGGACAACCAGAGTTCAAATCTCATCTCAGACACTTACTAGCTGTGTGACCCTGGGCAAGTCACTTAGCCCCAATTGCCTTAAGACACCCAGGACCATCCCCAGTCATCCTGATATCTATATATCTATATCTATATATATCTATATATCTATATCTATATCTATATCTATATATATATATATCTTGCCTCTGTATCCAGATGGTTCTGGAGGAGAGAGTGAGGTTGGTGAACTTTCACAGCTCTCCCTCACTTAAATCCAATTCACTGAAAGTCATGACATAACCTCGATGTCATGGTCCTCTTTGGGAATGAAAGACAAACAACAACAACAATGACTCATTTGATCCTCCCTATGGGAAGATTGGTGCCATTATTATCATCTCCATTTTTGAGAGGAAGAAGTTGAGGCTGTAAGAGTCCAGGCTCATACAACTGGTCATCATCTCCTATTTCCCTGACTCCCAAGTCAACACTGTATCCACAGCACCTCCTAGCTGCCTGAAATGTTAAAAGACCTATAGAATGGTCTTTCAGTGTACTGGGCAAATTCTCAATGAAGGAGTCACAGAAAGACATGGATATGAGGCACACAGGAAGACATGGCCTGAAGGAGGCAGCACAGTACAGTGGAAAGAACTATGGTTCTGGCCAGTCAGAAGACCTGGGTTCAAATCTCACCTCTGATGCTTACTATCTATTGCACTGTGGCCAAGTCACTTCACCTCATTGTGTGTCAGTTTCTACATCTATAAAATGATGGTGCTAGACTAGATGGTCTCAGAGGTCCTTTTCAGCTCCAGATTTGTGATCCTGTGATAAGGCATGGAAGGGATGCCATTGACACTGAAGGAGGGAATGCCCATGTGTCAGTATTGGGGATTTAATCAACATATTTTCCCTGTTATTTTCCACATCTCTGGTGATCACCATCAATATTCTGGGCCTATGCAAAGGAGAAATTCTTGACATTTTCTCACCTTGTCTCAACGTTATGAAATCATATAACTTCATTCTCTTCTGAATCGGGGCTGGCACATAGGTGCTTAATAAATGTTTATTGATGAGTTTAGTTGTAAGTTATAGGGGAGAGAGTGAGAAAGACAAAGAGAGGAGAGAGAGAAGGAGAGATGGAGAGAGAGAGGAGGGGGAGAGAGAGAGAGAGAGAGAGAGAGAGAGAGAGAGCGAGAGAGAGAGAGAGAGAGAGAGAGAGAGAGAGAGAGAGAGAGAGAGAGAGCGCAAGCACGGAGATGAAAAAGGTAGAGAAGGATTCAAAACTCATAGGTTGTGTCAAAACATAGGGACACTGCCAGTGTCCCAGGACCTTAATTCATTCCTATCCATTGAATGAAAACTCAGATGTCTATAGCTATAGATATGGTTAGGAATAGAGATTATATTGGGAATTTGACTCCCTAAAGTGAAAGGTAATGTAATGTCAATATTATAATAGAAAGGTAATAGTAACATTTGGAGATGTAAATGGCAAACCACTTCAGTATATTTGCCAAGAAAATCCCAAATGGGGTCATAAAGAGTCAGACATGACTGAAATGACTGAACAAAACAGAAACAATTGATAATGCATGAAAAGCATTTATTGAGTGCTTACACATATGTGCATATGTGCAAATAGCAGAGGAATAGAGACTGGATCTGTGATTTCATTGATAGGGGAAACTCCCAAGGGAGCTAACTCCCTCCACCTGTGCAGGTTATTTTTAGGGATTTGCCTAGAGCACTAGTGGCTTAAACAGGGCTAGCCTGGGACTTGAACCCAGGTCTTCCCAGCTCCCAAGGTGGTTCTCTAGTCATTCTACCACAATGCTCCCCCCAAATCTACAAATACCATCAAGGAACTTAATGATGGTCATATAAACAATAAAATAATGTCAAATAAATGATATTTATGTTTAGCATAATGTCTAAATAATAAAGGCAGTATAACGGTGCTCTTTAGTCTTGAAGAAGAGGGTTTTCATAAATAAGCATATGCCAAGCCTCTAGGAAGAATTTGGGGCTAGTGCCCCAGTCTTTCCACAACCTTTAGCTGACTCAGTGAGCTCAGATTCTACATATGAAAGAGTGGTTGTACGTAACCACAAGAGAAAAAACCAATGGGGGAAAGCGGTGGGTATGAGGGGGTGAGGGGGAGCCGGATGACCAAGAACAATTTTGAGAGGGTGTTATATGTTGCTGACCTCGACTCTGCCTCAGAGTTTCAGCAATCTCAGGGCAGGCTTTATTTGCAAACTGCTTCTCAATTTCCCAACCCTCCCTCTGTAACCCTGTTCCCAACCAGCTAATTAGGAGAACAGAACATGATCTACATTATGTAAAATGTATTGCACAGAGTCGTGAAAAAAACTTCCATTGCTTTTGGAATTGGAGAATTTGGGTTCCAATCCTGACTTTGTTCCTTACTACTTCCTTACTTGGGGCAACTAGGGGGCACTGCAGTGGATATAGCACTGGCCCTGAAGTCAGGAAAACTCATCTTTCTGAGTTCAAATCCAGTCTCAGACACTAACTGTGTGACCCTGGGTAAGTCACTTAACCCTATTTGCCTCAGTTTCCCTATTTGTAAAATGATCAGGAGAAGGACCAATTCCTGTATCTGTGCCAAGACAACTCCAAATCGGGTCACAAAGAGTCAGACATGCCTGGGAAAAAACCCCAAATGGGGTCACCACTGAAAAACAACTGAACAACAACAAGTTACTGCTCTTTACTACTTCCTTAGGAAGACCTAAATTCAAATTTGACTTCAGACTCCCTATTCCAATCTGTCCTGGGATACCTTGGGCAAGTAATTTAAGCTCTGTTTGCCTGAAGTACTTCAACTCTAAAATGAGGATAAGAATAGCACCAACTGATCAGGGTTATTGTGAGCATCAAATGAGATTATGTTTGTAAAGTACTTAGCACAACACCTGGTACAAGATATCAATGCTATTATTATGATCACTGTTATTATTATTACATGTGTAGCTTTGGATATATCAGCCACCTCTCCAGACTGTAGTTTCCTCCCCTATAAAATATTAGGGGGGTGGACTAAATGATCTAAAAGGTCCCCACCAGCTCTACATCTAAGATCTTAGAGCTTACTTATGACATAGTGAGGAAGGAATGAAATACAAAGCTAATTTCAGATACCTTGGGAGGCGGGGAGGGAGCAAACCTCCCACACTCCTATTTTTGTGCCCAAGACTAATGCCAATTACAGATGTAGGAAGTTCAGGGAAACGGAAACTCAACTTGGAACAAGAACAATGGTTGAATAAACCACGGACTCTTCATTCATGGCGCTATAAGAGTTTTCTAGCCTGTTCTATCATCCTTTATTCACTAGCACAGACAAATAAATAGGCAAAGCAAGGCTGGATTCTAAGACAAGTTGATTGTAGGATTAGACTGTGCTCTAAAAACAAAAGCAGCTTCCTTCTAACCACAGTGATTCCAGGGAATATCTACAGGGAAAGGGAGGGGACTCAGCATAGAAACCAGCCCCTTGTAGCTATAGAGAATACAGTCTGGCTGTACCCCAGGAGTCTGTCTGCCCAGTCTGTAGCCATGTGTGTCTTCACTTACAGCCATAACAATCGGCAAGGTGCTTAGCTCAGCACCCCAGCACAACTCCCCCCCACCCCCGACGGTCAATTCAGTCACATAGCTTGCTTGATTTCTTGGGGGGTGGCTTGGGGTTAACAGACCTATTTGGGAAGGGAGTTAACCATAACAGTGGTTGGTCTGGCTGGCCAAAGTTAGAGGGCCAAGTCTGGGGCTTGAGGCTGTCTGGGGGGGGGGGTGGGAGGTTGGGGCAGGTGTTTTGATTGGGGAAATCTGAAGACCATTAGCACTTGCATCAATGAGAGGCAGCTTGGGTTCAAATTTTGCCTTATATGCCAGACAAATCACAACCTCAGTTTCCTCATCTATAAAATGAAAGCATTGGACTTGACAGCAGCTTAGAAGCTGCCTAGTTTAGCATCTAGTGAGCCAGGTTCTGAGAAGTGAGTAACTTGTCCAGGGTCATACAGCTAGTTTTTGACAGGGTGCCATGTTCTTTCCCCCATAGCCCACTCCCAGGGATTCTTGAGACAAATGACTGCAGTATATTTAGGAGTTGGAGTCTTGGAGCTCAGGAGGGGTAAGAAGGGCTCATCCAAGACAATCCAATAATTCATAGTGGAGTCAGGTCCTTTAACTCCATATCAGTCAAGCTCTAATCAATAGCCAGAATCTTCCTAATGTAATAAATATTTATTAGAGCACTGGGCCTGGAGTCAGGAAGACTCCTCTTCCTGAGTTCAAATCTAGCCTCAGACACTTCCTAGCTGTGTGACCCTGGGCAAGTCGCTTAACCTTGTTTGCCTCAGTTTCCTCATCTGTAAAATGAGTGGGAGAAGAAACTGGGAGACCACTTCAGTATCTTTGCCAAAAACAAAACAAAACAAAACCCCAACCCAAATGGAGTTACAAAGACTCAGACACGCCTGAAAAACAACAATACTCCAGGTACTGAGGGTACACAAACAGAAATGAAAGTCTCTACCGTCATGGAGTTTACATTCTACTGGGGGGAGGGGAGGGGCAAGTGGGAAGGAAAGAAAATATAGAGTGTCCCAGAAGTTTTAGTGTGGTTTTAAACTTTAATAGCTTAAGACTTTTGGGATATCCTGTTCATGTAAATCATAAATATAAAATGATACAAATTAATATCAAGAAGAAAAGAGCATTAAAAAAGGAAGTGAGGTGGATAAAGCACCAGTCCAGGATTCAGGAGGACCTGAGTTCAAATCCAGCCTTGGACACTTGTCACTGTGTGACCCTGAGCAAGTCATTTAACCCTTTGCCCCCCCCCCCCCCAAGTGAGGACGAGATCAAGGAAGGCTTCTCTACTTTGCAAATTCCATTCAGGCTAGGGGTTCTTGGCCTTGTTTGTATCATGGCGTCCTTCAGCCACCTGATTAAGCTTATGGGGCCTTCGTAGGATGTTCAACAATAATTGAAGGAAATGCTAAAAATGCTAAAAAAAATTTTCCCAAGTTCAGGGACCTGCAAGTTAGGAACCACGGATTAGGACCAAAGTCCCCCCACCCCAATCGCCACAGTTGCACAGACCCACAGTCACTTTTATGTCCAGAATGAAACACCTGTAGCAATCTCCAGGCTACCAGAGGAGAAGCTAGAGAATCCCCAGCTCCGGGCAGCAGAAGGAGTTAACGTAAAGGGTGAGTCACATTGAAAGCATTTCAAGCAAAACTGGAAGTGATCTCCTCCTGTCTCAAGCCAGTTGTGTGGCTGCTGCCTAAAGCTGTTCCGCGGGGAAAGAGTTAAGAGCCTGAGCCGGCTCTTGGGCTCCGCCAGGCTCTGAAAGCCCTCCTATAAGCAAACTTGGCACGCGGAGAAGCTCCACAAATTCAGACGCTCTCAAATGCACAGCCTTCCGTTTGTCAGGGAGCAAGTCACAGCTAATTACGGAAACAGACACCCTCCCACTCCGCGCGGCCCTTCCCCGGCCCACGAGGTCGCCTGCTCCAGCCTGCTCCCTTCCCTGGGCCAACAAGGCCAGGGGAGAAAGTGAAAACGAATGCGGTGGGAAGAGGCCTGACTTCTGTATGACACAGCCCCTCTGATACTAACTAAGAGGTCCCCGACAGCTGGGAGGTGAGCTGTGCTGGGAGGACAGCGGCACAGCTGCCTTACGTAAGACTAGGAGATGTACGTCTCTCTGCACCCCCTCCCCCCCCTCGCCGCTCCCTCCCCTCCCCTGCCCTACACACACACACACACACACACACACACACACACACACACACACACACACACACACACACACACACTCTCACATACTCCCTCTCCAGTCTGTTCCTTCAGTCCCACAAATTCCAACCTTTACTACCCCCGCCTGACCAGTATCCAGCATCCCCAAGCCGGCTCAGGAGCGCAGAGACCAGGGCAGGCTGGACGCGGCCAATTCCCCCCAGCGTCTTCCTGCGGCTGGCTCCAGCTACAGCTCGGGCTCCGGCTCAAAAGCTGCCCACATCGGGCTGCTGGGCTGGGGAACCCCCGTAGGCACCCACTCCGAAGCGCATTTTCCCCACACCCTCAGCGTCAGACGACTTCATATTGACACCACTCCACCCAGAGACCAGGACCCGCACGCGGCCAAGAAAACGTGTTAAAGGGGGGCTGGGAGGGGCGCAAACCCACTCCCCTGGCAACTTCTGCATTTCTGCAACCCCCTTTCTCCTCCCCACTCTGAAACCCGCACCTTTTCAGAAACAGAGAAGCTTCTCCACAGTGGCTGGGGGTTCTAAGACTCGCCCAGTTCAGGGGAAAGATGGAAAACCGTGATTCTCGGTTCTCTTTAGCAGGCAAATGCAAAGTCACTTAAATTACCCTGGCCTTCCGAGCAGCTGGATCGGTTTCTCCTTTCCAGTGAGGGGGCTGGGATGGAGGTCGGAGACCCGGAATCCAACGGGATCATTTGGATTTGCTGACCCGATTGTATTGGCCGCTAATGAAAAGGGGCGCGAGGCGTTCTGTCCCGAGCAACTTCCAGGAGGGACTTGTCTCCAGTCAGAGAGGACAGACGGGACAGGGTTCTCTACCGAGCTGGACTCCCTGTGGGGGACCAGTCCCCTAGAGAGACGGAGGCTTGGATTGGTCCTGTTCAAACAGCAGGTCTGCCACAATGCATGGGTACGGGAACGCCCGTCCTGTGTCTTTAAGATCGCTCTTTAAAAACTAACCCAGGAAAAGCATCCAATGGCACAGGCACCGGGGAAGGGGAAGGCAGCTTCTCCCAGGGCAGCTAGAGGGGAAGCAGGAGAAGACTGAGACAACCCCCCCCCCCTTAATCAAAGGCAAGTGTTCTCCGGGACACACAATCCTTCTCATTTTTTACAGTCCGGCCTCCCAAACGCTTGCCATCCTGTGGCATCCACTCCTTGGCTTTGGGACCGACCGAGCCGATCCTACCCTGGGCAGCAGCAAAAGTCCCCGATGCCTCTAGCTGGAGACTCCGACACAGCCCATGCCAGACAGTGACCGCTGGTGTCAGGCTCCTCCGAGGCTGGGACCTTCCCGAGGGTTTCCACCTCCTAATACCGGCTACTGGGGTGCAGGGGGAAAGGCGGAGCCCCCGGGAGGATTGGCAAGGGAGGGTAGCACTCGCCACCCAGCTGCCAATGCTCCCGGGCCCAGCCGGCAGCGCTGAATGAAACCGAGGCTGGCAAGCTCTGGGAAACGGGCATCCGCTGGGGCAAGTGAGAAAGGGAGGACTGTGCAAACTGGCAGCGGAGGGTGCTGCTGCAAACGACTTCCCAGCCCCAGCGTAGGCGAGCAGCCGCTGCCCCCGGGCACTGGCTGGCATGTGCGCAGACGCTCGGCTGCAATTTTCTTTTTAAAGCGCAAACTACCAAGTGACCCCCCCTCCCCCCCCCCAGTAGGGGAAACAGGGGCACGTCGGATAAAGAAATGAGGAGGAGGGGGGTGGGGGGCAGACGAGGCGGATCGGCGCTTACTCACCTCATTCTAAGGCTGCAGAGGGTCAGGGCTGCGCTCCCGGTCTCCTCGGGGGCGTTTAAAAATACAAGTCCGGAATTGGAGCGGCCGCTGCCGCCGCCGCCGCCGCCGCCGCTGCCGCCGCCGCCGGGCCCCGTGCAGCTCCTCAGTAATCTACGGATAAAAAGAGAAGGCTTCATTACTGACCACAGTCACGGAGCCTGGAGCTCACGCCCCCTCCTCGCCCCAGCAGCCAGTAGCGCGCACAGGAGTGAGGTTAGGGGGAAAGGAGCCGAGCCGAGCTGAGCCCATAGTGATTTATCTGCCCTTCGGAGCAAGGGAGAGAAAGAAAGGGGGCAGGGGGTGGAAAGTTGGAGGAGGGGAGGGTGGAGGAGAGCGGGCGGCCGAGGGGTGGGGGTGGGGAGCTGCTTGCCTTGGATTGGACCCGGTGGGGTGGGGGGTTGCTGGTGGTGGAAAGGGATCCGGGGCTGGATGGAGATGGAGTCGGGTGAACCCAAGACTCTGCCAAGTTCCCTAAAAACAGCCCCTTTAACGAAACCCTGGGCAGGGAGGGCACTAATTGGAAGAGCAGCGACAGACTATCGCCTCTGATGGAGTGAGCGCATCTAGGAGCCTTTCATTGCCTTTGGGGAGGCCAATATCAGATGTCCAGGGATTCCAAACGCCCTCTCGAACACGGGGCACAGCCTGGGTTAAGTTACAAAATAAGACATTTCCTCTCTCTCCATTCTCCTCAAAACTAATTTTTTCCATAGATTAAAAAAATGCTTCTTTCAAGTGATTCCCTCCTCTCCTACCCCTCCACCCCCAATCGTTTGTGGAGATGAGTTGGGGTGGGGGGTAGTCTTCCAACTGGAAAGGTGCCCTTTCCCCCTTAAGTCATAGCGAGCAGGCTGACCTCAGATCCCATCAGTAGCGTATACCCTATTTCTCCCCCAGGGCCACCTCTCTCTCCTCTCCCTGTCCTCCCCACCCCCCAAGCCCCTACCAAAAAAAATATTAACTTCCGGCAGAGGGCCCCAGTTTTGCATATGGAAACACTGGATTTAGCACGACTCTAAATGTAGCTGTTTCATCCCATTTATGTGGTTTCCAGTTCGTTGTTTATCTGTTTGCTTTGTCTCCTTTCCTCTGAGTCTCTCAGGTACCAAGTGCTTTCCATTTGTGACTGTGACACAGGGGGGACGGACCCAAGGGCCAAAAAAGATGCCCGTTTGGCACCTAGACAAGCTTTCCTTTGAGCCTCTCAAAGGCCAGGAGAGAGCTGGAATAATGGAAATGCAGAGCACCCCTGGGAGGGAGGGGATCAATGGCACACCTGTTCTACAGATGGACATAATGAGACCCGAGGAAGTTAGGCAGCAGGCAACCCCTTCCTGAGCACCTGTGATGGGGGTGACCTCGATGAAAGGCACCCTCGGTGTTGGAATAGAAGCTCCGTGAGGGTGGATGTCATTCTTTTTGGTATCTCCTGACAACGACCTGCACATGCAGGCATGGAGTAAAGAAGATCATGGCCTGTTGAGTTTGGCTGGATCATAGATTTATAGCTGGACACAACATGGACTGAGGGCTGGAAGAGACCTCAGAGGCCACTGAGTCCAGCCTCTGCCATATGGATTTCAGGTCATGTAATCTGGCCCCCTCATTTCAGAGACGGAACAAACTGATTCCCAGAGAAGGGAAGTGACTTGCCTAAGGTCACATAGCAAGTAAGGACTGGGATTTCTCAAGCTCGTCTAACTACAAATCCCATGCCTTTTCTTACATGTAATTGATTGATGAAGGTTCTCATAAAGGCCATGGCCTTATCATGATGGGACATTCTCCTATTTGTGGAATGCTCTGGAAGTTGTTTCAGAAGAGACTTGGACTCTGATACTTAGCAGAAGAGGGTGACTCTGGAGAAGTCATTAGCCACAGACTCTTTGAATCTACAAGGGGGAGGGGGAGAATTCTCATTTAGCATCTTCTAGTGTGCCTAGATTTCTTCTCCTTAACTGGTTAGGATGCCAGCTAAGCCACAAACAGTAAACTACCCAATTGAAGCCATCACTGATTTGTCTGATGCTGATTGACAGCTCAGCCAACCAATGCCTTTGCTGGAAAGGAGAGGGTATGTACCCCCAAACTATTTGGGGCCCTAAGAGTATAAAATTTCTGCACCAGCTCTGCATCTTAGACCTTGAGGCATTTAATGTCTCTCTGGGACAATCTGACATGAACTAGGATATAGTGGCATATCCAGATGGGCAAAGTGATGGAGTTTGAATGAAATCCCAAGAGGCTAAAGGGACAAAGGATAAAAGAAAGATTTGTGTGGGATGGGGGGAGGAGAGGAAGGTTAATCAAAGAAGCTTAAGATGACCACCCATGATTGAGCCTCCCATGAGACAGAGGCCAGAGAGGATTACCAAGGAAATTAGGCAGGTTGTCATTCATTCAGTATTCAAAACCTTTGTTAAGTATTACCAAGTACAAGGTTTCATCCTAGACATTGGGGACAATAGAGTTTATTGATGTTGCAGTGCCTAGAGGTAGAGGACTGGTGGGCTCTAGATTTTTAGAAAAAGATTCAGAACCATTGGATGAACTTGGCATCCTCAGACTGATGCTCGGAACCAACCGAGTGTTGAATCTATGAGGGGGAGGGGAAGAATTCTCATTTAGCATCTTCTGGTGTGCCAGAGCAAAGGCTGCAGATAACTGTGATGAATGAGGTATAGTGGGGAAAACCCTGGTTTGTAGCTCCAGTCCTTCCAATAGGCAGCTGTATGTTCCCTTCTCAGCCTCAGTTTTCTTATCTGTAAGATGAAGAGGCTATACTAGATGAACTCTAAGTTTCTTTTCCACTCTAACAATCACTCTGGTCCTGTGATTCTTAAGTCTGTAGTCTCCCTTCTTTGTCTAGAGGGCTTCATCTACGTGCAAAGAGGTCAAAACTCTGAAAAAAAATTGTGTCAAACTAAAAAGAACAAAGCATGTAGAGTGGAAGGACTATTGACCAAGATACTTGGCTTATAGTCCTTGATCTGGCACTTAAAATGTGCCACCAGGGCAAGTCATTTCTCCTCAGTTGCTTTTTTCACTTTTAATTAATTAATTATTTTTTGAGGCAATCAGGGTTAGGTGACTTGCCCAGGGTTACACAGCTAGTAAGTAAGTGTCTGAGGCTGGATTTGAACTCAGGTCCTCCAGAATTCACTGCTGGAGCTCTATCCACTGTACCATCTAGCTGCCCCCTTCAACCCCCACACTTTTAAAATGAGAATAATTGCATTTGCATCAATTATATCATAGGGTTTTGTTTGGATATAGTCTCCTCCATTTGACTTTGAACTCTCTGAGAGCAGAGTCCATTGGGGATTTTTTTGGGGCCTTTTTTCCTGTCCTCAGTATATAGTGTTTGGCACACAGTAGGTGTTCAAAATAGATGCTTGTTGACTTAACCTTATTACATGTTATGTAAAAAATGATTATTATCCATAAACAAAGGGGTTAGACTATGTCTCAAGAGTCCCTTCTAGCCATACTTTGGTTCTAAAGGTGGGGGGCAGTGAGGGGGCAGAAGATTCTTAGGAACTCTAAGAACGGATTTGGAATAGGGGTATGGTATAGTGGGAAGGGTATTAGATTTGGGTAGATAATAGCTGGCTCTACTCCTTCTGCCCTGTGTGACCTAGAATGAGTCACTCTGACTCAATGGACCTTAGTTTGATTAGGCATAAAATCAGAGACTTTAGCTAGATACTCTCTCAGGCCTCCCCCAACTCAAAACTTGGAGTTTACACAGACTAGGTTCTATCTTGTGAGCAGCTCAGTAATTAAAACTACTTGACTCATGCCAGCACCTTCCTCCTTCTCCTGGGTTTTCCCTGAGAATATCAGAATTTTGTTGTTCTTCCCCTCCCCCACACTTCCCCACCCCCAACCATATTTCTACAGGAAAGAAAAAGGGACCTGAGTTGACATGTATGCACTCAGACCAACAGCATCAAATAATAATAACACCAACTGCTAATATTTCTATAATGCTTTCAGGTTTGCAGAGCACTTAACATGTTAACTAATTTTATCCTCACAACAATCCTGGGAGGTAGGTGCTATTGTTATTACTCCCATTTTGCAGATAAGAAAACTGAGGAAGACAGAAGTTAAGTGACTTGCCCAGGATCACACAGCTAGTAAGTATCTGAGGCTGGATTTGAACTTAGGTATTCCTGACTCAAGGTTCAATGCTCTATTGGCTACAACAGGAAGCTGCTTCTGAGCAAATATAGGACAGATTTTAACCCAAGAAGAAAATGGAAAAGACCCATACCTAAGGCCCCAAGTAGTCAAGACCTCTTCTTGCCTTTCTGGTAGAATGCCTTGGAAACCCATACAATCCAATCCTACATATTAATAACTCTAGCTAGGTGGACAGAGTTCTGAAATTGAAACCTAGAAGACCTAGGTCCAAATTTTGTCTAGCTGTGTAAACTTGGGCAAGCCACTTAAAAAACCCTTCCGGGACTCAGTTTTCCTATCTGTAAAAAGTGAGGCATGGAAGGACCTTTCTAACTCTACATCTGTTGTCCTGTAATACCATGAACTTGGGTTTCCTGAGTCAAGCAACCCTCCTTTATGTTGAGACCTATTTATCTAGAGACCACTATAGTTCTCAAAAGTTATGGTACTAGCCTGGATGGGTGTTCCTGGCAAAAAGAACAACTTGAGTAAACTTTACAGATGACAGCAATAAATGTATTGTTGTTGTTCAGTCATTTTTCAGTCATGTCCAACTCTTTGTGACACTATTTGGGGTTTTCTTGGTCAAGATACTGAAGTGCTTTGCCATTTCCTTCTCCAGCTCATTTTACAGATGAGAAAACTGAGGCAAACGAGGTTAAGTGACTTGCCCAGGGTCACCCTGATTTTAAGCCTCCGCTGCCTTGCGGCTATACCCATATATGGGAAAGGCTTCGGGAGTTAACCCCGAGGAAAAATCAGGAGTCTGAGTCCTTTAGGCAGTTGGATGTTGGACATCACATCCCTCTGGCAACTCCTGCAGCGGCACTGGTGCCAAACTGTATTGACTCTGCCTCTCCTTTGGATCCACCAATGTCGAGGAGAGGGAAAACCTGCTGCATGGACAACAGTGTGTTTTCCAATTGATCTGCCCAGGCCAGCGCCCTGGAGAGGGCACTCCAGCTACTCCTCATGGGATAGATACAACACGGGATGCGGCAGTTACGGGTTATAAGTCACTCAGGAGCTGCGGCTCCCGTATGGAACTGCACAACCACACTGTGGCCTGTGGCTCTTCAAGGCGCTGATCCATGGTCGTCTGCAGCTGATGGAGGTCTACACCCAGGGTCACACAGCCAATAAGTGTCTGAGGTCAGATTTGAACCCCAGTAGATGTGGGGTAATGGGAAAAGTTCTGGCCTTGGAGTCAGGAAACCCTAATTTTCTGCCCCAGCTTGGGGTAAACAGAGTCAACATTTCTCTTCAAGGCTTTCATACCCTATATCCCTCACAGCACTGATGGGGAGCAAGGCCTGGCCTAGCTCTCCCAGAACATGTCATTGTTCCTTGATGCTCTGTGGCTATAGCAGCCGTGCAGCCCAGGACTTCCTCTGCTCTGCTTAGTTCAGGAACTTCTCCACTTGGTGCTTTTAATCTGGTGCCAGCTTCTTGAGACACATGGTTCCCTGGAGGGGATACTGTGTGGATATGTACGCCTCCCTCCAAGGAACCCAATCTGGCTGTGTGCAATCTGTCTCCTCTCTGTTCCCATCCCACCAAACTCTGTGAGGAGCCTAAGGGTATAGCTCCCACATCTAAGCTAATAATGAAGCTGGATCAATCAGGCCTCAGCAATGTGTAATCAGGAGGTTACCAATTACCCTGGGCCAGGCAAATCCCCTACCTTGTGAAGGAGGCATTGCCAGTGTTGGACCCAGGACACAAAGTCTGCTTTGATTTACAGAGGTTTAATGTAAACACATTGCCCCAAGAATCCATCTTTTAGAATGTGATTTTTACATAAAACCTCATGGCATTTCAAATAAGATGATGTATAGGAAAAAAAAATAAAGTGCTCTATGAATAGAAATAATTATCTGCAATGTGTAATTATCTTTTTTTTTGGTGAGGCAATTGGGGTTAAGTGACTTGCCCAGGGTCACACAGCTAGTGTCAAGTGTCTGAGGCTAGATTTGAACTCAGGTCCTCCTGAATCCAGGGCCAGTGCTCTGTCCACTGTGCCACCTAGAGCTGCCCCTGTAATGTGTAATTATCTAGCATTATGAATATTGACTGTTTCCCAGATTTTGGCAGACACATGGAAGGATACCCTAGAGAGCTTGTTCAAAACCATAAGGAAGGAGCAGCTAGGTGGCGCTGCAGTAGATAAAACACCAGCCCTGGATTCAGGAGGATTCAAATCTGGCTTCAGACACTTGATACTTACTAGCTGTGTGACCTTGGGCAAGTCACTTAACCCTCATTGCCCTGCAAAAAAACCCAACCCAATAAACAAAAACAACAAACCCATAAGGAGCCCAAGGGTATAGCTCGCACGTCTAAACCAATAATGAAGTATATATGTATGTACTTCAGATAGATATAGATACACACATATATATATATATATACATATATGTGTGTATGTACATATATATATATATATACATATGTGGGACACACAGGTAAAAGGATAAGCATTTCTTATTTTTAAAAATTTAAATCTTTTTAAAGCATGGAGTTGTTTTGGTTCTTTTTTTAAAGTTCTAAATTCTTTCCTTTCCCACCTATCCAACCAGAAGGCAAGAAAAACAAAACCTATTACAAATACGTATAGTCATGTAAAATAAAATTTCATGTTAACCATGTTCCTCACCCCTCACCCCTACCCATCACCAAAAAGAAAGAAAGAAAGAAAGAAAGAAAGAAAGAAAGAAAGAAAGAAAGAAAGAAAGAAAGAAAGAAAGAAAGAAAGAAAGAAAGGAAAAGATATGCTTCAATCTACTCTCTTAGTCCATCAGCTCTCTATTTGGAGGTGGATTGCATACTTCATCATGAGTTCTTTGGAAGTGTGGTATGTCATCATGTGGATTAGAGTTGCTAATTCTTGACAATATTGCTATCTAAATTCTCCCCCCTAGTTCTGCTCATTTCACTTTGTATCAGTTCATACAAATATTCCAAGCTTTTTGGAAATCATCCCTTCACCATTTCTTCTAGTACAATGACATTCCATCATATACCCAAGCAAGCATTTCTGGGGTGCCTGTCACATTCCAGGCATCATCCTAAGTGCTGGGGATACAAAAAAAGACAAAAGCCATATTTGATCATATCAAACCTGATTTCTGTGTAAAGCTTTCTGTCTCCTGAGGTCTCCATCAGCTGTCCTGAAAGTCAGAGGATCAGGCAGCATGGTGCCTAGTGAAGTCAGCCCTGGGTTAGGAGGCAGAGGGCTTAGGTTCAAATATGAGCTCTGCCACTTACTCTGTGAATGAGTTCAGGCAGATAAATCTTTTCAACTCTTTAGGCATCAGTTTTCTCATCTGTAAAATAAGGGGCGAGGGTGAAATCACCTCTAAGGTTCTACTTCCAAATCTGGGATCTGATAACTATTTGCCATTTCCCTGGAATTTGACATCCCAGCTCTAGCCTCTGTCTATTGGCCAATTGGTCTCCCTAACTTAAATTCACCCCCTCCTCATTTCTGCCTCTCAAAGGCATCTGAAGGACACTCTGAGTTTTTCAACATCCTTAAAGGCAGCCAGGTGGTGCAGTGGTGAGGGTACTATTTGTAGAGTGTTCAGCACATAATAAATGATTAACAAATGCTGGCTCCTTTTCTTCAAGGGCGAGCTCATGTACCACTCTCTTGACATCAGCTCCTTGGATTTTCTCAACCCTCAATCACTTTGAATTCTGCTTTTTATACACACTTGAACACCCCAGAACAGGGGTTATTAACATGAAGAGATTTCAGGAGGACTGTGAACTTGGATGAAAAAAAAATAACACCTTTATTTTCATAACTGGCTTCCTATGTATTTTTTCTGGTATATTTGGGGCAGCCAGGTGGCGCAGTGGATAGAGCACTAGCCCTGGAGTCAAGAGGACCAGAGTTCAAATTTCACCTCACATACTTGCTGGCTGTGTGACCCTGAGCAAGTCACTTAACTCCAATTGCTTAACACATCTGGGGCCATCTCCAGTCATCCTGATGTATATTTTACCATGGGACCCAGATGGCCCTGGAGGACAGTGTGAGGTTGGTGACCTTGCACAGGCCTCCCTCACTTAAATCCATTTCAGTGCAAGTCATGACATCACCCCAATGTCACAGTCACAAAGGATAAACAAAAACAATCTGCTCCATTTATATTCTTCTAAGATGGTGCTCATAGGCTCCCCCAGACTGCCAAAGGGGCCCAGCACACAAAAATGGGTACAAACTCTCGCTCTGGGTGAATGAGAGCACTGTGAAGATGGGACTGTTTTGCTATTGCTTTTGTACTCTCAGTGCCTAGGACAGGGCTGTGCACATAGTAGGTGCTTAATAAATGTCTGTTAGTAAGAATTGAAATGAGTGAGCAACAAAGAGATGACAGAGGGTATATCTGCACTCTGCACCGCTAACCACAATATGGTTAAAGAGCCAGAGGAAGGCCTTCAGACAGGACTATACATTCCAGCCAGACTGGCTTATTTCAGGGTTTCTATGCATTACATTCTTCCTCCTCCCTTGGGGACTTTGCAAAGGCTACTTCCTTATGCCTGGAATTCTCTCACTCCTTGGCTCTGCCTATTGGCATCCCTGGGTGCTCAGCTCAAGGGCCACTTCCTACAGTAAGCCTTTCCTGACGCTCCCAATTGTTCCTACTCCTCTGCCTCTCCCCTTCAAGTTATTCGGTGTTTAGTTTGTGTCCGTTCATTTTTGTATCTGCATATGGTGCCTTCCCCCATAGACACAAGCTTCTTAAGGACAGAGTTTTCATTTTAGATTCTATTTTCCCTGCTCCTAGTACAGTGCAGATATACATACATAGCAGACAACAAATGTTTATCGAATTAATTTGAAATCAGCATATTGTCTCCATTTATCTCTATGAACGATTTGCTGAAAGACATGGGGGAAAATCTCAAAGAAGGGGAAGGCATAGGAGCAATCTGCACAGATGGAGGGACTATCCCCTTTGAATAGTTCCTGAATGCACCAAAGTATTAACAATTGCGGGAAGCTTTTCTTGGTAATTCATAGATGTTTGTCCCCTGGGATTGCCTGCTTTTCCCATGCGTGAGCAATCCACATAGTCAAAGCTCCTAGAATTCTGTTTTCCTTTTCTTCCTATAGCTCACATTAGGATCCACAAACTATTTTCTTCACAACTCTGTGAGTCAAATTGCTTGCCCTCTCTGGGCCATGGTTTACTTTCCTGCAAAATGGGTGACTTGCCCTTGAAAATCCCTGTTAGTTCTAACTCTGTATGAGATCTAGTCCGCTCCTCACATTTTACAAAGGAGGACTGGGGACCCCAGAGAAGAGAAATGACCAGCTCATGGTCACATAGTCTCTTTCACTTTCCCTACCTCTTTCTATCCCCTCAAGCTATGGTCCTTTATCTTTCCTCCCTTTCTCAGCCAAACTTTAAAAACAAACAAAAAACCAAAGCAAAACACACAAAACAAACAAAAACCCACACCCCACCTTGTCTAGAATAGTTGTCTTTGCTTACTCTCTTCCTCATTTTTTCACACTTTACAGTCTGGTTTCTGACCTTATCACTCAATGAAATGTCTACTCAACAGCTACTAATGATTTCTTTCTTTTTTTTTTTTTTTAGTGAGGCAATGGGGGTTAAGTGACTTGCCAAGGGTCACACAGCTAGTAAGTGTTAAGTGTCTGAGGCCAGATTTGAACCCAGGTACTCCTGACTCCAGGGCCAGTGCTTTATCCACTGCGCCACCTAGCTGCCCCCTAATGATTTCTTAATCACCCAACTAGACGGTCTTGTCACAGCCTTTGTTCTTCTTGACCGATTATTTGCTGCTTTTGACACTGTAGCCTCCTTTAGGATCCTCTCCCCTCTCTGGAGTTTTGTGATACTGATTAGCTCTCCTAGTGCTCTTCCTATTCATCTGACTGCTTCTTCTCAGGTTGCTTTGCCTGCTCATCATCCATGTCGTTTCCCCCAACTGTAGGTGCACACCAAGATTATTCTGCCCTCTCTTTTTCTATACTCATGAATTCCTGGGGATTTAATGATTATCTCTTTGCAGCTGACTCATAGATCTACATATCTGCCCCTAATCTCTCTCCTGATCTTCAGACCAGAATCACCAACGGCCTCCTGGACATTTCAAAGTGGATGCTCTGGAGATATCGCAGATCCATTTCTCAAGGAGAACTCATTAGCTTCCCTTTCTTTCCTTCCCATTTCCCCAAACTTCCCTACTTCATCATTCTGGCAATCTCCCAGGTTTATAATCTCAACATTATCTCCAACTCTCCATTGCCCTGCCCTTCATAAACCCAAGAAGCTGCCAGATCTTTGTTTTACCCTCCACAATATCTGTCTCTTTCAACCCCATCTCTCTGCTTGCATGACCACTACATTAATTCAGGCCCTCAGAACTTCTTGCCTGGACTGTCACAATGGCCTCTGATTGGCCTTCCCATCTGAAGTCTCTCCCAGCTCCAATCCATCCTCCATACCTCCCAAAGTGATTTTCCTAAATCGTAGCTCTGACCTTGTCACTCCCGAAAGCCTTTTACAATCTGCTCTGATCCTATTTTTTCAGCCTCGTTCTATGTTAGTCCCCTTCACATTATGTTTGGCACAGTGACTGGCACATAGTAGGTACTTTATCAATGTTAGCTATCATTATCATAATTATTGAACCCCACAGACATTAGGGATGTTTCACAAGTATATGGAGCACCTAATCAGTATCCTCCTGTCCATCTGGAATCAGGATGCCCAGGCCAGGTGCCCAGAGCCACCAACCCAGAACATGAGTCTTAGAGCTTTGAGCCTCTGGCGCAGTCGTCTGCCCCACCCCCACATCCCATCCCTTTTGTCAGTTTCCCTGGCTCAGCTCCTTAGCCCTTAAACATGCTCTTCTGGTGCCTGCAGAGTTCATGGTCCATCTTTTGGGGTTCTAACAATGTACCTGGAGAGACAGTGTGGGATAATGGCGAGAGTGCTGGACTTGGGTTTGGCAGCAGACTTGGGTTTGAATCTAGTCTCAAACAATTATTAGCTGTGTGACCCGTGGCAAGTCATAACATCTCAGAGCTTCGGTTTTCTTCACGAATAAAATCAAGGAGCTGGATGGACTCCATGACCTCTAAGGTTAGTCAACAAGCATTAAAGTGGCTACTGTGTGCCTGTTACTTCAGAAACAAAGAAAGACAAAAACAAGGTCTCTTCTCTCAAGAAAGTCACATTCCTATAGTGAGCGAATGAGTATGTGTATGTGTGAGAGTGTGTGTGTGTGTGTGTATAGAACACAGGTACACAAAGAACTTGGTACACAAAGGTTCTGCCTAGATCTGAATCCTTGACATGATTATGACATGCTTTGGCTCCTGAACTCCCTGAAGCTTTGGGACCCTTGAGGATGATTCGCTAATCCCAGAGGCATGAACATTTGGAGAACTGGGCAACCACAGAAAGAGAAGAGCAGGAATCGCACATACGCTCGCCTTTCTGGTCCTGAATCTGGCAGTACTCCCGATGGGGAAGGGAAACCGTGAAGGGTATGTCTGGGTTAGACTCTATTCCAGGGAAGGTTCTGACTGGGCCAGGTTGTTGGCAGAGGCCCTTGCCTTTATTTAACTGGTTCCCATTGAGTTCTAGTTTCTGACATTTATTCTGGGAGGAATTCTAGAGCCAGAAAGAACCTTGCAAATTCCAGGAAGATGCTGTCACAAGTTTGGTCCAACTGAACTTGAGGAGCATTTGCAATAAATACCCATTCCTTCATTAATACATCCATTCAGTCCTTATTTTCTGAGCATTCATCGTATATCCAGCCTCAGCTGGATGTTGTAGGGGAAGTAAGAAGAGACGGTCCCTGCCCTCTACAAGATGAACATTTATTTGGAGAAACAAAACCTCAGTAGCAATTTTCCTAGTGAGAGACCACTTTCCTGCTCACACCTCACACAACACGTTGGCACCTGTCTAGTGCAATTATTATTCGACATTATGAATTATAGAGATCTCTGTTGGTGTGTCCTGCTGGTCTGGAAGCCAAGGGCTCTAGATACAGCAGATGATTAAAAAATATCAGTAAGAGACAGTGCTAGGTAGTGGAGATAAAAAGATGAAAACATCTTAGTCTCTGCCCTCAAGGTACTTTCTGAGGCAACTAGGGGGTGCCACAGTGCACAGAGCACTATGCTTCAAGTTAGGAAGACCTGAATTCAAATCCCAGTTCAGACACTTACTAGTTGTGTGATCTTGGGCAACTCATTTAACCTCAGTATCCTCAGTTTCCTCAACTGTAAAATGGGGGTGATAGCACCCACCCTGAAGGGTCACTGTGAGGATCCAATGAGATATTAATTATGAAGTGCTTAATACAGCACTTGGAGCATAGTAAGAGCTAGATAAGTGTCCAATGTTATTAGACCCTACCTCAACTCTTACTTCTACCTGTACCCCTTGGAGGACAGTAGAGGGCACTGTAGCAGCTTATCCTTCAACCTCTTCAAGAACGTGTTCAGGGCAATCTTCACCCTTATTCCTCCTCTCCCCACCCAACATCCCCTGATTTTACTCTATCATCCCTGGAAAGTCCTGGAGTGGGCAGGAACTGTGATTTATTTATCTCTGTATTTCTCCTCAGGGGCCTTCTGTGTCCAGGAAGCACCTAAAAAATGAATGTGTCAACTTCGACAAAGATTTCTAACAAGATCTAGGTCTCAGCAGCTGCCCCCTGCTGGTTCAGAATTTCATCATATTTAAAGCTCAAACCCATGTAGCTCAGGGCTTCTTAACCTTTTTGGTGGGATGGACCCCTTTCAGGGCAGTTTAGTGACTCCTATGGGCCCCTTCTCAGGAGCAGGTTTTTAAATGCATAAAGGGAAATACATAGGATTCCAAGGGAAACTAATTTTGAAATGCATTTATCAAAGAATATATTTTTCTTTTTCTTTCTTTTCTTTTTCTTTTTGCAGGGCAATGGGGGTTAAGTGACTTGCCCAGGGTCACCCAGCTAGTAAGTGTCAAGTGTCTGAGGCCAGATTTGAACTCAGGTCCTCCTGAATCTAGGGCTGGTGCTTTATCCACTGTGCCACCTAGCTGCCCCCTCAAAGAATATATTTTTAAAAGGGGGGGGGGCAGCTAGGTGGTGCTATGTGGATAGAACACCAAGCATAGAGTCAGGAAGATTTGAGTTCAAATCTAGGCTCAGACACTTGTGACCCTGGGCAAGTCACTTAACCCTGTTTTCCTCAGTTTCCTCATCCGTAAAATGAGCAAGAGAAGGAAATGGCAAACCACTGCAGTGTCTCTGTCAAGAAAACCCCAAATGGGGTCACAAAATGACATGACTGGCATGACTGAACAACAAAGAACAACAGTTTTATTTGTTTGTTTGGTTTTTTAGAGGCAATTGGGGTTAAGTGACTTGACCAGGGTCATACAGCTAGTAAGTGTCAAGTATCTAAGGCCAAATTTGGACTCAGATCCTCCTGACTCCAGGGCCGGTGCTCTATCCACCGTGCCCCCTAGCTGCCCCACAACAACAGTTTTAAAAGAATTCACTGACCTCAGGTTAAGAACTTTTGAGCTAGTCTAAATCTCTCATTTCAGAGATGAGGAAACTGAGGCCCAGAGAAGTTAAATGACTTGTCTAAGGTCCTGTAGTAAGTAGCAAAGCCATGATTCGAACCCATTCTGGCTCCAGTGTTTTTTACGACTTCACCAGGATAAAGGGCCCATGCTGGGTTTGCTTACTAGGCAGCCGGAGCTTGAACACAGACCAATGAATTGGCTCAGTAAAAATATGATAAGATCACTTAAGATCAGAACTGGAAGGATACTTGGAGAGCGCCTCTAGACCAGGGGGTCCTGGAGCCCTTAGGCAGGCTGGGGAGCCTATGGACCTCAGAAAAATGTTAAATGCATGAAAATAACATCTATAGGATTTTAAAGGGAACCAGTGATAATGAAATAAGGATGTCATTTTTCCATCCAGGTTCATGGACACCCCTTCTTGCCCCCTGAAATCAGTCCATGGAATCCTGCTCTCGCTTAGTCCCATCATTTCCCCGAGAAGTAAACTGAGATCAGAGAGGATGATTTGACTAAAGCCATGTTGCCGGTTAGTATCAGAGCAGGGATCAGAACCTGGACCTCCCCAGCTCTCGGGTCCAGTGGTCTTCATGTTCTCATTGTGCTTCTGCTCAGTCATGTCTGGCAACTAAAAAGCTTTTCAAGGGAAAAAATGACCCAGAGGAGCAGTGATGAAACAGACCCATTTGCTGCCAGGCATTTAAGTTTTCAAACCACTAACTGGAAATCAAATTGCGGTGCTGCTAATCAGAGGGGAGCGGGGATGCCTCGGCATCAGCACTGCCCCTGCTGCTGCTGGGAGCTTTGTCATCTGGAGAGAATCAAGATGAGCCAACCCACATTGCCACTGGCCCTTGGGAGATGTTTCCCCAAGTGAATGAGATCTCTCTGCCCCTGACCCTCTTAGTCCTTCCTCCCCTCTCCACCAGGACTCTGGATGAGGCATCGTTCTGGATGTCCCCTCTGAGGGCTCTAGAATTGGGGGGTGGGGGAGGGGACGTGCAGTGGGAGGGCAGAGCTGGGCCTTCAAGGATGCTTTGCTTTTAGCCCAGGAGCAGCCAATGTTAGTGTAAGAAGCTTTCCACAGAGACACGCCAGACAAACAGTGGGGCATGAGTCAGAAATCTAAAGCATATTTGCTTCTGTCCTTCCTATCCAAAATGACATGGTTTGTGTGCTAAAGGGAGGGGAGGGAAGAACATCCAGGGGAGGATGATAATCGGTGTCCCCTTCCATCCCCTTGGGCCCCCAGTGGCAGCATTCATTGCCCCAGCTTCCTTCTCACTTCTCTCTCCCTCTCCACCCCGACCAGGCTTGCAGCCCTGGCCTGGAAGGTAAGACCAGAGACAGACTGGGCACAGACCCAAGAGACACAGAGCCACAGCCAGGCAAAAAGGCCTTGAGTGTCCAGAGCCTCCCTGATCTCCGTGTACACACCACTGACCTCTCCAGGCTGGAGTGCAGCTCTCGTTTTTTTCCCAGCTTCCGAGAACGTATTTGTTTGCATTTATTTCAGGGGTGAGTTAGACTGAGTCCTGTCATTGTCTTTTCACAAGTAACTCAAAACTGTGGTAAAAAAAAAAAAATTTCTCTGTGCAGCAAGGGGGCCCGATCTTATCTTATCTATGCAGTTCTATACAGTATATCTCTTTCTGGCTAACACAGAAAGCCCCTAAGAATAATAACAGAACATATTTGTACAGTCTTTTATAGTTTATAAAGCACTTTCATACCTATACTTCAGTGGATCCTCACAGATACCTTGCGGGTTTATTTTTATGCCCCATTTTACAGACGAGGAAACTGAGGCTCAAAATGGTTAAGTATTATATCAAAGTGATGCAGTAAGTGGCAGAACTGGGACTTACACCTAGGCCTTCTGACTCAGAGGACAGTGTTCTTTCCATTACATCACACTACCTCAGTTTCCTCATCTGTAAAATGGGGCATAAAAATACTTGATGCTCCATGATCATTGCGAGGAAGGCAATATGAAAAGCTTAAAGTGCCATGGAAATATTGTTGATCTCAACAGGATTCTCACATTAATTGCCTCTTGAATTGCCCATATGCTAAGACCAAGAGCCAAACTAGACAGAATCTGAAGGATTTGGGGGCCAGCTAGGTGGCTCAATGGATAGAGTTCTGATTTGGTGTCAGGTAGACTTGAATTAAAATCTGGTCTCAGGTACTTACTGGCTGTTTGTAACCTCAAGCAAATCACTTTAAAACAATAACAACAACAAAAACCCTGCTGCCTGCCTCCATTTCCCCAGTTGTAAAACAAGGATCAAGTAATAGCACCTATATGCCAGTGTTTGTTGTGAGGATCAAATGAGATAATCTTTGTGTAGTACCTGGCGCATAGTAAACTTTTAATAAATGCTTGTTTCCTTCCTCCGTTTCTTTGGTAACCTCCAAAATGTAAGGGAGGTGTGGGTACCTTGTTTGAGGTCATGCACCTGCTTCCATGGCTGCTCCAGTCATTGTTGGGGTAAGACCCATTCCATCATTGGCTTGGTGGCCCTGCAGATAGGGGGCCTCTTTAAGAACCAGATTTTTGCACAAAAGCTTTGGCTCTTCTTGGGAAGGGACCCAGAGTTACCAGGATACCAAGGATTCTGGTTGTTTATTGGCTCCCTTCTCTGGACACTATCAGCCATGGCATCCCTTACCCAACCTCTTGTAGACATTCAATATGGGAATCTTACTAATGAAAAGAAAACAGAGAGAGGCTGAAAGGCAGAGGCCCAGGGTTGGTAATCCAAGAAGGCCGGGCTGGAGACATGAATGAAACCTTTCATTGTGGTCCAGCCAAATGCAGTGGTACACAGGGCTGAGGAATTCAAGGGCTCCGTGCACCAAAACATCCAGGTGGAATACATTAGCAGAGCCAGAGAGGCACAACTTCCCTCTGCTTCAGAGGCTCAGCTATCATTACCCCTTCATCCCTTGCCTCCTCTCTCCTCCCTACCACCCTCTCCCACCTACCCCCTTCTGTATACTGCAGGAATGGTGGTGAGACAGATGGCAGGTCCAAGTTCTGACGTGAAAGCTTTAGCTAACACACACACACACACCACCACACACACCACACAGCTTGTTTTAAAAAAAACAAACCAACAGAATCCTACTGCCTCAATTTACATGGGCAATTTATATTCTGTTTGACTTTTTCCCTTGTAATTGTGACTCTGAGAGATAACGACAAATTTACATTTTGCTAAGTCAGTGAGTGGTCTATTTAGGGGCCATTAGGAAGAAAATTCCTAATCATAAATGCAAGTATTGATATGTGTTTTATGTACGTATATTCTTGAGGGGAGATGCAAAAACACAGGCTCATTTTCCCCTGATCTACAATGTGAACAAGAGTATATCCTTTTCTCCACCATCTGTGCGTGTGTAAACTTTTTCAGTCACCCCCTCCCCCCAGCATTGCAATGAATGACTTTAGTGTACAGATTTCCTTTCCATACCTGGCTAGCAAAACCTTCACACATTCTCTTAAAAAAAGTGACAAGATCCTTGAGATGATTTCTTCTCCCAAATTGTTTATTCTGGCCCTCCCTAAAACAGGGGCCACCATCTCCAGTTTAGCTTCAGCAAAGAATAAAAAAGTGAATCTCTTCTTTCTTCCATCTACTGCTGGGACTCACAACTAGATTCCTTCCTGACTTTTGGCTTGAGAGATGATATTTAGCCAACTGACAGTTTGGTTCTTTAAGGCTTGGTGGAAATACATTCTGATTAAGGGGCTTAACATTCATTTACCCAGCTCCCATTCTGTTGTCTCCAGATTTGATGTAAATTGTTGAGTTAGTATTCACTCCTGACTCCAACCTAAGCCACAAGGACCAGAAGTAATGGATGGAGGGAGGACTTGGAGTCTTGGAGCTGTCTAGTGGAGTTCAACCTTTTCTCTCTAGTTCTGGCCCTTGGTGGACAGATGTTTCACTGTCTGCTTCCCAGGGTGGGTTGCTGGATGCTATCTTAAAAGCTAAAGACATGTAGATATAGAAAGCTATCAAACATCCTTTGCCCTTTGCATAGCTCCTTGCATATGGCCCCTCATTTGAACAATAAAACATTTGGGTAGGATACTTCTTCGAAGGAAAGAGAACATTGATGACATTGTGAAATTTCTGGTCTAGGGCATTTGGAGTCAAAAGCCCAGATTAAAATTCTACTCCTACTTAGTTAAGACTTGCATGGTCTTGCGGCAAATTGTTTCCCATCTTTTAGCCTCATTCTCCTCATATATAAATGAGGGTGATAGAGTAATGATTTCTCAGTCGCTTCCCAGCCTATGAATCCTAGGATTTTATTTTTTTTAATGATAGAAGCTGGAAAGCACTTGGTAGATTTCCAGTGAACTCATTTCATACTCAATCTTTCACACCAGGGGGTGCTATTTCCAGGAGGAAAATGCATGTAGACAGAGGTTAGCTACCCCAGACATGGAACCATAGATTCACAGATTTAGGAAGGAAAGGATAAGGGAGAAGTCATGTAGTCCATCCTCTCCGTCTTATAGAGGTAGCAGAGACTGATCAAGTGAGTCCCCAACCCACCTGATGAAATCAAAGCATATGAGTGAGGTAAGAGAAACAATGAAGTGCGAAGGATTTACTTACTGCTTTTGGATTGTGAAGGGCCAATGTCTAAAGAAGTCTAAAGAAGCATTTGTACTTTTTTACTCCTTTAGGAGGTATGGAAAAATTTGTCAATTACTTTGAAGGGATTATAAGGCAGTTAGCCAGTGACTTCCCTGAAGATTAGCTGTGGCCCTTGTAACTTAAAAAAGTTCAGAGATGACAGTCATCCTTGGCAGTCAAGGAGGAAATCAGTTATAAAGGTATAAATGCAACTTTTGAGGACTCATTTTTTTTCTTTTACCTTGGGCCCCTTCCAGAGTGCAATCAGGTAGAGGAGGGGATTTTTCTTTCCTCCCCCACCTCCCCCCCCCTCCCCCCCCCCCCCCATCAACAAAGGCTTCTCTATACTAGAACAATTCATGCTACCATAGGACAATAGCACTACAAGGCCAGTCCTAGACATAATAACCACTATGGTGATATTCTAAAATCTAATGTGTCGACTAAAATCTAATGATGTGCGTTGCCACTCCTAATTAGACGCTTATCGCACCAGTCTTTGGGCATTACGCATTATTAAGATATATGAAGCAAGTTAGCAAAGAGAGAGAGACCACACATAGAATTCAGAAAGAAAAAGCTAGCTACCCTGGCCCTGCCGATGCCACTGAGACCTCCAAAACGAAAAGAAAGATCCCCCCATTCTCCTAGAGAGGAAGCTCCCTGCAGGACCGAAAGAGGGGGTAGTTCCCACACACAGCTCCAAGCTAATTGAACTGGTAGCACTGATTGACATGACTTACAGGTGGTTCTGTGACTAGATGGAACTTCCATGCTAGTCACATGCTTTCTCCTCAGGGTGGCGCTGCCCTGGTTCTCACAATGTCTTTTTCAGCAGGGGGTAGCAACCTGATTCTCACACCCAGAGAGTAGGGCTGCAGAGCGGAGCTGAACTGAGGAGTGGAATAAGCCCAGAGATCTCAGTGGGGTGGCATGGCAGCAGAGATACTGTACTCAAGGGAAGCAGCATGAGGACGCCATGGGTAGAGAAAAGACATTGAGACCCTGTGGTGCAAGAGGAATGAGTTGCTTTGTGTGTGAGTAGTCCCTACGTGTTTGTGTGCTTC
Organism: Dromiciops gliroides; assembly: GCF_019393635.1. Classification (NCBI taxonomy): domain Eukaryota; kingdom Metazoa; phylum Chordata; class Mammalia; order Microbiotheria; family Microbiotheriidae; genus Dromiciops; species Dromiciops gliroides. The sequence continues at coordinate 646,969,476 of NC_057862.1, read as the reverse complement.
TCTACTAGTGAATGCAATGTGTGTGTCCACTTTCCCCATTAACGCTGTAGGTATTTGTGGGAGAGTGAACTCCAGATTTATTGGAGAAATGGTTTTTGTTATTGCTATTTATCTCATTTAATTTCAATAAATGTCTTTACTTTGAGGTAAAAATGTCAAATGACTGACTGTTAAAAGTAAATACATCAGTAGGGGCTCATGAGCTATCTACAGTTTTAAGAGTGATCATTTATAGAGTATGTTGAACCTGGGTTCAAGGCATCCCTGAGGACCCAAACCATGAATGCAGTCAATTATAGAGGGAGGAATCTCCAGGAGAGGAGAACATTACATAGATGAGGAAATAGGCTTGGAGAGGGTAGGGACTTGTCCAAGACAATACAGATAGTAGAGTGAGGACTGAAACAAAGGTTCAAATATGAGCCTTAGTGCTAGTTAAGTGACAAAATGAGGGCTTAGAACCCAGGTCTATCCCTGCCAGTCTAGCACTCCTCCCATTACAGAAAGCCATAGAAAGATTCATCCTCTCTCTATTTTTTCCTTCCTTATTTATTATCTTGTACAAAGTGGGGCACAGGCTTGGTCTTTATTCTTTGGCTGATTGGTACTTCCCCTCTCTCCCAGAGGTATCAACTTGAGGAGAGAGACCCTAGAATGAAAAAGGCCATTCTGTTCCTGGCAGGAGAGAGTGAGGGGAGATCCTGGGCATGGAGGGTAGAAGTGGGCTCAAAGAGAGGAAGTTCCTGATATTTTAGTCCTGGACCATCTCATGATTTCCATATCTAGGGTTCCTGAGCAGAGGAAGGTAGACAATTCAATTCAAATTAAGCAATCATCATTCATTTGTTTGAATACCTCCCTCCCTCTCCTTCTCCTTTCTTTCCTGTACCTCCCTCCCTCCCTCCCCCCCCCCTGCCCTGCAGCTAAGTGGCTCAGTGGATGGAGCACTGCCCTGAAGTAGGGGAGGATCTGAGTTCAGATCTCTCTTCAGACACTTACTAGCTGTGTGACCCTGGGCAAGTCACTTAACCCAGTTGTCCTCAAACATATGGGGCCATCTCTAGTTGTCTTGATTTATATCTTGCCACTGGATTCAGATGGCTCTGGAGGAAAAAGTGAAGTTGGTGACCTTGCACAGCCCTCTCTCATTTAAAAAAAAAATCCAATTTCACTACAATTCATGACATTACCCTGATGTCATGGTCCTCTTTGAGAACAACAACCCTCCCCCCCCACCCCCTCTCTCACTCTGTCTCTTGCTCTCTCCGCTCTGGCTCTGGCTCATTCTCTGTCTCTGTCTCTACCCCTCCCCCCCAATCTCTATGTGTGTATGTGTGTGTGTGTATATATATATATATATGTACATATGTGTATATATATGTACATATGTGTATATATATGTACATATGTGTATATATATGTACATATGTGTATATATACATATATATAAAGAAAGGTATTCAAACTACATATAATATATAGTTTATATGTATATGTATATAATAGAATGGAATCTTCTTGAGGGACAGGGATAATTTAATTTTTGGCTTTATATTCCCATTTCCCAGCACAGTGTCTAGGACATAGAATGATGAGCTGGACCTGTGATTTCATTGGTACGGCTTAATCCAGTGAGAAAACTCCCTCCACCAATGTAAACTGGTACTTTTTCTGCAACTTAGGGTCTTAGAGCCTACTTAGGGTCTGGAGCCCTGAGAAGATAAATGACTTACCCAGGGTCATCTTAGGCAGGATGTGTCAGAGGCAGTATCTGAACCCAGGGTCTTCCTGACTTTGAGGCAGTTCTTTATCTACTACACCATGCTGCCTCTCCCTTGGCACATAGTATATGCTTAATAAATTGCTTATTGATTGACTAACTGATTGACTGACCAAGATGCTAGAAGGAGGAAGTGTGGCAGAAAGGAGAGATCACTGGATTCGGAGTCAGAGTAATCCCAGCTCTTCTGGTTACAAGCTGTGGATTCTTGGGAAAGCAACTACCCCTTTATGGGCCTCAGTTTCCTTCACTGTTGGACTAGACCAGGGGTTGGCAAACTACAACCTATTTCCTGTTTTTGTATGGCCCTCAAGCTAAGAATGGTTTTTGTACTTTTAAATAAAGTTTTAGTGTATTCAAAAATGGCAGGCCAACAAAACAGGCTGCATTTGGATTGTGGCCCTCAGCCACGGTTTGCCAAGGATCTCTAAAGCTCTTTCCAGCAGTAGCTTCTGTGACACTAGAGCTAAGGTCTCCTGACTGCCAGTCTAGTGTTCTTTGCATTCTACTTCCCTGCCCTTGGCCTTGTGCCCCTTGATGGAATCCCTGGGGATTACTGAGGTGACTCCATGTGATGTCACATCATGGCGGTGGTGGGGTTTAAGAGAAGATGCCTAGCATTGAATAAAGATAGGAAAAGAGAGTTAGGTCACTGGTGACCAGCGTTCCCATCTACCTGAACCCCCAAAACCTGGGTTACCCCCTAAGCAAGTGGGCAAATGTCCGAGCGACTTACAAGAGTAGCTATCCCCAGATGGTTGCTGACAGGTCCCTCTTCTGGAAATAGCTCAGAGCCCCACTCCACCCCAAAACCCTGCATTCTACTAGTCTCTTGGTATTCTTTGCCCTGTTATCACTTCCTAAGATCTTCTGGGTCTTGCCAGTTGACCTGTGACTTTCCCTGATTGGGGTTTCCAGTGGCCATGAGCTACACATAAACATGTATCTTCCCTTTTGTGTGTTGTCTCCTTCAATTAGCATGTGAGCTCCTTGAAAGCTAGGGGCTATCTTCATCTTCTATTTGTATTTCAGTGCTCAGCACATAGAAAACACTTAGTAAATGTGGTTTTTTCCTATTCCATTCCATTCTTTTTAAAAATTCCATTCCATTCTTTTTTCTTTCTTTCTTTTCTTTTTCTTTTTTTTTTTTTGGTGAGGCAATTGGGGTTAAGTGACTTGCCCAGGGTCACATAACTAGTAAGTGTCAAGTGTCTGAGGCAGGATTTGAACTCAGGTCCTCCCGACTCCAGGGCCAGTGCTCTATCCACTGTGCCACCTAGCTGCCCCTATTCCATTCCATTCTTGACCAAAGAGCATGATGCAAATGCTTTGGTGATGGGAGAGATAGATGGTGTCAGCTATCATTTCTTGCTTCTCAAGGCAGTGTCTGTGTAGTGGAAAGAGACTCACATCTCTTGAGTTGAATGTTTTTTTATGCTGTGTCATTCCATGGAAGATCAAGAGGAGATCTTCCAGGCAGCTAGATCCTTAGAGCACTGGCCCTGGAGGCAGGAGGACCTGAGTTCAAATCCAGCCTCAGACACTTGACACTTACTAGGTGTGTGACCCTGGGCAAATGACAACTCCAATTATCTAAAACATCTGGGGCCCTCTCCAGTTGTCTTGATCTATATCTTGCCACTGGACCCAGATGGCTCTGGAGGAGAGAGTGAGGTTGGTGACTTTGCACAGCCCTCCCTCCCTTAAATTCAATTCATTGCAAGTCATGACATCACCTCCCGATGCTGTGGTCCTCTTTGAGAATGAAGGACAAACAACAACAACATGGAGGAGATTTGATTTGAGTCCTGGATTTGTACTCTATGAGCACGCCCCTAAATCTTTCAGCCTTAGTTTCTTCATCTGTAAATTGGGATAATAGCACGGGCACTCTTTACCTCACAGGAACTTTGTGAGGGAAATGCTCACAATGACGATGAGGATGAGGATGTTTTCCACTTAGCCAAGGTGCAGAGAGAAAAAAGAATCCTTCCTTTGTCCCTCTTGATTCTTTGCTTCAATGCCAGCTTCCTGCCCAACTGGGGCAGACAACAGCTGAGCTGCAGCCAGGAGGCTACGCTCTGCTGCTGAAAGCAAAGTGGCAGGAGATGGTCAGAGGGGCCACCCTGCTTCTGAAGGGATGCTCCAAACTCTCTGCAAGCAACAGCCCTGAGGCCCAAAGCAGGCACACAGAGGCTGTGGGAAGGGCTGAGAGTCTTGCCCATCTATCCTCCTCCATTCCTTGTACAATCCCACAGAAGGCTTCCATCCTCGTGTCTACAATAAACCAATCCAGGGCAGCTAGGTGGTGCAGTGGATAGAACACTGGCCCTGGATTCAGGAGGACCTGAGTTCAAATCGCAGCCTCAGACACTTGACACTTACTAGCTGTGTGACCCTGGGCAAGTCACTTAACCCCAATTGCCACACACACACACACACACACACACACACACACACACACACACACACACACACACACAATACAATAAACTAATTCTTGCCTTGAGGTCACCTATGTTTGGCCTATTCTTATCCATCTGACATTGTGTATATGTATATGTGTATATATATACAAACATATATACATTGTGTATCTGTACTATAATTGTATATACAATTTATATATGCACACACATACATGTACACAGGTACATTGTATCTTCCAATAGAATGTAAGCCCCTTGAGAACAGATTGTTTTCTTTTTGGGTGGTGGGGATTGTATCTGCAGTGCCTAGCACATAGTAGGTGCTTAATAAACCCTTTTTGATCAGAATGGGCAGATTTAATTTTTTTGGTTGCATGGCAGATTTGGAGTCTGGAGACCTGGGTTCAAATCCATTCCTGGCACTTATTACCCATATGACCCTGGCCAAGTCACTTAACTTTTCTGAACCTGTTTCCCTTAGCTTAATAAAAAGAAGAACACAATGGTGCCTCACTCGTTGTTGTGAGGTTTATATGATAATGGTGGAAGTTAAGGGCTTTGCAAACTTGAAAGCTTATATACCAATTCATACAGCCTAGGAAGTGTTACCCTTCTTACAGCCCCCAGGGGGATGTCTGCAACAGAAGGGACACACAATGCTTTGATTGCTTTTGTTTTAGTGCAGGGCTCTTTAAGCCTTTCTTGGGTCCTAGACCCCCTCTGGCAGGCAGTCTGGGGAAGCCTAGGGCCCCCTTGCCAGAATCCCATCTTTAGTATTGCACAAAGTAAAATATATAGGATTACAAAGGAGAACCAAGTTATCAAATTATTTACAAAACCCCAAATTGTCTGACCTCTGGTTAGGAAGCTGGCTTGAGTGGTTTATTGTGTGTGGTGCCTCACACACAGTAGATCCTTTGTAAATCTTTATTTTATTCTATTTATTTATTTATTCATTCATTCATTTATTTTTTTTGGTGAGCAATTGGGGTTAAGTGACTTGCCAAGGTCACATAGCTAACAAGTGTAAGTGTCTGAGGCCACATTTGAACTAAGGTCCTCCTGAAACCAGGGACATTGCTCTATCTACTGTACCACCTAGCTGCCCCTGTAAATGTTTATTAACAGATTTATTTATTTATTTTTATTTCTAGCTTTATTATTTATTTTATTGATTGTAAGGTAATTGGGGTTAAGTGACTTGCCCGGGGTCACATAGCTAGTAAGTGTCAAGTGTCTGAGGCTGAATTTGAACTCAGGTGCTCCTGAATCCAGGGCTGGTGCTCTATAACAGATTTATTTATGGTTCTGTTAGGCCACACAGTTTGACCCAATTTAGTATCAGCCCTGGGAAAGTGCGCTGAGCTGGGTCATGGAATGGAATCATGTCAAGACATGAACCTAGGAGTCAAGAGACCTGCATCAAGTCCAATCTGTCATTGACTCCCCCCGGTCCTCAGTTTCCTCATCTGTCTAATGGGAATAATGACACCCCACTTAGCTCACAGGCTCTTTGGAAGATCAAACAGGAGGCAGCCTGCCATCTGACAGAGGCATTTTGACAATGTCTAGAGCCTTTCTTCCCCAGTCAAGGGTGGGGTTCAGATCCAGTCCTTTCTGCTTCTTTAGGTGTATGACCTTGCACAAGTCCCTTCTTTTAAGCTTCATCTGTTGAATGAGGAGGCTGACTTGGCTGATTTCTGGGGTCGCTTTCTGCTTTGGTGTTCTTCTATAGATGAGAAAAAGGGTTTTCTGGAAATAGGGAGGAGGATGTTTCTTGGGAAGCTATTATGGATCCTTTCTGGATCACAGGACCTGAGAGTGGCTGGGAAGGGTCTGCTGGCATATCCTCTCATCCCATGGACAAAGGCCACCTGCCTCGGCTGGCTGGAGAGGGAATTGAAACTCAAGCTCTCACCTGGTTGCAAATTCCACATCCCCCTGTTCTTTTTTTGTCCTGAGTCTTGTGTCCTCTTGCTCCCCTCTCCCTGTTTGCCCCCCGGAAGAAATACAAAACACTCTATTTGGCATTCAAAGCCCTTGGTAACCTAGGCCCCTCCTACCTCAACAGGCTTCTTACACCTTATTCTCCAACACATTCTCTTTGATCCAGTGATACTGGCATTCTGTCTGTCCTTCAAACAAGGCATCATATCTCTCAGCTCTGGGAAGGAGAGCCTGGAATGCTCTTCTTCTTCTTCTCTGACTACTGACCTCGCTGGCTTCCTTTAAGCCCTACCTAACATCCTAGGTGGCACAGTGGATAGTACTGGCCCTGAAGTTGGGAGGACCTGAGTTAAAATCTCACCTCAGACACTTACTAGCTGTGTGACCCTGGGCAAGTCACTTTACCCCAATTGCCTTAAACATCCAAGACCATCTTCAGTTATCCTAATGTATATCTTGCCACTAGATCCAAATGGCTCTGGAGAAGAGAGTGAGGTAGGTGACTTACTTTGCACAGCCCTAAATCACTTCAATCCAATTTAGTGAAAGTCATGACATCACCCCGAAGTCACGGCTCTCTTCAAGAATGAAGGACAAACATCATCAATAGCAACAACATTCCTACCTTCTGCAGGAAGCTTTCCCCAGCTTTCTTAATTCAGTGCCTTCTCTCTGTTAATTTATTTCCTATTTATATTGTATATAGCTTGCTTTGTATATATCTATTTGCATGTTTTCTCCCCCCATTGGATTGTAAGCTCCTTTAGGGCAGGGGCTGTCTTTTGCCTCTTTTTGTATCCCAAGAGATTAGCACAGTGCCTAGGATGTAGTAGGCACTTAAATGCTGATTGAGTTCCTCAAAGTGTGTTGGGAAGCATGGTGAGTATAGTGTGGCTGAGCATGCAACACGCTTTAGGGTGAGCATTTCCATTAGTCCTTTCGCTTAACAGACCAGGGAGCCACAACAGCCCGTGTCCTAGTAGCTAGGTGGTTCAATGGATCGAACATTGGACCAGGAATCAGGAAGACTTGAGTTGAAATACTAGTTGTGTGACCTTGGGCAAAAACTCATTTACTCTTTGTCTGCCTAAGTCTTAGGGAGGGTGTGGTGGAGCAAAAGAGTGCTAGACTTGGGGTCTGCAAGACCAATGTTCAAATCTTACCTTCAAGACTAACTATGTGACTATGGGTAGGGAATCACTTAAGCCCTGAGGTTCCTCATCTATAAAACGAGGATAAGCTACCTTCAGGTTGACTGTGAGGAACAAATGAGATAATCATTATAAAATGCTATACAAAAGTCCATTGTAAAGAAAGTGCTTTTTTTTTTTTTTTTGTGGGGCAGTGGGGGTTAAGTGACTTGCTCAGGGTCACACAGCTTGTATGTGTCAAGTGTCTGAGGCCAGATTTGAACTCAGGTACTCCTGAATCCAGGGCTGGTGCTTTATCCACTGCGCCACCTAGCTGCCCCCAAGAAAGTGCTTTTTAAACCTACTGTATAAATATGACCGATAAATTTTCAGACTTTCAGTTTCCTCACCTGTAAAATGGAGACAAACCACACTTCTCCTACCTGCCTCCCCAGGCACTATATCAATGTTGAGTTCTTATTAATTTTCCCAGTTTTTGCAGAGCAGGGAACTAAGCCTCAGGAAATAAAGAGAAAAATCTGCTTAAGTGACAGCAAGCTGTCCCTCAGCTTAGAGCTGAGAACAGGGGAGGGCAATGGCCTTTAGTCCCAAGGCTTACTGTATAAGCCCACGTATCTCCCAAGGGAGTTCTTTCCTGAATACCCAGCGGTGGAAGAAGGCCAACAGCCAACAGCCGGACAAGGCTAGAATGTGCAGTGGGAGAATGCTACTCTGTGCTTGGGGCCTTCCCTTCCACCAGACACATAGGTAGCATTATACTTTGCTGGCCCCTACTCTGGGGCATAATATTTTTTTAGCAGTGGACTAAATATTTTTAACATATGCAAACATGCATGACCAGAGCAACTCCAGAATCGGGGAGCAGTGATGCTCAAAAGTGTTCAGGTCTGAACAATATTAGCATTCTGCTCCCCCTCCCACAAAGCATGTCTTAACACTGGCGATCAATGGTACAGTGCAGGGTGGGAAGAAGGCTGGTTTCCAGGCCAGGTGGGGGTGTTTTAGGGTGTCAGGAAGGAGCTGAGAGGCCAGTATGGGCAGGCACAGGGGCACATACAGAAGTTGTTCTATACACCTGTCTAGAACCTGTCATCTGTGGAGGAGGGAGTTAGGTCATTACTAGCCAAGAGCAGAATGGGAGGGAGGGAAAGGGTAAGACAAGGAGGGAGAGAGGGAAGGAGGAAGGAAGGAAGGAAGGAAGGAAGGAAGGAAGGAAGGAAGGAAGGAAGGAAGGAAAGGAGGGAGCAAGGGAGGGGAGGAGAAAGGAAGGAGAAAGGAAGGGAGGAAAAGCGGAAGGAAGAGAGAGAAGGAGGGAAGAAGAGAAGAAGAAGGAAGGGAGGGAGGGAGGGAAGAAGAGAAGAAAGAAGCATTTCTCAAGCATCTCCTATGTGCCAGGTACTTTGCTAAGCACTTTACAAATAGCATCTTTTTTGTTCCTCACAACACCCCTAGGAGTAGGTGCTATTAGCACCCACCATTTTACAGTTGAGAAAATTGAGGCAAACAGAAACTAAGGAAATTGCACTGGGCCACACAGCTAATAGGTGCCAGAGAACACACAAACTCAGGTGTTCCTGACTACACGCCTAGAACTCTATCTATCTACAACACTATCTAGCTGCTTCCCAGGTGGAAGACGGTGACAATAATAACTAGCTTATATCTCAGTAGTATAATATGGTTTTCAAAGTCCTTTCCTTACAATGTCCCTGTGTGTGTGTGTGTGTGTGTGTGTGTGTGTGTGTGAGAGAGAGAGAGAGAGAGAGAGAGAGAGAATAAATATTATTGATCCTGTTGTAAAGGTGGATAAACTGAGGCTCTGTGAAGTTAAGTATAGTAATAACTCATGAGTACATATGCATATATTGATATACCTATCCCTATAGAATACACACATATATATCATATATATACATTCTAGTTCATTTCTATCTCCTTCTTTTCTCTTGCCACCACAAAACTTTGCATATACACCCCACAGACTCATCTGGGGACCAGATCAGGTAATATATGATTTCTACACATGCTCATTGGTAGAAACAAAATGATGCTAGGTGGTTCAAGTGGTTTGAGTGCCAGACCGGAATCAGAAGACCCAAGTTCAAATCCAGCCTGACATTTCCTAGTTGTGTGACCCTAGGCAAGTCACTTGACCCTGTTTGCTTCAGTTTCCTCATCTGTCCAAATGATCTGGAGAAGAAAATGGCAAACCACTCCAGCATCTATACCAAGGAAAAACCCCAAATGGGGCCATGAAGAGCTGGACATGACTTGGTAAAACACTGAACAAAAAAACCACTTTGAGTCAGAAGACATTCTAGTGGCCGTGACACTTAATAGCAGTTTGAAGGCAAGTAAGGGTAAAGGGACTATACTCTATGAATTTCAATTCCCCCGTCTGGAAAATAGAGGTTTATATTTTAACTTTATTAAATTTTTTTAAATTATATTTTTAATTTTTTGCAGGCAATTGAGGGTTAAGTGACTTGCCCAAGGTCACACAGCTAGTAAGTGTCAAGTGTCTGAGGCCGGATTTGAACTCAGGTCCTCCTGAATCCAGGGCCAGTGCTTTATCCACTGCGCCACCTAGCTGTCCCTGAAAATAGAGTTTTAACCCTTGGACTGTCTGTCTCTCAGGGTTCTCACAAAGTAAAGCTCTATGTAAATAAACTTTCTTTGGCAGTCAGGGAGGGAGCTCAATTCAGGTGAGGGGTTAAGGATAAGCTAATTAGTTTCAGACTCCTACTGACCTTCTCTACCTTGAGTGGTCCATTTGTTTTTTTTAGCCAATGCTCAGGATGCCCCCAAATCAGTTTATCTTTATCTAGAGACCAAACCTCTTCTCCCAGTACAGCTAGCAAATAAACAAGGTTTTACTAGAGTGGAGAAACTCCACAGGGCAGGGATGCCAGCTGGCCGGGCATCAGTGAAGCAGAGGAGTGGGAGGGAAGAGGGGAAAACTTCACCATGACCCCCAGTGCTACAAACAGGTAGAGGAAGGCAAACAGCCAATCTGAACAGACAGGTCACTCCTTAAGTGGGACAGTGAGTCAGAGCAGGCTCCAGCAGCTCAGGATCATATTGAGTTCAGGGAAGCAGTGCCCTCTTTTGCTATCACCCACTGCTGGGGTTCATTAGCCCTGTCCTTCTCTCTTCTACTGCTAGAGCAAAAGATCTGATACTTTCTCCTCCAGAAAGGCTTCCACTTCCATGATCCTTCTCTCCTTCCTTCTAGCTAGGGAAAAACCATTCCATCATCTCCTTTCTGATATGAGTCTACATGAAGAAGTTTTAAAGTACTTCAAAGCCTCAAAGGAAACCAGAGTTATTTTTTTATTGCTATTACTCATCAGCATCATTTGTTTGGCCGTACACCAATAGGTTCTATTGAAATGCCAATCTGGTCCACCATGAACAGCTTATAGCGGAAGAGACTTTCTGAGAACAGGTTTGACAGAGGAGGCACTATATGACCTCCGAGTCCCTTCCAGCATAGGGTCCTGTTTGAGATCTGGAAGGGACCTTGAAGTCCGTGAGACCAACCCCTTCATTTTACAGATGAGGAAACTGAGAACTGGGGAGGTGATATGGACATCAGAGGCAGTCCAGAGTCAGTCTGTTTCCATTGTATCATGATCCAGGGACCGAGGGAGGAATAGCATTGAGGAAGAAAGAAAGGGACCAGATAGATAGCCAGAAAACTAGGGAGGGGGAGAGAGAAGACACACTGGCTGCTTCACCATTTACCATTTCTAGAAAAGAGAAGGGCTTTAGACTGATAGGACTTTGTTGAAAGGGACCCTTAGGCTTAAGACTGAAAGAAGGCACGTAAAACAGTGAGATGGGTCTGACACCTCCCCCAAAGGGAAGAAATGTCGCTTTGCTGAACAGAGAGGCCCTTTAGACCCAAATCTGAGAGCAGGGGTCACTGAGATGGGGCTATTACTCCCTCAGCCCTTGCCCCCAAAGGGGAACGAGTCTCCCCTGTTGCGAAGACTAGACAGTTGCTGTGGTTAAGGAAGAAGAGTAAACAGGTTGTTATGACTATGTTGACAATCCCAGGAAGCTGGGGCAGAGAGCATGCCAGGCAGCTGGGGCAAGAAGCCAAGCTGCCAGCTTTGGGAGAGTGTGGGGGGAGGACCTACCAGGGACCATCTAACAATAGACAATCTGTCCTCCTGGTCAGCACATCAGCCACCACGGCTGCTGTGCCAGGGCTCAGCCCTCACTCCTTTTGTAGAAGAATGATGGGAGAGGTAGCTGGGGGTAGTAGATGGGACTTTGAACTTGAAGTCAGGTGGACTGGTTTCAAATCCCAGCTCAGATACTTACGACTGTGTGACCCTGGGCTAGTCATTTAACCTCATTTTAGCCTGTTTCCTCAACTGTAAAATGAGGGTTGGGCTTAATGGCCCCTAATGTCCCTTTCAGCTTGAAATCTACGATCACCTAGAATGGGATCTAAACTTTGAAAATACTACTGTCCTCTCTCTCTCTCCCTCATTGGCTCGCTTAATTGTACTTCACTTGCTCTATTTCCCACACACACTTCTTCCAGCCTCTGACATTCTCAGGTTTAAGAGCACACAGTCACTCTCTGAAATCTTGGGCAGACTCATCTAAAAACCAAATGGAAAAGGAACATTGGAATGTCTCTGTGAATCTTTGGCAGGGGTGGGAGGGTGGGGGGCAATTATTCCCTAGAACTATTTGGTTTCCACCAACCCCTCATATGTCCAGGGTCCTAGTTTGTATTTAGCCTAGGGTTGTTATTTAGCTACTTCAATATCTGGAGCAGTTAGACAGTACAGTGAATAAAGCACTGGCCCTGGAGTCATAGCTGTATGACTGACCTGGGCAAGTCACTTAACCCCAATTGACTTAAACATCTCCCCCTGATATATATCTTGCCACCAGACCCAGATGGCTGTGGAGGAGAGAGTGAGGCTGGTGATCTTGCATAGTCCTCCCTCACTTAAATCCAATTCACGGCAAGTCATGGCATCACCTCCCAATGTCATGATCCTCTTCAAGAATGAAGGACAAGGGGGCAGGTAGGTGGAGGGGGCAGCTAGGTGGCACAGTGGATAAAGCACCTGCCCAGGATTCAGAAGGACCCGAGTTCAAATCTGGCCTCAAAGACTTGACACTAGCTGTGTGACCCTGGGCAAGTCACTTAACTCTCATCACCCCCCCCCCCCAAAGAATGAAGGACAAACAACAAGAACTTCAATATTTCAAGAAAGGCTTACATTTCTTCATTTGTCATATGAGGGGTCAGGACTTTTTGATCATTCAGGTTCCTCCTGGCTTTCGACATGATACGTTTTAAAGGTTCCTTCCAATGACAAGTCAACACACTTTTGTTTTGTTTTGTTTTGGGTTTTTTGGTGAGGCAATTGGGGTTAAATGACTTGCCCAGGATCACACAGCTAGTAAGTGTCATGTGTCTGAGGCCAGATTTGAACTCAGGTCCTCCTGACTCCAGAGCCGATGCTCTATCCACTGCACTACCTAGCTGCCCCTCAACACACATTATTAAGCATTTACTAGGTACCAGGCTCTGGGTTAAGTACTAGGAATACAAATAAATACAAGCCAAAAGGAAAACAGTCCCTGTCCTTAAGGAGTTTACATTCTAATTAGCGAAGACAACCCAGAAAAGGAGGATGAAAAGCTAGGGAGGGAGGAGAAGGTATTCCTTTGAGGACGTGGTGGCCATGTTAAAGAATCAGGCATGTAGGACTAAAGGATGAACAGGGATGGCTTGAGAACTTCCTCAAATGGAACTTTTGGAAGGAACTCCCCAGTGGGAAAGAGGGGGCTATAGGGGTGGAGGCATCCTCCAGGCTGAAAAGGTTGCCTTGGAAATGCTAGTGAAATCTATCCAGAGAAGATAGAGAGGAGTGGGGAAAAGAGTGAAGGGGTCATCAGTCTAGGCACTTTCTCAGAATGGAGCAGTGGGGAGGAGCTTTGGGGAGGAGCTGTTAGCTCACTAATGGGAGGTGGGGGATGCAGGGTCTGAAGGATCTTCAGGGATGAGAAGGCATTGAGGCATGATTGCAAAGGGAGGGTAAGGAGTGGACTTTGAATGGAGCATAGCTGGATAGCCTGGCTATTCCATGCTTTAAAATCTCTCCCAGCCCTGACATTCTATGTTTCTAAGAACCCTTCCAACTCTGTAGTTCAGGGATGCGCTGATATGATTTGTAATCTGGTCTGTATTCTTTTAACTCACATTCACCACAGCCCCTTCGTACCTCACTAGACTGGATCATGAGTGTCTGTAGGCAAAAAGAAATGCTTCCCAAGGAATCAAACCCATGATGAGTCTCCTTCACTTGAGCCAGGCTGGTCCTAGGTTGCATTTGAGCCTTTTCAGCATGCTAGGACTTAGAGACCCCACAATCCACTGGCATAGCCCGAGAACCCAGCATCATGTCCACAATGAGGCATCCAAAGGCTTGCAGCTAATTGGATGGTGAACAAGAACCCCCACCATTCAGCTAATATGTATATTAACTAAAGATCTTACTCTGTGCCAGGTACTTTGCTAAGCCTTGGGGACAGGGCAAAATAAAGACTAAAAAGAGTACCAAGCCTGAAGGAACTCACACTTAATGGAGAGACAACATGTAAATGACGTGGTGCCCAAACAAGACCTTCAGCACTAGGTGCAAGCTCTCTAGGGTCCTGACCAGCTTACCCAAGCAAGCTACTAACACTGGGTCCCTTAGGGAGCATGTCTCAAGGCCACTGTCTGGGGCCAGAGAAGTATAAAATAGCATGAACTCTGGACTTTTAGAGCTTACCTACTCAAACCCTCATTTTGCAGATCTAAACTGGGGACTAGACAGCAATGACTTCCCAAGGTTTTATGTAACAGAGTCAAAATGTGAATGTAGGTCTTCTGACTCCATTTAACCCTCTTTCTCCTGTGGCACAGGGCAGTCAGCATGGTTCACAATGGAACAATTGGTGACTCTGAAGTCAGAGGTCTTGGGGTCAAATTCTGCCGCTAAGATGCTCTCCCTATGTGATCTTAGATGAGTCACAAGTTCCCTCATCTGTAAAATGAAGGGGTTGGAATAGATGGTTTCTGAGGTCACCCCCAACTTAAAATCCAAAGCTCTTTCCTTAGGATTTTTCTTCACTTCTTTACAGACTCTCTTCCTGAATATTGGAGTGAAAACCAGCAGCTAAGGAGGTGGTCTCTTGGCTATCCTTGCCTTTGAAGGGTTTCTCCAAACCTGCAGGCTCTGAGACAAGAGGCTCACTTATGAAGTCTGGACTGAAGAGGAAGACCCTGCCTGCCTCTCTCCAGAGTCTCTTCCCACATCTTGCTTCTTTCATCATTTGAAGGAAAAGGGAGCCAGAGGGAAAGGAACCCAGGGGCAAAACCAGGTATTTCTCCTGGAGGGAGAAAGTATATTATGCATATCTAGCCAAATAGGTCAAGTTGAAACCAAGAATTCCCTTGGATTTCCATGAGGCCATCAGGAATAATCCTGAAGAGCCCTGATCCATGATGAAAGGACAGGAGTCTCCAGCTTTAGAATGGTCTGTTGATTTTTTTTTTTAATTGAAGGGCAGGTATGTAGGGAGAAGAATTCGGGTGTGGTCACCCACCAGGGCACAGTGCTCACTTGAATGGTCAAGAGACATTAGGCAGGGAACAAGCCGGGTGTATAGGGACATATGGGGAAAGGAGTGGCACTGGAGGTGTTATTTTGACTGCCCCCTGAGTCTTGCCAGACGCCTCACCTCACTGCCCAGGCAAAAAGGGTCTGCATTTTTCCTTTGTTTGTGTTGCTAGAAAGCGTGCTAGTCTTCAAGTAAAAAAACCCAAACCAAACCAACTTGAGTGTCCCATAGAAAAAGCAATAGATTTGGAGTCAGAAACCAAAGGTTCAAGTCTGTCTTCTGGCTTTTATTGAGGGTGGGGGATAGTACACATTTATTGAGTGATTACTATGCACCAGGAACTATACTAAACAATTTACAGATACTAACTCATTTAATCTCATTTACTAGCTATGTGACTTTAGCCAAGTCACTTCCCATCTCTGAACCTGTTTGTAAACTAGACTATAGTACAGAATATGCGGAAGCTAGGTGGAGTAGTGGATAGACAATGGACTCTTCTTGAGTTCAAATTCTGGCCCTCTAACACTTACTAGCTGTGTGACCCTGGGCAAGTCATTTCACCCTGTTTGCCTCAATTTCCTCATCTTGAAATGAACTGGAGAAAGAATGGCAAACCCCTTCAGTATCATTGTCCAGAAAACCCCAGATGACTTCATGAAGAGTTTGAATATGTCAGGGCAGCTAGGTGGAGCATGGATAGAACACCGGCCCTGGAGTTAGGAGGACCTGAGTTCAAATCCGGCCTCAGACACTTAACACTTACTAGCTGTGTGACCCTGGACAAGTCAATTAACCCCCAATTGCCTCACTTAAAAAAAAAAAAAAAAAGAGTTGAACATTGCCGAAAAACAAATAGTATATGCCTTCTGCAGGATTGGCCAGGAGGAAAGCACTTTACAAAAGCACTTGAATCATTATGGAAAGGACTGTTGTTATTTTTCTGATTGCTGTAAAGACTAGCAGGGCAGCCCAAAGCTGGCTCAGAGCAGTTTAGCAGCCTCCCCCCTCTCTGGGAGGCAGCATGTGCTGGGTAGGGAGAGGCAGTTGGCAAACGGGTGGAGATCAGATTACGTACTAAGTACCAGCTGGGGTCTGGAGGGAGGATGCAGTGGGCAGTCCCTGTAGCTATTTCAGCCAGATAAAGGGGATACTTGT
Source organism: Dromiciops gliroides (assembly GCF_019393635.1). NCBI lineage: Eukaryota > Metazoa > Chordata > Mammalia > Microbiotheria > Microbiotheriidae > Dromiciops > Dromiciops gliroides. The sequence continues at coordinate 646,953,367 of NC_057862.1, read as the reverse complement.
GGTTCTGTTGAGCGAATACCTGCTCTTTCCTGTTTACATTGCTCTACTTTTAGGGGGATGGTGGGGTGGGGGCATGTTATGTGTGCTGGCAGTGATGGGGAGTTCTCTGATTTTGAGACTTGGACAATAAGGCAGGCTGCAGTTACTCAAAAACATGACTTGGATTCAAAAGTGTGCATCACTGCAGGGGCAGGGAGGGGTAAAGGAACCAGCCATTTCAGCACAGACACCCTCCATCCAAAAAAAAAAAAGAAAGAAAGGAAGGAAGGAAGGAAGGAAAAAGAAAAGAAAGAAAGAAAGAAAAAAAAGAAAGAAAGAAAGAAATAAGAAAGAAAGAAAGAATAGAAAGAGAAGAAAGAGAAAGAAAGAAAGAGAAAAGAAAAGAAAAGAAAAAAGATGGCTTTGTGCTCAGTGAAACACACGTAGCCTTATGCAGGTACAAGATTTGTTTGGCCCCAGAGCTGAATAGGACCAAGGCTGTATGAACATTGTCTCTGGAGTCAGGGGACCTGGGTTCAAATCCTGCCTCTGATGTTTTCTGTTTCTTTGACAGTAAAGGTGCGTCACTTAGCCTCCCTTTCCAGCTGGAAAATAAAATGGCTGAAGTCACTGGCCTCTGTGGTCCCTTCTAGCCCAAGAGTTTATGATCCTACAGTCTTCTCTGAAGTTGCAGGGAGGGCAGATTTTGGGGCCAATGTAAGGGGAAAAAATAAAACTTTCCTAGCGATTGGAGTTTCAAAAGTGGAATGTGCTGGGTTTTTGGAATTATGAGTTTCTCAGTCCTGGAGGTCTCCAAGCAGCAGAGACTTGTTGGGGGAATGGGTCAGCTGAGGATTAGACGGGGTACCCTCAGAGGTCTCCTCCAACCTTGAGATGATGTGATCAGACCTGAGATCTGGAGGCAGAGGCCTGTGGGGAAGGATTTGAGGGTGCTAGGGGAAGCCCATGCTCAATGGTGGGAATCTTTGAGTAGACTTTTGGGGAAAGGGATGGATCTTTTCAAAATAAAGGGAGGAGTCCCTGTTAAGATGAAAACATTTGGTGCAGCTAGGTGGCGCAGTGGATAAAGAACTGGCCCTGGATTCAGGAGTTCCTAAATTCAAATCTGGCCTCAGACACTTGACACTTACTGGCTGTGTGACCCTGGGCAAGTCACTTAACCCCCGCAAAAAAAAAAAAAAAGATGAAAACATTTCTGGGAGGGGAAAGGGGCAGAGTGGGGGTGGGGCAGGGAGAGGGATTCTGTGATTTTAGTGGGTTGAGTATTCCTTCTGCTCACCCAGACAACAGCTTCTCCAATCTTTCTCCGGCAATTTCAATTTCAGGAACTACTCTGGCCAAAAGCATTTAGGCCCAAGTAGACAACCTTGGGGCAGCTAGGTGGCATAGTGGATAGAGTGCCGGACCTGGAGTCAGGAAGACTCATTTTCCTGTGTTCATGTCTGACTTCAGACACTTCCTAGCTGTGTGACCCTGAGCAAGTCACCCAACTTAGTTTGCTTCAGTTTCCTCATCTGTCAAATGAGTTGGAGAAGGAAATGGCAAACCACTCCAGTATGTTTGCCAAGAAAACCCCAAAAGATATCACAAAGAGTCAGACACAGTTGAAATCACTGAACAACAACCTGACAACCTTCAGATGATGGGATTAGATTACTATCAGTCATTTAATTAATTTAAAAAAATCCTTCCCAACAAGATGGTCCAATCCCTGACTTGCTCTTTCTTTGTCAAAGCAAATGCTTGCAGATATTTAATTTCCCTGGGCCTCATCGGTAAAATGTCCTATGTTACAGTATTCTGATCATAAAGACCTGGCCAGATATGCCATTCTAGGTTTTAAAGGCCCTTCCAGCGCTGCTGTCGAATGTTCTAAGGTTCTCTCTGCCTCTGTCAGCCCATGTTCTAAGGCCTCTTCAGTTCTGACATTCCATGTTCTAAGGGTCCTCCCACCTCTTACATTCTATGTTTTACAGTCTCTCCCAGATCTGATGTTCTGTGTTCTAAGGCCCTTCCAGCTCTGACATTCTGGGTTCTAAGGTCCCTCCCAGATCTGACATTCTATGCTCTAAGACCCCTTCCAGTTCTAACAGTCTATGTTTTAAGCCCCTTCTGCCCTTCGTATTCTCTTTTCTAAGGTCTCTTCCAGCGCTAGCATCCCAAGACTGTGCTTGTGGCAGGGCCCTGGGTCTCATGTCAATCAGTAACCCTCTAAAATTGCAGTGAGCTATGAATGAATCCCTTGTACCAGTGTTTGGCATCCTGGACTTTCCATGGCTCTGGCTGGTTCCTGTAGCTCAGCTCCTTGATGCACGGCATTGCTGATGGGGTCGCATGCTGTGAGGACCAATTAGCTTCCTAACATAACATGCAATAAGAGTGTTTTTTGGAGGGAGGGAGTTTCCCATCCCTAGAGGTCTTTGTGAAGAAAATGGACGAGTATTTGTTGGGGGTATGTGTTCCTCCAGGGATCCAGGTCTCGAGAGTAGTTGGATCAGGGCAAACCTATGTAAACTCTTGGAACAAGAATGCAAATGACTTTGGCCCTGTCATGCCAGAGCAGTCACACCCAGGGGAAAGCACTTGAAAAAAAAAGTTAAGAAAGGTGAGCACACGGGCAGGTAACTGGCTTCCATATTGCTTCTTTGGCACCAAGAAATTTCTATACCAGACCATGATTCGATTTCTCTCTTTCACTGATAGAACCTGGCTGGGGGAAGTGGAAAGGATGGCAATTCTACATTTTACAAATGGAGAAAGTGAGCTGCTGTCAGCCAGTCTCTCTGCCTCCAGCCTCTCCACACTGCAAAGAGCAGACTCAGCAATCTTCCGGAGGCACAGGTTGGAGTGACCTTATTTTGCTTAGCAAGAGAGCAGCCAGGTGGCACAGTGGACAGAGCACGGGGTGTGGAGAGTTCATATCTGACTTCAGACACTTACTAGCTCTTGTGACCCTGAACAAGTCACTTAAATGTCTGTCTGCCTCAATTGTCAGACGGGGGCAATGATAATTCCTCCCTCTCTCACAAGGTTGTTGTGAAGATCAAATGAGATAATATTTCTAAAGGACATAGCACATAGTAGACACTTAATAAATCTTTGTTCCCTCTTCCTTAGGATAAAATACAAACCTCTCTGGCATTTAAGACCTTCCATAATCTGGCTCCAACCTACCTTTTCTTAGCCTTCTTTTACATTATTAGGAAATAGTTTCACAATAATGAACTGGGAGGGCCTTCAGAACATAGAATGTCAGCGCTGGGAGGACCCTTAGAACATCCTTAGAAAACAAAATGTGAGATCTGGGAAGGACCTTAGAACACTGAATATTAGAGCTGGGAGGATCCTTAGAATATATAATGCCGGAGCTAGGAGGAGGGATCTTAGAACATCCTTGGAACACAGAACGTGAGAGCTTGGAAGAACCTTGGAACACTGAATGTCAGAGTGGGGAGGGGCCTTAGGGCACAGAATGTCAGAGCTGGGAGGGCCCTTAGAACATCCTTAGAAAACAAAATGTGAGAACTGAGAAGAACCTTAGAACACAGAATGTTAGACCTGGGAGGTTCCTTAGAATATACAATGCTGAAGCTAGGAGGAGGGATCTTAGAACAGCCTTAGAACACAAAATGTGAGAGCTTAGAAGAATCTTGGAACCCAGAAGGTCAGAGCTGGGAGGGCCTTTAGAATATAGAAGATCAGGGCTAACAATCATCCAGTCCCCTTCATGCTCTCTTCTAGCCAAACAGAAAGCAGATTTCATCTTTCCTTCTCTTTTTTCTGTATTGCCCCTACCCCCACCCCCACCCCCATTCTGGATCACACACCCTCCTCATCTCTGATGCAGAATCTTTGTCTTTCTTACAATGCTCAGTTCAGATGCCACCTCTTCAAAAACAAACATAACAACAATAGCATTTCCGTAATTAATAATAATAATAATAATAATAATAATAATAATAATAATAGCTAGCCTTCATCTAGTACCTTAGAGTTTGCAGAGTACTTTACAAATATCTCATTTGAGCCTCGCCACAACCCTGGGAGGTATGTGCTGTTATTATTCCCATTTTATAGATGAGGAAACTGAGGCAGGCAGACCAAATGACTTGCCCAGGGTCACATAGTCAGTGTCTGGTTACATTTGAACTCAGGCTTTTGGGATTCTAGGTCCAGAGTTCGTTTCATCCAAGGGGTGGTGACTCCGTTGCCTGAAGTGCTGTTCATTTTGCAAAGCACTTGTATTGCTACAACCCTATAAGGGAGGTGCTATTATTATCCCCATTTTACAGATTAGGAAACTGAGGCTGAAGGTGGTTAAGACATTTGGCTCAAGTCATTTAGTGCCTATTAAATACAAGGTCTTATCCTAGGCACTAGGAAGATAGAAAAAAAAAACCAAACCAGTCCCTGCTCTCAGGGAATTTGCATTCTCTGGGGGGTGGGGTGGGGAACCTCAGGACCAAAGAGAAGTTAAAACAAAAATATATAGGAAGGAAATTGGGGGTGGGGTGGGGAGAACACCAAACAGTTGGGGGGATCAAGAAAGCCTGTTTCTGTGAATCATCACACCTTGGTTCTCTCTTCCTCCCTAAATTTCCTCACTCTCTCCTCCAGAGCCATCTGGGTCCAGTAGCAAGATATATATCAGGATAACTGGAGATGGCCCCTGACGTTTGAGAAAATTGGAGTTAAGTGACTTGCCCAGGGTCGCACAGCTAGCAAGTGTCAAGTGGCTGAGACCAGATTTGAACTCATATCCTCCTGACTCCAGGGCTAGTGCTCTATCCATGGGCCATCTCATTTCCTAGAGTAAGGGGGTGGGGAGGGGTTGTTCCTTCTAGGAAAGCATCAACTAGAGGCTCTGAGGACTGAGTGGATCTTCTGGTGATCATTATTTTACACATCTACATCTGTCGGGCCCACTCAGAACTCAAAGGCGACCCAGTGAGTTAATGTTGGCACCTGGAACAGCTGAGGTCAAATCTCGAATAAGACACTCCCTAGTTGTGGGAGTCTGGACAAGTTACTTAAATTCTATCTACCTCAGTTTCCTCAATTATAAAATAAAGATAATAGTAGCGAATTGCCCCCCACCCCCATGGTTGTGAGGATCAAATGAGACAGTAATTGTAAAGTGCTTACTTAGTACAGTGCCTGGTACATGGTAGGGGTTAATAAATCCTTATTTCCTTCCTTTACACAACTCTTAGGCAGCTAGGTGGAGCAGTGCATAGAGCATTAGACTTGGATTAGGGAAGACCCAATTCAACTCCCTGCCTGCTATGCTTACTAGGCTGTGTCAACCTGGATGAGTTGCTTAAACTGTTTTCAGCCTCAGTTTCCATATCTTTCAAATGGGGATAATAACAGTACCTAGCTCAGGGCTTGTTGTCACGGTAACTTAAATGGCTAGCTATGATTATTATCTGCTTCCCTTTGTTCTTTGTTTTATCTGTGTGGTTTGCTGAACTCAAGGTTGGTGGTGTTTGCCCAAGGGGAAGAAGAGGGTGGCATCTCCTTTACTAAATCCAGTGTGCCTAGGAAGGCAGCTCTGCTTCTGCCACTGGACTTCTCTAGCTTATTAATAGTCTGATAGTTTGGTTCATCCTCCTCTCCTTAGAACAGGGTTGTTTCTTTCCATATAAATATTTTTTATTATTTTCCAGTTACATTTAGTGATAGTTTTCAACATTTGTTTTTTATAAGATTTCTAGTTTCAAAATTTTTCTCCCTCCCGCCCCTCCCTTCCCCCTCCCCAAGACAGCAAGTAATCTGATATAGGTTATATATGTACAATCACATCCAACATTAGTCATGTTATGAGAAAAGAATCAGAGCAAAAAGGAAAAAACTCAAAAAAGGAAAACAACAAGAACAAAAACAATAGAAATATTATGGTTCAATCTGCATCTAGATCCCGCAGTTCTTTTTTTCTGGATTTGGAGAGCATTTTCCATCATGAGTCCTTTGGAACTATCTTGGACCGTTGTATTGCTGAGAAGAATCAAGTCTATCACAGTTGATCAACACACAATGTTGTTGATACTGTGTACAATGTTCTCCTGGTTCTGCTCATTTCACTCAGCATCAGTTCATGCACGTGAACAGGGTTGTGTTTTTTTTTTAAACGTGGAGCCGGTGACCTTGTTTTAAAAATATTTTGACAACTGTATTTTAACATAATCGGTTTTCTTTGCAATCCTGTGTATTTTATTTTTATGCATTCTAAAACACTACTCTGAGAAGGGGTCTGCAGCCTTTCTCAGGCTGCCAGAGGGGTCTGGGACACAGAGGTGAAGAAGACCCCACCCCTTCCATAAAACTAGTGTCTGTATCCCCAGAGAGGAGGCAGTAATAGTGAGGGATGGAGAAAGATAGCACTGGGCTTGCAATTTCCTTGATCCCTTGGAAGGAGATACTAGCCAAAGGCATCTCTAAGGCCTTTAGGTTCCATAGACACTTAGTTGTCCCTTTCCTGGGCAGCTTAAGCACCTGCCTGGCTCCAGTCCTGTTGGGCTGGGACAAAACCATCTCCATTGATGTAGGGCCAACGTTTAACGCAGAACCTGTTTGGACCATGCCTTCGTTTGCGAATTTGGCTTGAGAAACTGGTGATTGAATTTCCTCTTTTCTTATACTTCGGTTATATTTCTGACCCAAGCAATCTTTGTAGTTACGAAGCTTCATCAACTTCCTTTCCTCTCCCTGAATTTCAGCTCTCCTGCAATTAAGCAGTGTAAAGGGTTGAGTGAGGTTCTAGAAATAACCCCAGAGAAGAGACCTAGCCAGGTCTGGAATGTGCAGTGTGAGGAGAAAAGGGGGCATTTAAAAGCATCCTTTCCAAATGCTCCAGTCCCAGGGAAAACAGGACACACACACAGCCTCCCTCTCCCCATAGGCTTCCCCTGGATCCTGGCAGGAGGCCCAGGGTTATCATTCATGGGGTGCCAACAATGTGCTAGGTACTACTCAGAACACAGAAATAAGCACAGTTTTTTGCCTAGGGAGTTCATCAGCCCTGGAGCCCAGATCAAAACAATGGAGCCTTGGTTCAAAGATGCTAATTTGCATCTACGTGCATATATTTAAATATATTTACAATTGGCTGAAGGAAACCAGAAGCATCAAGTCTCAATAACAAAAAGATGACCTGGGCATCAGGAAATGCTGACTCATAGGATGTAGGATCATGGATTTAAAGCCCAGTCCACTCCTTTCCTTTTTACAAATGAGGAAACTGAGGCACTAGGTTACGTGACCTACCCAGGTTCACACAGCTAGTACTCCAAGTATCTGAGGCAGGATTTGAACCTAGTCGGGTTCTTGGCCTGACACCACATCTAGTACCTCTCCACTAGTCCATCCGTGCTCACCCTGGCCATGAACTTGAGCTGTGACCTTGAATATAAGTCCATTAACCTCTCCTGGACTAAGTTGCCCTATTTGCAGTAATAAAAACAATAAAAGCTCCCATTTACACATTGCTTTCAGGTTTACAAAGCACTTAAAAAACCCCCCAAGCCAATAAGGTGGGCATCATCACAACAATTTGTAAAATGAAGAGATTAGATGGGTTCTGGTGTCCCTTCCATTCCCAGATTCTATGAATTCATGAATCTATGAAGTTGCCAAGAAGAAATTTTAAACGGCTTTTTTTGGGGGGGGCATTGTTTTAGTTTCCTGAGGAGAGAGTAGGCAGCAAGAGGCATCAAGGTGGTACAGTGGATAGAGAGCTGGGACTAGAATCAGGAAGACTTGAGTTCAAATTTAGCCTCAGACACTTACCAGCTCTGTGACCCCAGCTGGGCAAATCACTTAACCTCAGTTGAGCTCAGTTTCCTCCTCTATAAAATGCGGATAATAATAGCATTTACCTCCCAGGGTTGTTGTAAAGGTCAGGACGAAATTATATTTGTAAAGCACTTAACACAGTGTTTGGTCTTGTTGTCAAGGAAAACTTTGCTGAAATTATATCAGAATCTCAGAATTCCAGAACTTGGAGTGAGGGAGGAGGTCATGCCATCCATCCCTATACCTTAAGGCAGGACCACTCATTCCTCTAACAATTAGTCAATCTATGGACATTTATTAAGCACTTAACAAGTGCCTGGTATAGACTTCCCTGGCAGAATGGGCAGATGAGAACAATCTGTTCCAATGGCCATAAAGGTGGCTGAAGGAGGCACCGTGGAGCCCCTAGAGCTTGGTCAGACATGGAAGACACCAAGGTCATTCACTGGATTCCAGGCCATCTACAGTCATGTTGACTTTTGTCCTGCCTCACTTAAATCCAATTCATGCACAAATCAAGACGTCCCCCATGATGTCATTGATCCTCTTTGAAAATGAAGGATGAACAACAACAAGAAAAAGGGACAACAGTCTCCGCCACCTGCCTAGAAGAAATCGTTGATGAAATTGAAAGAGGAGACCTCTCTGGGACCCAGCAAGTGACTTGCTTAGGGGTCATCAGGCTAGTGAGTGGTAGGACCAGGGCTAGTTCTGCCTTCGGTCTAACCCCCAACCCTTGCTACCGTGGGTTATGCAAACTCTGGTCCTGCTTTCAGTGGCAGAGGATGGGCCAACCTTCTCAGACTCAAGGAACACAAGGGAATGGGGAGGTTTCTCAGTTTCCTTTGCCAGGGACTTTGTAGTCATACAGTCTGGGACGGACAGTGAGTAGGGCTATGCTTAATGGTGAACTATCGGGAATGGCGCATCCCCTTTGATGTTAAATTCATTCTCTTTGTTGGGTTGTGAAGAGATGCAAGATGCCATTGGAATGGACTTGTTTGTGTTTGATATGAATACAGAATTGTTCTCTCAGCACTATCGGTGATTATGCAGAGGCAAATCCTAAAATAATATTGAATTTCCTCTCATAATTTGGAGGGAAAACACTTATCCGGAATTAAGCAGGAATGGGGGGTGGGAGACTTTCATCTCTGGGCACTGGGGAGGCTCAGGCCGACCTCCCGGGGCAGGGGATAAGAATGTAGGTCTCTGTGTTTGTGGTTCAGTCTGCACTGCTGGTGGCCCTATCTTTGGTAGCTCACCAGCATGAAGGGTCAGCTCTGCAAAGTGTTATTGTTTTAAATAAACCCTTTGAAAAATGGTGCCCTTGATAGGAGGCCTCCAAACGTGGAGTGGGGGCTGAGAAGAAGGTCCCCAGTGGTCACACCTATCAAATGGCTTGTGGCCAGATCTATGTTTGGCTGGGGGAGGAGGTTTAGGACTCCATTAATATTGTTTAAAAAACAGCAGCAGCAGCAGCAACAGCAGCTCCTAGTATAGGGCAGTTCCCTTCCATGGCCTTTTCTGTTCTTCACAGTTTTGGGAGGTAGGGAGCCAAAATGTCAGCTCTGCAATGGAGGAAGGGGAAAGAGTATATAGCCTGGACTCAGAGGACCTGGATTTGCATGCAGGCTTTGCCAGAGAGAGAGAGAAAGAGACAGAGAGAGAGAGAGAGAGAGACAGAGACAGAGAGATAGAGAGACAGAGAGACAGAGAGAGAGACACAGAGAGAGAGAGAGACAGAGAGAGAGACAGACACACAGAGAGACACAGAAAGGGAGACAAAGAGACAGAGAGGGAAAGACAGAGACACAGAGATGGAAAGGGAGAGACACAGAGACAGACAGAGATGCAGAGACACACAAAGAGACAGAGACAGAGACACAGAGAGACTTGATCTCTAAGTCAGTTTCCTCACCTGTAAAAAGGGAATTGTCATCTCAACTACACTTTGTTGAGCTGTGTTGGGAGGGCTTTGCTAATCTCAAAAGGGCTGCAGAAATGTGATTGTTCATTGTAGCCTGAATTGTACAGAAAGGGAAACTGAGGCTCTGAGAGATGAAGGAACTTGGTCTAGCTAACATTACTCATAAGGGTTTCAAAGGCTCTTTTTGCCTCATTCTGTTTCTAGGTTCCTTTTCACTACTAATCTTCTGTGTTTGAAGGGCCCTCTTAGTTTGAACATTCTGTTTTTTATTCTGTTATTATTGTCTTGTTGAATTAACAATACCTCCATTATATGTCTCCTTTTCTTTATTTATGCTTTCAGAATCTTAGTTCAGGCTCTCAACACTTTTCTCTTGGACTATTATAATAACCTTTTTTGTTTTGTTTTTAAAAATTAACAAACATCTATTTTCTCTCTCTGTCTCTCTCTGTTTCTCTGTCTCCCTGTCTCTTTCTGTCTCTCTCTCTCCCACACCCTCTACTGAAAAAAAAAGAAAAAAAACCCTATAACAAATACGAGTCAAAGAAAAACAAATCCCACTTTGTCCATAACCTTAAAATATGTATCTAATTCTGTATCTTGAATGCATCACTCCTCTGTCAGGAGGTGGGTAGCATGATTCAACAAAGAGTCCTTTGGGATCTTGGCTGATTATTGTATTACTCAGAATTGTTATTGTAGAAACTGTCCTGATTCTACTCTTAACTCTGCATCAGTTAATATAAGTCTTCTTAGGTTTCTCTGAAACTATTTCTTTCCTTAATTTCTTATAGCACAATAATATTCCACAATATCTATAAGCCATACTTTGCCCAACCATTCTTCAATTAATGGGTATATTAGTACCCAGTTTCTGGCTCTTTGCCATTATAAAAAGAGGCACTATAAATGTTTTAGTATATATTTGTAATTTTCTTCTTTCTTCAATATCTTGAGGTTCTAAGCTTGCGGCAGCTAGGTGGCTCAGTGAATAGATCATTGGGTTACAAGTCAGGAAGATCTGAGCTCAAATCTGGTGACTTCATGGGTTCAATTATCTTCTTTATATGACTTTCAAACCTCCATATTCAGACCTAATCACTCTATCGAACTATGGTCCCACATTACCAACTGTCTCTTGGACACATCCACCTAGATGTCTTATAAGTATCTCAAACTTAACAAGGCCTACTATGAGGGATAACCAACCTGTGTGTTCCATTATTATCTTTGAGAAAAAAGGAGAAGATGAAGATGTTGAGGAACAAAAAGCGAGGGATCAAAGGAGGAGAAGGTATTCATATGGGGACATGGTGGCCAGGTTTCAAGAATCAGGCATGGAGGACTGAAGGAATGAGGATGAATGGTTTAGGTACTTCCTCAAAATGGAACTTCTGGAAGGAACTCGCCAGTGGGAAAGAGGGGGCTATAGAGGTGGAGGCATCCACCAGGGTGAAAAGGTTGCTTGGGAAATGGTAGTGAAATCTATCCAAAGAATATGGAGTAGAGCTGGCAGAGGAGTGAGGTGGACATGGGCAAGAGTCACCCAGGTTGAGAAGACATAGATGAGTTTTCTGTCTGCATTCTTTTTTTTTGTTTGTTTTGTTTGTTTGTTTGTTTTTTGTTTTTTGGCGGGGCAATGGGGGTTAAGTGACTTGCCCAGGGTCACACAGCTAGTAAGTGTCAAATGTCTGAGGCCGGATTTGAACTCAGGTACTCCTGAATCCAGGGCCGGTGCTTTATCCACTGTGCCACCTAACCTCCCTTTTCTGTCTGCATTCTTGCGGAGCATAGCTGCACTTGAGTATATGTATAGCCTTAGCACTTTAATAAACCTTTGGTGAATTGGAGTCTTAGAGACTATTCAAAATATCCTTTGCACTTCTTATTTTATAGATCCTCCTACTATCTTTGCAAAGCAGGAAGGGGGAAGGTACCTTTTATAAGTGAAAAGAATTATGAACAAAGGGATTAAGTAACTTCCTCCTGAGTGCAAAGCAAGTGACCTCAGTCTAGAAAAAGGGGGATGTTTGTATACCTGTCCCTGTCAACCTAGAAATCTAAGCCTGGCCATATTGAAAATGTCAGATGAAGATGGGGGAGCAGATTATAAAGTGTAAGCGACACATTGCCCAAGGTGAACCAAGGAAAACATCTGGTTGTAAAGAAAATTGGAAACAACTCTCCTTCAGTCCAGTAATCCAAGGTACCAGTGACAGAGAATACCACCACCTGGAATGGAAGACTGAGGGGAAGACATGGCATGTCTCCAGCATTTGGGGAACGCAAGCTGTCCTATTTTATTATCTTGAGGAACGCCACTTACAATCACTCAATTATAGCAATTAAGTCGCTTTGCATTTCCAGCTCGTGTTCTGTATGGAGGTCAACAGATGATTCTGAGGCAGATGACAAAAAGAGCTGGATGGTTACCTTGTATTACCTGCTGGGCTCAGCTGGTGTCCTGAACTGAGATCATACCTGCCCTCTTTTGGAAGTGTCTCTTTGAGCAAGATCAAGGGGAGAAAATGAAAACTCAGCCACATTTTGGGGGGTGTTGGAAGAAAGGGACCAGTTAGCTACTTTGCATCTTGACAATGGAACAATACATTTAACAATGGAACCAGCATCTCAACAGAGCTATTCCCAACCTCAGTCCCACAGAGTAGGAGAGGGAGTTAGTTCTTCATCTGTTATCTAAAATTGTGCCTTTCTGATGCATGCCTTGTAACCCCTGAGACTGGAAGGAATTTGCAACCACTGTCTACAGAGCTCACACTTCTAGCTTTGCTCTTGGCCAGGAGCAGAACTTTATATACTGCAAGTGACACACACACAACCATTTAGAAATGAAGGAATGAGACCTGAGCAGCTGCTGTGGTTGAGAAGGGCTGTGTGGAGAGAAGGAAAGGGGAAAGGTGAAAATTATCACTCTGATTAAAAAGGAAATTCAGTAAAGCTAATAGAGACTTAAATCAATCTTGGCTTTCATAATTCATCATCATCATAATACTGACTGACATTTTTATAGCACTTTGTATATGTTATCTCATTTGATCTTCATGATAATCCTGGAAGGCAGTCATTATTTTACATATGAGGAAATGGAGGCTCAGAAAATTTGTTTGGGGGGGTGGTGGTGCAGGGCAATGAGGGTTAAGTGACTTGTCCAGAGTCACACAGCTAGTAAGCGTCAAGTGTCTGATACCAGATTTGAACTCAGGTCCTCCTGAATCCAGGGCCAGTGTTCCATCCACTTCGCCAACTAGTTGCCCCCAGGAAATTTATGTACCCATACTCACTTATGTTTGAAAAGCTCTACCAGGTTTCTGATTTTCCACAACAGATTTTTAAGAGGAGATATATCTCACATCAGCACCTTTATTTTCTCCTGGCTGTTCTGTGCTTCTGGATTAATTTCAATCCTCATTTATGTTTATTAAGCAGAAAGTCTGTACAGCACATTCAGAGGCATTCCATAGTTGTGAATGTGTAGCAGAAGTGGAATTTGAACTCAGAATCCTAGAGATTCAGAGTCCAGCATTTTATTGGGTTGTTTTTTTGTTTGGTTTTTTACTACTGTGTGATACTGTCAGAAAATCTTAAGAGATCATTTCATCCAGCTCTCTTATTTTACAGAGGAGGAAACACAGCCCTGGATTTGGAGTCAGGGGACCTGGATTCGAATCCTGGTTTTATACTTTCTTGTGTGGCTTTGGTCAAATTACTTTCCTTCTCTGGGCCTCAATTCTTTGTCTGTAAAAGGAAACTTCTGGACCAGATTATCTCCAAGACTCCTTTCATCTCTAAGTCTAAGAATGAAATGGGGCAGCCAGGTGGCACAGTGGATGAAGCACCTGCCCTGGATTCAGGAGGACCTGAGTTCAAATCCAGCCTCAGACACTTGACACTTACTAGCTATATGACCCTGGGCAAGTCACTTAACCCTCATTGTCCTGCAAAAAAAATAATGAAATGACTTACCCAGGATCACACAGCCAGGAAGTAGCAAAGCCAGGAGTCAAAACCAGGCCTCCTCAATGCACATCCAACACCCTCTAAACTAAATATATCAACAATGTTTCTAAGGGTCTTGATGGTCTTGTGTCTTTGCTCTTTGGGTTTAGGGCCAGGATGGAAAGGGAAAAATTTAATTTAGGTGGACTTTATATTCAAAATGACCAAGCTAGGTGGCACGATGGATAAAGCACTGACCCTGGATTCAGGAGAACCTGAGTTCAAATCCAGCCTCAGACACTTGACACTTACTAGCTGTGTGACCCTGGGCAAGTCACTTAACCCTCATTGCCCTGCAAAAAAAAATAACCAAGTCAATGAAATGCAAGTTGGGTGTCCTGTTGCCACACAACCCTAGGTTCTCATCTTCATTCTAACCTAAGGCAATATTTTTGTTGGAAAAAGCCTTGATTTTCAACTATTTATTTTAATTAGCAGTCATAGCCCAGGTCAGTGCCAACCAGCAATTCCCCCCTTTTTTTTCTTCCTGGCTGATTAAGGGCTCTGAATTCATTTCACATCAATTCAAATGAAACAGCCTCTGTGATCAGAAAACCCTGGGTGTTCAAGACTCCTGCCTTCTTCTTCTCCCCTCTGTCACCTCTGTGTGAGAAGCTCTTCAAGGCATTCTTTTCTGTGTCCCTGCCAAATGTCACCAAACAGTCATCACTGATTCCTAAGAGCCATCCAGGGTTCCAGTGAGCTTGAGGGGGAGGAACTTGTTAAGAAGATGACAAAAGAAATCAAGTGGAACTTGGAGGTGGAGAAGGTTTCTCAGAGGGTTGGGTTTCAATCTTCTGGTCTTTGCTAAGCTCCCCTTCACCCTCAGGCCTCATGGGCTCATTCTGCTAATCTCTAATACTTTTGCTCCTCCCGACTTGTTTGTTCTTCATTCTTGAACAGGACCATGGCATTGGGGTGATATCATAACTTGCAATGAATTGGATTTAAATGATGGAGGGGCTGTGGAAGGTCACCAACCTTACTCTCTCCTCCAGAGCCATCTGGGTCCAGTGGCAAGAGATACATCAGGACAACTGGAGATGGTCCTGGATGTTTTAAGGAAATTGAGGTTAAGTGACTTGGCCAGGGTAACACAGCTAGTAAGTGTCTGAGGTAAGATTTGAACTCAGGTCCTCCTGACTCCAGGGCCAGTGCTTTATCCACTGTGCCAGCTAACTTCTCTGCTCCTCCCAACTAACCTTTATGCAGCTGAAGGTTTGTAAAGCTCCTTCTATACATTATCTCATTTAATCCTCACAACTATTATTATCTCCATTTTCCACATAAGGAAACTGAGACTATAAGAGATGATGTGATTTGCTAGGGCCATAGTCAGTAAACTCCTGAGGCAGAATGGGAAGCCCTCTGATGCCCAGCTATCATTTTTGTGTTGTGGTATTGGACCTGTGATGAGATGCTTATTGTGCTGTTTGCTCTGATTTTCTTCAATTTTATCCATTCTGCAGTCCCCCCGCCCCCCCCACCATTTTGTATCCAGGCAAGACATTCTAAATCATACTTCAAACTGAATTATTTTTAAACCCATATATTTTATCCCTTGAAATGTTTCCATTCCTAAATCTGTGACTTAGATGGTCTCCTTCTGAAATCATAGAGATTTTATATTAATTTTCTATGTATGTTTCCCCTATGTACATGTTGTTTACTCCTCTTTGTATTTCTTTTTTCTTTTCTTTTCTCTTTTTTCTTTCCTTTCCTTTCCTTTCCTTTCCTTTCCTTTCCTTTCCTTTCCTTTCCTTTCCTTTCCTTTCCTTTCCTTTCCTTTCCTTTCCTTTCCTTTCCTTTCCTTTCCTTTCCTTTCCTTTCCTTTCCTTTCCTTTCCTTTCCTTTCCTTTCCTTTCCTTTCCTTTCCTTTCCTTTCCTTTCCTTTCCTTTCCTTTCCTTTCCTTTCCTTCCTTCCTTCCTTCCTTCCTTCCTTCCTTCCTTCCTTCCTTCCTTCCTTCCTTCCTTCCTTCCTTCCTTCCTTTTGAGGCAATGAGGCTTAAGTGACTTGCCCAGGGTCACACAGCTAGTGAGGGTCAAGTGTCTGGGGCCAAATTTGAACTCAGATCCTCCTGACTTCAGGGCCGGTGCTTTATCCACTGTGCCACCTAGCTGCTCCCTCCTCTTTGTATTTCTAGTCCCTGGCACAGTGCCTGGCACATAGTAGGTGCTTAATAAATGCTTACTGATTCATTCTGGTTTAATGAACTTTATGTGCTATTAGGTATTAGAGCCATCTATTTTGGTTGTCTTATTCTCTAATTACTAGAATGTAAGGTCCCTGAGGCCAGGAGCCATGTCCTGAGGGAAAGGATAGCATAGTGGATAGAGCCCTGGACTTGAAGTCAGGAGCCCTGGTTTTGAATCCTAAGTCAGATACTTTTTTACTCAGATACTTTTTTGGGGGGGTGGGGTGAAGCAATGGGAGTTAAGTGATTTGCCCAGGGTCACACAGCTAGTAAGTGTCAAGTGTCTGAGGCCAGATTTGAACTCAGGTCCTCCTGACTCCAGGGCTGGTACCCTATCCACTGCACCACCTAGCTGCCCCCAGATACTTCTTAACTATGTGATCATGGGCCCTTTAACCTTTCAATCCTTCAGTTTCCTCATCTATAAAATGATGGGCAAATATTTATATTATCTCCTTGCAAGGAAAATGCTTTGCAAACCTTAGCATATTTACACAAATGCAAGTTATTGGACTACACAGAGTGGCCCCTCCATCATTCATATTACTTAATTTCTATTTATCCATAAGGATTGTTATAAGTCACATAAGAGGGGCCAACCTAAAATTTCTTGCCTAAGGTCTGAAGGTCGAAAAAGCAGGCTACATCATGGTGTCCTGGAAAGGACATTAGATTTGGAATCAGAGGGCATGAATTAAATCCCTGGCTTGGTTATTTCTTATTTTTGTTGTTCTAGGCAACTCATTCTCTCTCCTCTTTGTGCCTCAGTTTCCTCATTTGTAAAATGGGGCCGAGCTGGACTATATTGTCACCTTTCAATTTCTAAGTCTATGATCCAATTCTTGGGTGAACCCTTTGTGCATTCTCTTGGGGGTAAGTCAATTCTCTCCTCCAGTCTCTGTAAGCCACTGAGACTCAGCTCTTCCAAGTTCACTGGTAAGCATATATTTTGTGCCAGGCAGTAAGCTAAATGCTGGGCAAATGGAGAAAGGCAACAACAAAGAAATGGTTGCTCTCAAAACCCGTAATTACTGGGGGCAGCTAGGTGGTGCAGTGGATAAAGCACCGGCCCTGGAGTCAGGAGGACCTGAGTTCAAATCTGGCCTCAGACACTTGACACTTACTCGCTGGGTGACCCTGGGCAAGTCACTTAACCCTCATTGCCCTGGAAAAAATAGCAACAACAATAACAAAACAAAACAAAACAACCCTTACTTACTAATGGGGGCCACAACATGTAAATAAATAGGCACAGACAGAAGGAAGGTCACCTTAGCACTCATGACCAGATTCATTAATTGGGGAAAAATCTTTATAGCCAATTTGTGTTTGAACTTGGCAAAGGGCATTCATGGAACCAGACTATAACTCCATCTGGCCTGGGGCAGTTTGGGAGGGCTGGTTCGTTCTGGAAAATGGCTAACAGAGACTGCATCACTGAACCGGGAAAAGGCATAATGACCTCTCTGGGCCCTTTGGGCTCTAAAATCTATGATGAGATTGGGTTAAAGGAAAATGCATTAACTCCCTTCACTTCTATGATATCTCACTCACTCACAGCAAAAAGCTGTTTTCTTCCCTTCCCTTCCTTTGATCAAGACAGAACAAGGATAATAATCACACATTTAGATATTCATATAACTTATGTTACTGTAACATGTAACTATATTGATATAAATGTTATATAAATCTATAGTATAAAATATAATGTATAAAAATATATTATAATGCTTTAAGGTTTTCAAAGGGCTTTTCTTACAACACTTTGAGGTAGGTACTATAAGTAAGTAAGATCTCCACTTTATAGATGGAGAAAACTGAGGTTTTTGAGAAATTTCTTTGCTAAATATACATAGTGCTTTAAGCTAGAATTTATATAGTGCTTTTTTTTTTGGCAGGGCAATGAGGGTTAAGTGACTTGTCCAGGGTCACACAGCTAGCAAGTAGTGTCAAGTGTCTGGGGGTCAGATTTGAACTCAGATCCTTCTGAATCCAGGTCCAGTGCTTTATCCACTTCCCCACCTAGCTGCCCCCTATATAGTGCTTTAAGGTTTGCAAAGCACTTAACAAATATCTGATTTTATGTTCACAATAATCCAGGGAGGTAGATACTATTATTGTTGCTTGATCATTTCAGTTGTGTCCTTTCTATGACTTCATTTGGAGTTTTCTTGGCAGAGATGCTAGAGTGGTTTGCCATTTCTTTCCTCAGCTCATTTTACAAATGAGGAAACTGAGGCAAACAGGGCTAAGTGACTTACCTAGCATCACCCAACACCAGTTTTGAACTCAGGTCTTCCTGACCAATACTCTATCTACTGTGCCACCTAGCTGACCCTGGGTGTTATTATTATCCCTGTTTTTCAGATGAGGAAATTGAGGCAGAGAGGTAAGTGACTTGCCTAGAGTCACATAGCCAGTAGGTGTCAGAGGTGGGCTTGAACCCAGCTCTTCCTGATTCTAACCTACTACTACCCCATCCTATCTCTCTGAACTTGTCAATAATCTGACTCTTGTCAATAATCACAGTGTTAATTGCTAATGGGTGTACTGGGTGGCATTGCTGGCTCATCATGGAGAAAATAGCTCAGGATCTCAGAGAATGCACAATTGTTGCTGTTTGTCCTTCGTTCTCAAAGAAGACCATGACATCAGGGTAATGTCATGACTTGCACTGAATTGGATATAAATGAGGGAGAGCTGTGCAAGGTACTATAAGTATTAAGATCTCCCTCTTCCAGAGACTGGAAATGGCCCCGGAATGTTTAAGGCAATTGGGGTTAAGTGACTTGCCCAGGGATACACAGCTAGTGTTTGAGGTGAGATTTGAACTCAGGTGCTCCCAACTTCAGGACCAGTGCTCTATCTACTGGACCACTTCGGTAACCCAGAAATGGATAATAGTGGAAAGGGAAAACCCAGGCAGAAAGCAATTAGAGAAAGAGAGAAGAAATCATTACAAATGAAGCCTGACTCCTGGGGATGTAAGGGAAAAAAGAGTCTGCATCTGGGGCAGCTAGGTGGCACTGCAGTGGATAAAGCACCGGCCCTGGATTCAGGAGGACCTGAGTTCAAATCTCACTTCAGACACTTGATACTGCGTGCTAGCTGTGTGACCCTGGGCAAGTCACTTAAACCTCATTGACCTGAAAAGAAAAGAAAAGAAAAGAAAAAAGAGTCTGTACCTGAGCTAGATTGGGATACTTGAAGAGGCACAGAAGTCAGAGGTAACCATGGGAAGTGAGCAGAGTCTGGAAGGAGAGGAGGGAAAAGAGAAGGCAGAAGAACCAGAGAGAATCTTAGTTCCTTGGAGAGTGAGAGCCAAACCCCAGACTGTCATTGATGGGACAGCCCCAAAATCTGAAAGTCTTTCTATCAGGAAGGGAGTATTTCAGCAGCTGCTGGTCCTCAGCTGACCTGGTCAGCCTTGAAGATCCATTGGCCAGGCTTCAAGAAGGGACTCCTGCTGCATAGACTATAAACAGTAGTCAAAGGGAGCCAGGACATCAGTTCCAGGTCCAGTTTCCCAGCAGGAGTCTGGGGCCTGCACTTCCCCTGAGTGTTCTGGGGAAGAGCAGGAAAGAGAAAACCTCACATTTCATTTGCAATGGGAAAGGAATGAGGAGGAAAGGGGAATAGAAATCAGATAAGAGAAGGGCAGAACCAGCAGAGAGGGCCTCCTAGGGAAGAGCAGTGGGAAATGACATTGGTATCTGTCCTAGGGATCAGGGGAAGCCCTGGTTGATCTGGTGCGGTCCTGTCCACCTGATGAGACTAAAGGGCATAGACCTTGTTTAGACTGGAATACCTCCCATGGAGCTGGATGTGTTTACTTGGCCCCTTGCTGGGGGACATGCTCTTGACAGGGAGGTCATGGTGAGCTCCACTGATTGGAAGCTGTGTCCTAATAATTGGCTGTTTGAAGCCAAGGAGGACAGACTCTCATTAGAGGAACCTCCCTTCTCCTGTCCTATAAGACATCCAAGTAGAACCGCTTACGCTCAACTCTTTTGGACATTTCTCAAGTGTTGTTCCTCCTTTGTTCTTCCAGATTGGGGGGTGCGGGGTGGGGATGTGTGTGTGGGGTGTGAAGGGATCTTTCCTCTCCACTCCCCCCACAGAAAATGCTACTTAATTTCTGGCAGAAATGCATGACTGCAGGAGACATATATTTTTGCCCAGTCTGTGATGGGAAATTCCTAGACTTCCCACTGGTTGGCACCTTCTCTAGCTTTTCTGTTTCTTCGTCTGAGCATGGCCATGACTTGGGATCCCTATTGCTACAAAATCCTCTGCTTGTCATTAAAAGCCCTTCACTTCCTCAACAGAGGGGAAAGATATGAAGGACATAAACAAACAGTTCTCAAAAGAATTGTGAATTATTAACAATCATATGAAAGAAAGTGCCAAAGCACTAATAAGAAAAGATGAAAATCAAAAGGACCTCACAATTTCTCTGCAAATTGGCAAAGATGGCAAAGGATGGGAATAGTCCATTTTGGAGGGGGTGTAGAAAGGCCCACTAAAAGTATTGTGAATGAATTGGTAACAACCATCCTGGAAGCAATTTGGAATTATGCAAATAAAGTGATTAAAATTTCCAAAGATTATCCTGCTAGGCATCTATTCCCCCCAACCCCCACCCTAGGAGGTCATTGAGAAAAAGAAAGGCTCCACAAAAATTAAAATATTTGCAGCAACACCTTTGCAGTGGTAAAGAATTGGAAACAAAGTAGCTGCCCATCGACTGAAGGCCAGGCTAAACACACTGTGGTTCATGAATGTCATGGAATGTTACTTTGTTGCAATAAATGGTGAATATGATGAATCCAGAGAACCCTGGGAAGATTTACATGAACTGAAGCAAAATAAAGTAATCACATCCTGGAAAATAATGTATACAATGAACTACAACAATGTAAATGGAAAGAACAACAGCCACAAAACAATGGAAATTGACCATTTCAGAATGAAAAAGAACAAGCTTGACTCTAATGAAGAGATAGAAAATAACACATCTCTCTGCATCCAGAGTGTGTAACATCATATAGCGCTATTTTTTCAATCTATTGATAAGCTTTTCTGATTTTTTTCCTCCTCATCTTCCTCTTTTTTCTTCTATTTTCCTACCTCATCTCAGCCTTCTTCAAGACTCAGCAAATCCTACCTACTACATGAAGTCCTTCCTTCCTGCTAGCACCTAGATTACCTCCCATTTACACTGTATCTATCTGATTTGTTGTACATATTGGAGCCGACTGTGAAGTCGAGAGCAGGGATTGTGTTTTTTCCTTTCTTTGTATTTGCAGAACATTGTCTGGCATTTAATAGATGCTTAATAAATTGTTGGCTGCCAAAAAAAGGAGGGAAGGAGATGGCTCTCAAAAAAGGGTAGAGGGAAAGGGATAGAGGGGGAAATCTTGGTATTATAAAAATAGAAGACATCAATAAAATCTACTAAATTAAAAAAAAACCAATGAAATTTGTAAAGCACTCAGTGCAGTGCCTGGGACATAGTAGGTACTATATAAATATTAGCTATTATTGTTGCTGTTATCATTATTTTCCTTAGATGACAGATATAAAGGTTATTGCTAGACCCATACTCAAAGTCTTCTAGCTTGGTTAAACTATTTTGTATATATTTATACTTATTAACTTCATATTTATGCTATATTTGTATAAGTACATGAATAAATGTGCACACACATGTGTATACATACATGTAGATGTTTAGATGATATAAATGTACAAGACACATGTATACAAGCTGCATGTATATACATAAAGAACGCATGTATATATGTATTTACTCACACACATATATACACATATACACACACTTGTTGATTCTCCAATTAGAATTGTGTGTGTGTCACAAGTAAGGATTGTTTCATCCTTTGTGTTTGTATCCCTAGTACTTAGCTTCAGATCCTGGCACATAGCAGTGCTTGATAAGTACTTGTGATTGATTGTGTTCTGTTGTAACCTTCAGGAGTCCAGGGTCATGACCATGACACAATGAAGCACTGCCTAAGGAGGTTTGAGGTTTAGAGAACTGTCAATCCAGCTGGAAGGAATTTTAGAACATAAACTATGAGACTGGGAAGGGACCTTAGAATATAGAATGCAAAGGTTCCAGCCCTCAGTGCCATCATCCAGTGAACCAGTTTCTGTGAAAAAGAGGTCACCATCCCCACCAACTACCACACACCAAGCAGGAAAGCAAGCCTAGCTGAAGCAGCAAGGCCCCTTGAGGGTGAGACAGGAGGCAACATGTGCCAAGTAAGGCAAACCACCCCCATCACCTTGACCACTATCTTCCCTCAGAGATGGATGCAGATAGAAGGCTTCCATCCTAGTACTCTCAAACATCATCCTGGGAAGCATGTGGGGAGATGTAGCCTGGCAATTGCTCCTGCAGGTACTACAGCCACAGCTACTGAAGAGCCAGAAAGGAAGGTTCTTGTCCCCAAAGTACTTCACTTTTCCAAATGGTTCAACATCAGAAACTGATAGGATTTCTTTCTTCTTCTTCTTCTTCTTTTAAAAAAAATCAGTGAAATGGCTTTAAGGAAGAGGCATTACCATTTGCTTTGCCACTGTACCCTAAGAAGCATAGGACTTTTCCATTTGACTTGTAGCTAAAATCTTCCCCATATGTTATTTCCTACATTACAATGAGAGTTTCTTGTGAGCAGAGACTGCCTAGAGCTTCACATATAGCAAGTGTTAAAAAATGCTTCATTCAATTCCATTCATCCATTCAATGTTGGAATCAGAAGAGACCTGAGAACATAGAATATAACCACTGGAAGGAATCTTAAATTGGGTGGGGGGGAGGTGGAACCAAGATGGCAGAGGAAAGACATTAAACACACAGAGCTCCTGATACAATTACCCCCCAAAAAAGCAATAAAAGAAAGCCTGGAGCAGAAAAACCCACAAAAATATGGGCTGAGATTATTTTCCAGCCATAGACAGATTAAAGGGGACCGTGCTGAGCTGTGAGTAAAGTCCAACCCCGTGATCATGCCAACAGAGACCCCAGGAATGCTGAACTAGAGGAATTTAACCCCTGAGCCTCTGAATCAGCTGCAGCACTATCGTCTTCTGGAACTGAGCTTGTGGTTGGGTGAGAGGGCTGAATGGTTGGGGGGAGGGAGTGCAGGGGTGTCAGTGGGAACTAAGGAGGAATTCAGCTGTCCCACCCCAGTGGGGAACCAGGAAGAAATCCTGAGTGGGAGGCCCAGGTCGGGGAGGGGCGCAGGCTCATCAAAGCTAAGAACCACCACAGCGCTCTGCTGGCTGGTTAACTAGCAAGTTGGCTTGAGGTTATCTTCAGACCAGAGAACAGGCCAGGCAAGAGAAAAACTTGCCCTCCCTCAAACCAAAACACCTGGGACCCTCTGAAGCTTGGGACAGTAGTGTAGCCTAGAAGCAGGGCCCCCCAGTGGGGAGCTAAAAGTCAAATAAAAGATGACAATATGAGCAAGTAAATAAAGTTCAGAACTATAGAAAGTTTCTTCATTGACAAGGAAGATCAAGGTGCACCCTCAGAAGAGGAAAACAACCTCAGGGCCCCTACATCCAAAGCTTCAAAGAAAAATATGAACTGGTCTCAGGCCAGCTTCCACTCTCAAAAGGGACTTTGAAGAGAAAGTAGGAGAGATAGAAGGAAGATGTAGAGAGAGGGAGGAAAGAATGGAAAGAGAAATGAGAGTGATGCAGGAGAGTCATGAGAAAAAAGTCAACAGTTTGAAAAGTCAAAAGGAAAAGGAGATAAAAAAGCTGTGTGATGAAAATAATTGCCTGAGAATTAGGATTGAACAAATGGAAGCTAGTGACTTTATAAGAAAATGAGACACAGTAAAGGGATCTTACATTGGAGATGAATATTGGAGCTGAAAATGATCTTGGAACACTAGATGTAAGAACTGTAAGAGACCTTAGAATATACCATGTTGGAGTTAGACCTTAAGAAATAGTATCAGAGCTGGGAGGAACCTCTGAACAGAGACTACCAGAGTTAGGAGAGGCTTCACAGAAGAGAATTTGAGAACTAAAAGGGGCTTAATTGCCAAGAGTTAAGGTAGGATTAACCAGACATGAATATGCACCAGTTTACAGGCCATGGACCGAAAATGAATCTAGGAATAATATACTTCCTTTGCACTAGGACTGGCCCCTTTCAGCTACTGATGGTCATTGAGACCAGCTCCCATGTGTCCATTATCATCCATATCAGAAATGTCTCCCTCATTCTCCACTTACTGCCCTTCCTATAGTCCTTTAAGTCCCAACTACAATCCCATCTTCTACAGGAAGCCTTTTCAGACCCCTGTTAATTCTAGTGCCTTCCCTTTCTTAATCATTCCTCATTTATACCGGGCATGGTTTCTTTGTACATATTGGTTTGCTTGTTGTCTCCCTGATTAGATTGTGAGCTTCTTGAAGGCAGGGACTGTCTTTTGCTTCTTTTTGTATCCCCAGGGCTTAGTACAGTGCCTGCCCATAGAAGGTGTTTAATAAATGTATTGACTGACCACTGATGCTCATTGAGATCAGCTCCAATGCGTTCAAATACCATCCCTATATAGGGATTCCTCCACAGATGACTCGAAGATGTCAATATTTAGCCCGTCTCTCTTCTTTGCACTGGAGTCATATAACCAACTGCCTGTTGGACATTTACACCCGGGTATCTCCTAAGACTTTCATTTTCAACACATCCAAAATAGGAACTTAGTATCTTCCCTATGAAATTCACACCTCCTCCAAACTTTCTCTTTTCTATTGAAGACACTTCCTTCCATTAACCCAGGTTCACAACCTCAGAGTCCTTAGCTCTTTTTTTCTTCCTTATTTTATCTCCTGCCAAGGCTCTTTGATTCTCCCTCTGTGGCATAATTCCCCTTCTCCCTATGCACAGGACCACCACTCTGAATCAGGTATGCATCTCCTCTAACTTAGATTATTTCATTGACCGCCTAATCCAGTTTCCAAAAGGTGCCAAGAATCTTCTCACTCTCCTGCTCAAGAACTTCCTCAGTTCCCTATTGACTCTAGTATAGACTGCAAACTCCTAAACTTGACATTTAAAATTCTTGACAGTTTCACTCCAGCTTGGGTTGATTTCACATCACTCCTCTACCTAAGCAGTTGGTGGGGATGGTGACCCTTTCTCCACAGAATATAGCCTGTCTGCTATTCACCAAACCAACATTCTATCCCTTGTCTCCCACACCTGGAACACATTTCTTCCTCACTTCTGCCTCTTAGAATTCCCAATATCCTTCAAGAATCACTTCATATGCCACCTCCTATGAGAAGCCTTTCCTGATTGTCCCTCATGGTTCATGTTGTTTTCTTCCTCAAGGCATCATGTATATATTTTCCTGATTATATATATATATATATATATATATATATATATATATATTTTGCATACTGGACACTCCTTCCTTCTACCTTCCCTGCTCCCCCAAATGAATATAAAGGTAGGGATTTCTTTTTGTTTTGTCTTTGTATCCCTGGCACAGTGCCTTGCACATAGTAGGTGCATATAAATATTTATTAGATTTTATTATATCAACTGTATCATTTCTATAGAACTGACAAGCCTATTATTATTCTGCTGTCTCCACTGTACATTTACAAAGGCTCCTCCCACTGCTTGAAATGTAGCCCCATCTTATTTCTATCAGTTAACATCTCTTCCTTCCTCTTGGGTGCAACTCAAGAACTGCCTCTTACAGGAAGTCTTCCTTGATTTCTTCTTTGAACTGAAAGTTCTCTTTCTCTCCATCTCAAATGTTCTTAAAACACTTTGGATCTTTCCTTTGTCCCTAACACAGGGACTCTGCTACAGGTAGCTATGTAGTGCATTGAAATTGGGGTCTGGAGGACTGGAGTTCAAATCTCACCACAGAGACTTATTAGCTGTATCCTTCTGGGTTAGGCAAACTTCTCTCACTCAGTTTCCTCATCTGTAAAATAGGAGGTGATAACAGTATCTACCTCACAGGGCTTCTGTGTGGATCAAGTGATAGAAGATTTGGAAAGTCCTTTGAAAATATTAAAACCCTATATAAGTGCTAGCTGCTGCTGCTGCTGTTATCTAGAGTAGATGTCAGCAGCCTCTGGCCTGTGAGCCAAATATGGCCCGCTACCTGTTTTTGTACCTCCCATAGGAATGTGTTGTTGGGTTGTTTTTTTTTTACATTTTAAAATAAAGTTTTATTGGATTTAAAAATATAAAAACTAATCTTAGTTCACAGGCCACAGAAAATCAGACTCTGGGATTTATTTAATCCTCAGCAGTAGTCTGCTGAACCCTGCTCTGGAGCATTGAGAAGATACAAATGACTTTTGCAGGGTGACACAGTCAGTGTGTCAGATTCCCCCCACCCGGTACCCACTCTCCCAAACTACCTTTTATTCAGCTGCTTGGAATGCATTTTCTTTTCATCTATTCCATATAATAGGTACCCCCAAAGTCTTAGCTCAGTTTTAAGCTATTTCCTTAAAGCTCTTAGCTTTATTTAAGCTATTATCTTAAAGCTATTAGTTTTATTTAAGCTATTAGCTTAAGGCTATTAACTTTATTTAAACTACTGGCTTTATTTAAACTGTTAGCTGTATTTAAGTTAAAGCTCTTAGCTGTATTTAAGCTATAGGCTTAAAGTTCTGAGCTGTTTTTAAGCTCTTAGCTTAAAACTATTAGCTTTATTTAACCTGTTAGTTTAAAACTACACAAAGACTTGTCTACTGTGCTTGGACTTAAGGTCTCTCCTCTTAGAATGTAAGCTCCTTGTGAATAAGAATTGTTGGATTCTTTGTATTTGTACCCCCATGATCTAGCATGACACACAGTCAGCACTCAATACATGCTTGTAGATGGATGGATCCTCTGAAATCTGGATCCTGAAGCCAATGTGTGGCTCCTCCTCTCCTCAGTCAGTGGCCCTGGAGTCCTATTTTACAATTGTGCTTCAATGGCTTTGTGATCTCAGGGATGTGGGCACTCCCTCTCATGGGGCAGATCACAGTGCAGCTATACCTTCATCCTGCGATTTTTGCCTGTGTCCTTCCATAAAACCTCCATGGTGGGTCCACGCAATGAGCTGGAGGCCTTCAAGGCCTTCTCTAGGTGTAGCTCCAAAGTTACACTCAGGCTTGCTTGTTTGTTATCCCTCACTCTAGATGGATGACTGGTGCACATGCCCACCTCCTCTTGTACTCACACATCGCTGGGGTGATACATTCTTTTTTCCCTTCCAGGGCAGTGAGGGTTAAGTGACTTGCCCAGGGTCACACAGCTAGTAAGTGTCAAGTGTCTGAGGCCACATTTGAACTCAGGTCCTCCTGAATCCAGGGCTGGTGCTTTAGCCACTGCACTACCTAGATGCCCCACAGGGGGTGATACATCCTATATCACTTCCCACACATAAACCTGTGTTGGCATGTGCTACAGCCCAATTCCCTCTGTCTTTTGCACAGGAATTATTAGAGAGATCACATCATGCTTTATTTAATAGTATTCTAAGATCACAGAGGATGGCACTGAGAGTTAAATGAATTGCCTGGCTCACAGACCTAGTAAGTGTCTGACATAGGATTTGAACTCAGGTCTTCTTAACTCCAGGTTCTTCCACTGTGATACCTAACTGCTCCCAGAACACATTGTTGTTCGTTTTTCCTTTTACTGTGTCTTTGATAAGGGGCAGAATGCTTTTACAATGAGGTGGTTTGATTCCTTTGCTTGGCTGAAAAGAAAAATACTGAACAAATAACCTTAAACATTTCATGTGAATGAAGAGAAATGAAAGGTCTGATTTCAAAGGACAAGGAGAATCAGTCATCTGAGGGAAAACCTTCTGGTTGCTCTCAGGAGTTTTTGGCACAAACCTGTCTACTGCTGGTTTATCTTTTTGCTTCTGGTGACAGAAAAGAAACATGGAAGCATCACGACCACAAATCAGGATCTGGGACATTGGTATTTTCCCGGGATAAGTAGAAGACCAGCTCAATAGGGTGAGGTCAGGGACCGTTTTTCGCATCTTTCTTTTGCATCCCTAGCACCTTGCAAGATGCCTGGCATGAGGGAAAAGCTGAAGAAATGCTTGGTGAGGTGGCACAGTGGATAAAGCACCAGCTCTGGATTCAGGAGGACCTGAGTTCAAATCTGACCTCAGACACTTGACACTTACTAGCTGTGTGACCCTGGGCAAGTCACTTAAACTTCATTGCTCTGCAAAAAAAGAAAAAGAAATGCTTGGTGAGTGATTGGCTGATTGACTGATGGATGGAAGAGGAGATGTCTTTTTTTTTTTGTGTGTGAGGCAATCAGGGTTAAGTGACTTGCCCAGGGTCACACAGCTAGTAAGTGTCAAGTATCTGAGGACAGATTTGAACTCAGGTCCTCCTGACTCCGGGGCCAGTGCTCTATCTACTGTGCCACTCAGCTGCCCCTAAGAGGAGCTGTCTTGACAAATACTTGTTGGACTGAATTGGCTTGGGTTGGCTTGGCTCTTTTTTCCCTCCAGCAATTAATGCTACAGGAGAAGAAAAACTTCCAGGGTTTATATATCTGGAAGCATAGGAATGCTGCTTCAAGAAAACTCCTGGGTGAGGTTGAAAGTTGAGTTTCTCTCAAGCTTGGTTTGAAGCCCAACCATAGCATCTCAGTCTTAGAAGGGATACCTTGAGGCCTATGAATGCTTTCCTTTTTTTTAGATAATGGCATTTCAATATAATTGGTTTCCTTTGTAGTCCTATGGATTTTATTTTATTTATTTAAAAATATTATTCTGAGAAAGGGCTCCTAGACTTCACCAGCCTGCTAAAGGGGTCCATGACATAATAGATGTTAAACAAAACCCCTTACTTAGAGCTTGAAGGGACCTTTGAGATCTCTGAGTAATTTCCTCATTTTGCAAATCTGGTTCAATAAACATGTGCCAGGCACTGTGCTAAGTACCAAGGGCACAATTAATAAAAAAGAAAAACACCCCTGCCCCCAAGTAACTTACAATTTAATATGTAAAAAGAATCAGGAAAGAGGGGGAGGGATGAGATGCCTGAAGGTATCTTTCATGGGTACACAAAGAGGAGTGTTGAGGAAAAAATGAGGACATGGCAAAATTAAGTGTTTTTCCAAGGTCACAGAGTTAATAAATGTGTGAGGCTAGATTCAAATCCAGGTCATTTTGATTCCAACACTCTATCCACAACATCATATCACATCTCGAAACCCCACTACAAAATCCCACCCACATGTGGTCATTCAACCTTTGCTTGAACTCTTTATATTTATTTTTATTTTTTTCTTGAACTCTTTCAATGACAAGGAACTCTTCCTTCTTTGAAGCCATTCATTTCATATCTGGGCAGCTTTAAGCATTAGATGGTTTTTCCTTAAGCAATAAGGCTTACATTTCTACTCTATATGATGACTCATGGCTACTGTATCTCAAGAAAGTCCCATCCAAAAGGTCTTAGTCAAGATCAGCCAGAAAGAGACAAAGAGGAGAGGTGTTGGGGTGGAAATGATGGTGACATAGCTCGGTGCATCCATTTGAGAAATAATTGTGCAAGCTCAAGAGGGAAGGATGGTGACCAGAGGAGTTTCTCTCTGGAGTTGTCTAGCTATTGAAATAATACATGTCTCTTGACACTTAATAGCTGTGTGACCTTGGGTAAGTCACTTAACCCTCATTGCCCTGTCCCCCCAAAATACATGTAATGCTCTTTGTAAACCTTAAGTGCTATATGTTAGTTATCATTATTATTAGCTATCTGATTCATCGGGATGAACATACCTCTAAGTCCTTTACAACCTAGTTAATGGCAGCTTGGTGGTGCTGTAGTAGATAGAATGCCAGATTTGGAGTCTGAAAGATTCATCTTCCTGAGTTCAAATCTGGCCTCAGACACTTACTAGCTGTGTGACCCTGGGCAAGTCACTCTACTCTGTTTGCTTCAGTTTCTTCATCTATAAAATGAGCTGGAGAAGGAAATGGCAAGCCATTTGAGTATCTTTGCCAAGAAACCCCCCCAATGAGGTCATGAAGAATTTGGACGCAACTGAAAAATGACTAAACAACAACAATGAACAACCAGGACAAATGGTGAGCAGGACTGGAGGGCGAAGCCAGTGACAGATCTGGGAGTGGAAAAACGGCAGCATTGGAAGCTGCTTCCAGTTTCCAAGTTCCTCAAATCACCAGACTATGACCCTCCAGGAGATTTTGAGTGGAAAATGTTTGTTAAATGCTGGAAGCACTTGTAGTTCTTGATAGAGGGTGACTGAGTCTAAGCATCTTTCTATGTCAGGGAACTTGAGTTTGGAGCATAAAGTGAAAGGCCAAGATGATGTAACTGACTGTTTACCTGTGGATTACCTATGGGCAAAGAAGGCTGCTCAATGCAGGCCCTTCAGACTTAGAGGGCTCCTAGACTAAGGCCAGCAATTCACCATATCTTGCCAAGTGACCACCTTGCTATATCCTACGAGAACTAAGTGTTGGATTCCTGTGGAACATTCTTTCTAAGCTATGGCTAAGTAAACCTCCTTTTGTTAACCACTGGATGATGTAGGCAGTGTCACTTCATTGCAATATGGGATCTACCCTTCTAAGGGACAAGGCTTATCATGGGCTTGGCCCACCATGCATGCCAATAAAACTGCTGTGGGCAACCCAGTTCAGGGAGAACTGGAATTTGTTTTAATATATTTTGATCATGTTCCTTGGCCATGAATAGACCATTGAGTTTTGTGGGGTTAATTCTATTAAGCCATATTTATATGATTTGGTTTCATAGAAGTTTATGTATAAAGTGAGGTGGGTGGGTGCTCAATCCAACATTCTAATTAGATCAAGGGACACAGGCTATAACCCTAGAATTTATGTAGAGCACACCATCACCTTAAAAGGGGCAGAGCTATGGGAGAGAGGGAGCAGCTTTCTGAGAAACAACGGAATTTATCATGTCTCCCAAATACTCCTTGATACTGAGTGGAATGCATAGCTCCCTAGGTGAGGGTTGTGCTGACCAGAGCCTCAATTTTAAGTATTAGGCTGTTGGCCATTAGCATCTCTAGGGGATTAAACCTATATTGGGAGGAGATCTACCTCCCACTGATTCTTATTCTTGGTCCCAGTTCTGCCCTCTGGGACCAAGGAGAACAAGATAAATTCTCTTTTATCTGGCAATTGTTCATGACCTTGGGGAAGAGTTTGAAACCACAGACCCAAGTAAGGCTTGGCATATAGATGTTTCTTCTTATTCTCTCTGTGTCCCGCGTTGCTGCACGTGACTGAGGACTCAACACTCTAATTATAATTTGCAACACAAAGGAAGAACTCCTCCGTAGCCCTTCTCTCATTCCTTTGGGTTTTTTTTTCCCAAACATCTTCAGCAGGATTCCAATGCCATCTTTTATTCTTTTGCATAGAATTACCCAGAGTCCTGCTTTTCTGAAAAGAGTCACTCCTCATTTCTATTATGATCTTAGGGTCATAAAAAGAGAGCTGGAAAGCTCTGAAATCATCTATTTCAACCTACTCATTTTATAGATGAGGAAACTGAGGCCCCAAGGTTAAAGAAATTGCTCAGGGCTATATAGATGGTAAACATAAATGGCAGAATTTGAACCCTGATCCATTAACTGCAGAGTCATTGTTCTTTGCCCTGTATCCTGCAAGCTTTTTAGCAATCCATTCTCTGGTATGTCCTGTGCTTGCTGATTTTATCCTTTCCAGGTGGAGGACAGATGCAACCTCTAACATCTCCCTCTCGAACAGGATGACAATGGACAAGGAAGATCGGCGAGTCAGGTCCGTGGGGTCTCGAGACCTCCTTCCTGATAGGACGACCTCTTACTAAGCTCCAGGAAACACATTCCTCTCTTCGGTGACCCAGGAGTGGAAATTGCAAGTATTTCAGCTGTTGTAAATAAAGCCAGCCTGCCTCGAGTCCTCTCGTGCGCTCTGAAGACAATTAAAGTCTCTGAATGCAAACCAAACAAGTGATGGGGAGATTTAGAACAGCTTTGGAGAGAGGGCCCCTGCCGGCTGCCAGGCCACTCTCTGCACGCACTTCTCAAGCCTTTAATGCTTCCTTTCTCAGCCACTCAGGCTGCAATTGTTTGAGGAGGAGATGAGGGGGCCAAGACTTGATGAATTACGGGCAGCCCAGCTGCTGCCAAGGGATGCATCTGAGTGGCGGGCTCCTGCTCCAAGGCATGCAACTCGCTGAGCCTCTGCCCCAGCCCTCCTAGTGACGTTGCATAGGGGGTGAAGCATGTGCTGGGGAAAAGGTTTCGCAAGCAGCTGGTAAGTGTTTGCTTTTAAGTTGCTCCATGACACCCTCCCCCATCCATGCCTCCTCCAATATTCTGATATGTGTTTCAGGGAATTGTAAAGAGCACATGGGCAAACACCCCAGCCGGAGGGATCCACAGCCCTTTGTATCTCTTGCCCACCCAGGAAACACTTTGGTTCGTTTTCAAGCGGCTCACCTAGCATGAAAACATTTCAACGCCTCTGTGACCAAAGGCGGGAACTCTTGATGGTTTCTAGATGGGAGTTATTGCATCCTTGAAGGAGACAAAGGAAGCCAATATTGGGGGCCTACCTTTAAGTTTCTTAAAGCCACATGCCAGAGCTCCTTCCAAATCCTGACTTTCCACTGGCCCAGAGCATCAAGAAATGCCACCAAATCAAGGGTCTCTTAGGATGGGACTCTGGGGGATGTGCTGAAGGGCAAATCTTCTCTTGGGCAGAAAACAATAATAACAACAACAACACAGACTGAAGGGCAGTGACAGAAGGCTCCCTGCTGACTCACCAGTGAGAGATGCTGGGAATCAGCTGAAAGGCCCCTGTTTTCACAATTCCACTATTCTATTTGCTTAAGGTTGTTGGTAACTGTTGCTTAGCAGAGGGGCAAGGCCCTTGAACTTGTGCATGTTCTCTCCCAGACCTCCCCCACCCCCATCCCCTCTTCTCAGAAAGCAAGACTAAGGATATTTAAGGCCGCAGTGCCAGACCCAGGACTCTTTCTCCCCTGCTCAACATCTGGCCCGCTGAATGATATGTTCCCCATAGTCAATGCTATAATCAGGATGGCACATCCCAAAGGCTGCAGTTTGCAATGGCGAAACCTGTCATTGGCAAATCTGGCTTCGGACGAGAATAATCCAACCGGCCAATTATGATGTGATTCCAGCTGAAATGAGTCTCTCATGACTAATAAAAATCAATCCCTTAGTGGGACAAGATCCATTCCTGCTTGGAAAAGCCCATCCTTCCTCTTCATAAAGGGGTGAACTGTAGGTGGACTAAAGGGCTCTCTTTGGCCAGATGCGATGTGCCTCACCCATCTCTCTAGGACAGGGGTCCTGAACCTGAACTTGGATTTTAAAAAAGAAATATTTTCATGAGTGTATTTGAATATCATTGGTTTCCTTTATAATACATATGTATTTAACTTTATGTATTTCAAGGCTTTTCATCTGAGAAGAGCTCTTTCCATAGTTTCACCAGATAACTCAGGCAGCTGGTGACAGAAAGAAGGTTCAGATGCTCCAGGGGCTCATGTGAGCTAAGCTCTGGTTGTCTGGTTATACAGAACGAACAGGCACTGTGCATTTTACTGAGACCAACTAGAGTTAGAGTTTCATTTGGGGGAAGAGAGGGAATTTAGAGGAGATCAGAGACTGCTAGGATTCAGACATGTCTGAAATAGTCTAGGAAAGGCAGGGACTAGTCACCTACAATTTCACTGAGATAGAGAAAGCTTTATCAGTGCAGGTTATCATCTTCTCAGGAAATTGCCTAGAGCACAGAAAAGTGAAATGACTTGTTCCTGGTCACAGAGTCAGTATGTGGGAAGAGAAGGAACTTGAGCTCAGATCTTGCTGGCTCTGAAGCTAGCTTTCTTCCCATTACATCATAGTTACCTAGTGTAAGTATCTTAGTAGAAATACTCTTCTCCTTTGGCAATGACATCTCCAGATCTGGGGACCCCTGCATTTGGAGCCTGAGGAAATGAAGTTGAGTCTTAACCCTGCCACTTGCTACCAGTGTGACCTTGAGGGAATCCCTGCCTATCTATGGTCCTTAAATTTTCCCTCTGTCAAATGAATAGGTTGGGCTAGCTGACATCGGAAGTATCTTCCAGTTCTAAGAGCTTTGATCCCCGGATTCCTGACAGGCCAGCTGCTCCCTCTTGGTCCCTCCCTCTTCCCCATCTTTTTCTCCCCCCTGTTGACAATCACAGCTGTGTCAGCTTCTGCTCTGTGCAGGAAGAATAAACACAGGCTTCCAGGGAGATGCCAGGTCAGAATGACTGGCCATCAGAGCAATGGGGAGTGGGCTTTGAAGATGACCTTTCACGAAGAAGGGCAGTGCTTCGAGCCTCAAAGGAGATCTTTTGCCTTAACGCTGATTTCTTGGACAGTACACCCTATTCAAAGCTGCTTGTATTTTTAGAGCCACTAAGAAGGTCGTCTCCCCCATCCCCATTTTTCTTTCAGGGGACTCACCAATGCCAGATATTCCACCATTTGAGTGTTAGCATAAGTCAAATAGGGACTTTGTCAACAGATGAAATACAAATCCTCCCAACAGAAGTCACACTTTAAACTATTATCAGTCAAGGACACCTTAGTTGGGATGAATTTACCAGAGACTTCCTAGAGCTCATTTTATAGGTGGGTTAGTATAGCTAACCTTTATATTACTTTAAGGTTTACAAAACACTTTACATACATTATTTCATCTGATCCTTAAAACAATCCCCTTGAGGTAGAAGCTATTTTCTTACCGATGAGGGAAACTGAGGTTCAGAGAGGCTAAGTTAATGTCGGAGGAAGGGTTTGAATTTCCTGATTCCCAGTTCAGGATTCTATCCACTATCATGGGTCCCAAAGAGGAGATACTACAGAGCTTCAAAGGACCAAAGATAAATTTTGCCTTCTTTAAAGGTTTTGTGCAGGGCTCTTTCTGGCCACTTTTGGAACACAATCAGAGAGGAATCATAGGGAAGTGTATTGAAAGGTCATCTAATCTAACCTCCTTATTTCATAGATGAGGAAACTGAGCCTTAGAGATGGAAAGTGATTTGCGGAAGGTCACACAGTGTGTGAATGTCAAGAACCAGGGCTAGAACCCAGGCCTCCTGAGTCCCAGACCAGTGTTCTTTTTACTACATTACACCATCCTGGCCATGTTTTTTTCCCTTGTTTAAAAGAGAACTCTCTGGCTGGTGTGAATAATGCACTGAATTCCCTCCATGCACCAAAAAAAAAAAAAAGTGAATTTGACTTGGGTTAATTCTCTTGCTAGTTGCAAGACATCCAATGATGGGTTTCTTTGAAGATGATGAAGTTTGAAATGAGTAAGGAATCAGACAGCTGGGGAACTAGGTCTTAGCTGACAGCCTTGGCACATTCTCTTAAGATTAGAAAGCATGACTAATGAAAAAAGCTACACATCTCTATGGCTCTAGAGTTAGTAATCTGGGACAGGCATTTTCTGGACTGGGTATCAACAGGATAGGCAATCACAGAACTGAACCTTTGAGGTCATTTAGACTAATTCCTTATCCACCCATTTTACATAGAAAGAAACAGAAACTCAGAAAAAAAGGAAATGACTTTCCTAAGGTCACACAGCTATTGGCAAAACTGGGACTATAGTCACATTCTCCCAGTCCAGGGGTCTTTCCACTAGGCTACAATGTCTTCTCTTAAGAGGCCTCTGCTAGACCTGGGGCATCTGGAGAGCAAGCTGTTGTCTAGTGGAGAGAACACTGGCCCCTGGGAATGAGGAGATCAGAGTTGTAGCATTAACTTGGCTGTTAACTCTTTGTGTGACCTTGGGGGCAAAAAATACTTTCCCTAATTTGGGCCCCAGGTTTGCCATCTGTAAAAATGACAGGTTGGATTAGGTTCAGGAATCTGGCTGGAAGCAGAAAACATAGTTGGAAGAGGCCTTTGAGAGCATCTATTTCAACCTCTTATTTTAAATAGGAGGAAGCTGAGGCCCAGAAAGGTAAGCTAAGGTTGGCATAGTGACTGCTAGAACCATTATCCAAACTCAGGGGTTCTAAGCCCTGTTGATCTCCTGCCACTTCTACAATCTGGATGCCTTAAAGGAATGAAGTCATCTCTCCTTGACCTTCAACCCCAATGCTATCTTCTTGCTGGACTACCACATTTCTGAGTAGAAAGAAGTTCTTCAAAGACATCAATTGATTTTTATGAACAACTAAGTTGTCATTTTGGAAAATCTGACGCTCCTTTCAATTCAATAAGCATTTATTCAGTGCCTTCTATGAGCAAAGCACGTGCTAGGTGCCCGGGATACAAAACCAAGCCCAAACTCTGTCTTGGCGCTCACCAAGCTGAGGCTGAAGAGGATGACTGAGAGAAAAAAGGTGAAGTTCAGGATGCTTTCCCATCCCCGGGGCTAGCTCAAGGCAGCTCAGCTAGAGAAAGCGGCAGCTGGCTGCTGTGAACTGTCCGCACGGGGGCAGGAGACAAGGCCCGGTGCAGGAACCCCCTGTCTCGCCCCCGTCTGTCCCCTCCAGCCTCAGGAGCTGGCCAGCCCCTCCCTGCCAGCAGGCTGGCTACCTGGCTACCTGCCTGCTGGAGCTAACAGACACCCATGAATCAGCCACATATCCCGAGGACCAAGGAGAGGGGCAAGGAAGTGTCAGCCCACGCCGAGCATCGGAGCCCCAGAAACTTCCCCCTTTCGTGCCAAAGCCCGGAGCGGAGGGCACCCAGCCGCTGCTCCCACCCCCGACCCCAGGCCTCGGCTCCTCACCTGGGCCCCAGGCGGATTCCCAAGCGCACCGCGGCCCGCTGCCTTCCACGCCCGCGGGCTCCCTCCCGGACCTCCAGCGCACGCAGCGCCAGCAGCAGCAGCGGCCTCCTCCACCGACAGACACATCCAGGGGGCTCCGATCAGCTGGCGGGGGCGCGGCCCCAGCCCCACGAGCCCGAAGCGGCTGCCCGGCCGGCCAGGCTGGCGGTGGGGGGCTCTCGGAGCGGAGCCCGGGCGCACATAACCGCGGGCGGGTTGGCTGGGGAGTGGGGGGGTCCTCGCCTCTGCCCGCAGCCTTAGCCCGGCGCAGCCCAGCCCAGCCCGAGAGTCCGGCGCAGCTCCGAGCGGCTCGGCTCGGCCCGGCCCAGCCCAGCCCGGCCGAGCGCAGCGCAGCCCGGAGCAGCCCGGCCCGGCTCCTCTGGGCTCCCCGCACACCTGCACTCTCGCAGAGGCAGGGGAAGCTCGCTCGGTGGGGACCGGAGCACGCCGCTGGAGGAGCCTCCCGCGGCTGGAGAGGATGACATCACTTCATTTGCATGTTTCGGAGAGTTCCCTTGGCCTGGCTTGGGCCAACTTGAAGTTTCTCCTTAATCAAAGTTCTCCATTGCTTAACCGTTTATGAACTCTAGGGGCGACGAGACCCTCCCCTCCCCTCCCCTCTCCACTTCCTGCTCCCCGGCAAAATAAAGTAACCTCGTTCCGTGCAGTGTTAGAGACCTGGGCTCGAACCCATTTCCATTCACTTCATCTCAATTCAGTCCAGATCATTCAGTTCAGTTCAGTTCAATACACATGTATTAAATGTGCTAATGGATAGAGAACTGACCCCAGAGTAAGGAAAAGCTGGATTCAAGTTCCACCTCTGATGCCCCTTCAAGACAACTGTCTAAAACCTCCAGATTCTCAGAGCAGTGGTTAATGGGAAGTTCCTTACCTGGAACTTGCTCAGGTCTGGTTCAAGAAAAAAAAATGTGCAAGGCCCTGTGCTGAGTGCTGGGGGAGTCAAAGATAAAGAACTACATATGCCCTGTCCATGGAACTTGATTCTGCTGTCATTCATTCAGCTATCAACACCACCCTAGGCCAACACTAACTGCTGAGGATGCAAAGTAAGTCAAACACATAGGCCCTGCCCTCAAGGAGCTCACATTCTAGTCGGGGAGGGGACGAATGAATAGCTAGACAGAAATGTCATATAGACATAGTGTGATACATGAAGGAAAAGTATTAGCAGTTGGGGAGACTAGGAAAAGGCCTCCTGCAGAAGGTAGGATTTGGGAAGCCAGAAGGTAGCAGGGAGGAGGGAGTTCACTCCAGACTTGGGGGACAGACAGTGCAAATGCATGGAGTTGGAGAGTTTTGTTCAAGGAACGGCAAAGATGCCAGTGTACCCTGGTCATAGAGTGAAGGTAGGAGGGAAAGCTTAAAAAAACTGGAAGGGGGCGGGGCAGCTAGGTAACGCCACAGTGGATAAAGCGCCAGTCCTGGATTCAGGAAGACCTGAGTTCAAATCTGGCCTCAGATACTTGACACTTACTAGCCCTGTGACTCTGGGCAAGTCACTTAACCCTCATGGCGGGAGGGGGACCTGGAAAGGTAGGAAGGGGCCAGCCAAACTGGATTCTATTTTTGTTCCTGTCGGTCCTAGGGAGTCAACAGATTTTATGAAAAGGATGTGAGTCTGGGGGGACATGTTCCAAAATTCACTTGAGGTAGTTAAATGGAGGATGGACTAGAATGGAGAGAGTTTAGAGGCAGGGAGACCAAGCAAAAGGCTACTACTGTAATAGTCCCAGTGAGAGGGGAGAAGGAACTGCTCCAGGGTGAAGGCTG
Organism: Dromiciops gliroides; assembly: GCF_019393635.1. Lineage (NCBI taxonomy): Eukaryota > Metazoa > Chordata > Mammalia > Microbiotheria > Microbiotheriidae > Dromiciops > Dromiciops gliroides. The sequence continues at coordinate 646,914,758 of NC_057862.1, read as the reverse complement.
TGAGTAGAGAAAAGGTAACAAAAGAGATGTTGTGAGGATGGTGATGACACCGTTTGGCAATAGCACAGATGCAGTGAGTGAATTAGAGGGGAAAATGGAGAATGACACAGGTGTTTTAAGCCCTGGGGACTGGGAGGCTGGTGGTGCTCTCAACTATCATAGGGAAGTCTGAAAGAGTGAAAGGGAGAGTTGAGGTGGGGGTCAGGGAGAGTTAATGAATTCAGTTTTAGAAATGCTGAGTTTGAGATGCCTGTGAGACATCCCTGTGGAGATACCCCTGAATTAGAGGTGTGTGACTGCACCTCAGTAGAAAGAATAGGGCTGGATAAAAACCACACATATTCATATATTTTGTTGTTAATCAGTCATGATCCCATGGACCATACTGTCCATGGGATTTTCTTGGCAAAGATACTGGAGTGATTTTTAATTTTCTTCTCCAGTGGATTATGGCAAACAGAGGTTAAATGACTTATTCAGAACCACACAGCTAGCAAGTGTCTGAGGCTGAATTTAAACTGACCTCTCTTTGACTCCAGGTCCAGTGCTCTCTCATCTGAGCGACCTAGCTGCCTCTAATATTTTCATACATAACTAGGCATAAATAGGAATACACACATGTGTGTGTATATGACTCATCTTCATAGAGAAAATAATTAAATCCACAGGAGCTTATGAGGTCACCAGATGAGATAGTTAAGCATGAGGTAGCCTGATACAGAAAAAAATAAAATAAAAACCACTGGCTATGAAGTCTGAGGACCTGGGTTCAAATTCCATCTCTCATGCTTACTTTAAAAAAAAAAAATTTTTTTTTTTTTAGTGAGGCAATTGGGGTGAAGTGACTTGCCCAGGGTCACACAGCTAGTAAGTGTTAAGTGTCTGAGGCTGGATTTGAACTCAGGTACTCCTGACTCCAGGGCCGGTGCTCTATCACTGCGCCACCTAGCCGCCCCTCTCATGCTTACTTACTCAGGTGACCTTAAGTAATTCACTAAACCCCCCTTGGCCTTAGTTTCCTTATATGTGAAATGGAAGAGGAGCATCAGATGGTCCCTATGAATCTATAAAACAAGGCAATGTGACAAAAGAGAGATCCAGACAAAGAATTCTAGGAAAATTTGGGGAAGGGGCAAACCCTTTCAGGGAGAGGCTAGATGAGGCAGATGCAGAGAGGATGACCAGGGGAGGCCTCACACTTCACTCAGGAAGTGAAGCCAGTTGAGCCTTGAAGGAAGCAGATTTTAATAGGCAGAGATGAGGAAGGATTATAGCAGGGATAGGGGGCTGGACTGAATGAATGCACAGGGGCCAGAGAGAGGAGAGATTCCAGAGAATTGGGGGAATAATAGTTGATTTTGGCTCAAACATGATATTTACATGTGTCCCTCTGAAAGGCAAGTTGCTTAACCCATCACAGAGCTATTGTGGGGAAAGTACTTTGTCATCTTGGAAATGTCGTAAAACTCTGAATTCTAATCATCCCCACCATGGGGAACAGGGTGGCTAAGAGTGAAGAGAACCAGACAGGCCAGAGGCAGCAAGATCCAGTCCAAATACTGGTCTGACTCAGGCTCAAGCTATCTCATGCTTTCAACAGATCTGTCCCGAGATGGCACCTGGGTGTGTGGGAGCGGATTTTATTAATGTGGGAGAAAGGGCCCGCCAGGATGACAGAGAAACAGGAGCTGGCTGCTGCCATTGGTTCTTTGAAGACCGGTCCTGTAGAGGAGACGAGCGAGCCCTCACACTGTCTTGGACAGCTCAGCCAATGAAAACGGTTTTTGTTTAGTTCCCTGCTTCCTATGGAATTAACGTTTGTTTTCATTTTGACCAAAATACAAATACAGGATTAGGGAAGGGAGCCGGTCAGGGACTGAGACAGATGTTCCCACTGTTCCTAATTAAGGATATTCTGGGAGAGGTTTCTTCATCGCCCTCTCTGGTGGAATGAGTTTGGGGCTCTCAGCCTCTGTGTTCAATAATGAGGCATTGTACTCTCGTGCACAGAGCACAGGACTGGGAGTCCTTAGACTTGGGCTAGCTTAGCTATAATAATAATATTCTTCTTAATAATAGGGGGAAAGGGAAAGAACAGTATGTGCCAGGTTCTGTGCTAAGATGATCCTCCAATGACCCTGGGTAGTAGGTGTTATTATTACTCCCATTTTACAGTTGAGAAAACCGAGGCTGACAGATGGGAAGCCACTTGTTCAGGGTCAAAGAGATCATAAGTGAGGCCAAATATGAGCTCATCTTCCTGATTCTGGGACCAACCTCTATCCATAGCATCCCATTCTTTAACGATGATGATGGTGGTGGTGGTGATAATAATAAAGAAGATGATGATAGTAGGGAGGGTGACAGCATGGTGTGTGGAGAAAGAGTTGACCTTGGAGAAAGGAAGAACTGGGCAAGTCTTTCTTGACATATAGTGGCTTTTATGACTATGGGTAAGTCATTTAGCCTCTCATTGCTCCAGGCAAATCTAAGAGAAGTTAGCCAACTACTTTGGTAGAGGAAGCTTCCTCATGAGGGAGTTCTCTGTATCAAGAAAATCACAGGTCTAGTTCCTAGTCCTAACAAGAATCAGAGCTGATATTTATATAGTACTTTACAACATTCAAAGTGATATGACACACATACACACATCTATCTATAATAGGGGCTATCTACATAGTAATGTTTCATGTAATCTATTTTCTCATCTGATTTTCACAACCACCCTAGGAATTTAGGTACTGCAGCTTCTGTCACCCCCATTTTTATACATGCGGAAACTGAGGCACAAAGAAGGTAAGGCATCTGTCCATAACCACAGAGCTAGTAAGTGTCAGGGGCTGGATTTGAACGTGGGTCTTCCTGACTTCCAGTGTACAATGCCATCTACTACCTCATTATTACGTCTCTAATGAGCTGTGTGAATTTGGTCAACTCATGTTACCTCTCTGGGCTTCATTTTCTTCATCTGTAAAAGTAATACATATACACACACAAAGTAATACACACACACACAGTGTGTGTGTGTGTGTGTGTGTGTGTGTGTGTGTGTGTGTGTGTGAAAGGTCCTTTCCAGTGCTGACATTCTTTTATCCTTCCCTAGAGCCCAGGGGCCACACCAACCAGGTGGCTTTTTCTGGCTTGAAGAGATGACTGTTTACCATAAGACAACTGACTGATGTGGGAGGCAGTAGTTATGGGGCAGGGTGCAAACAAGAGCAGGATGTGGGAAAATCAGGGGGATCATTCACCTTTCCCTTTCAGAGTGATTCAGTCCCTGGCCCTCAGTATTTTGAGACCTCAGAGAGACTGGGTTGAAACTGGGTTCTCAGAGAAGAGGATCCTTCCCACCCCACCCCCTTCCTCCTTGGCTCCCTCGTTGTCATGGCCACAGATTGTGACAGAGCCTCCAGCTCCCAAAGCCTGCTTGGAGCATAGAGCTCAGAGCTCATCCGTAGCAGTGGTGGCGGCAGCAGCTGTGGGGGCTATTGAACGAAAGGCCTGATTCATAGCAAAATGAGGTCAGAACCTGCCCAAGTCTCTGAGAGGCCATTTGAGCTGTAGTAGAGGTGACCTGCATTTTTTATGACTGATTCACCCACTCAGCTGCAAGGAGAATTAGATTACAGGTCTGGGGCTTCAGAGCCCAAACCATAGCAGGAAGCGGGATGCAGACAGGCCCTGACTTACTCTCACCCCAGCCCTCCATAAAAAGGCTGAATTTAATCTGGAGGCGGGGCAGGGCTTTATTACCCGGTTCTCTGGCTTCCTGGATCTGGCCCCATTTGGATAATGGGACCTGAGCCCAAGATAATGGGCTGGATGCTCTGAGGCTTGTAGGAAAAGGGAGTTACTTAACGGAGATAGCACTGGACTGGGAGTCAGGTGACCCTGGTTCTAGCCTTGGCTTTATCACTTACTTTGTGTCCCTGGTTTTCCTTGTTTGTAAAATTTGGACGTTGGAGTAGATGATTTCTAAGTTTCCTTTGAGATCTAACAATCTATAAAACCAGCACTCCTTAGGTCATTCTCCAAGGTATGATAAAACCTTCAAGCCCAGGAAGATATACCCTTAAGTATGTCTAAGACAGAGAGGTCTGCTATATACCAAAATATTCTTGGCATTGCTTTTTGTAGTAGCCAAAGACCTGCCAACAAAGTCGAGGCCCAACAATCTGAGGAATGATCAGATTGTGGCACATGAGTGTCGTGTACTTTACTGTGCTGGAAGAAACAATGAATATGAGAATTCAGGGAAATATGAGAAGATTTACATAAGCTGGTGCAGTTTGAAGTGAATACAACTAACAAAACAATGTATACCATGACAGAAACAATGTATGTGAGTACAATGTTAATGGAAAGAACAATAAAACAAATTAAACTCTTACTTAAAATGACAAGCTTGGCCCTAGAGGACAGTTGACAAAATGTACCTCCTTCCCTTCATTGCAGAGTTTCGAGACTACAAGCATGGAGCATTACCTATACAGTCAAAGGCAGTCAATATGATGCATTTTTTCAAGGTCCCCCCACCCCCTCCAGGGATGGCTCACTTGTTTGAGGCAGGGAGATATATGTTTGATAATATGAAAACAAAAGGCATCAATAAAAAAGAAGCATTCCTTATATACCAAAATATTTGTAGCAGTCTGTTTTGTGGTAGCAGAATATAAACAACTGCAATTACAAATGGCTGGACAAATTGTGGCATATGAACATGGTGTGATGTTACTGGGCCATCAGAAGCGACAAATATGGGGAGCTCAGAGAACTGTGGGAAGATTTATACAATATGAAAGGATGCAGGGTCAAGTAAGCAGAATCAGAACAATATACACGATTACAATTATGTAAATTATAACTACATTAAAAGACTGTTGAACTCTGCGTAGTTGTCATGACCAGTCTGGGTGCCAAAGAACTGATGATGAAACACTGTACACCGACTTCACAGAGAGGTGGAAACTGTGAATGTGGGAGGAGGGGTGCATGCTGTCAAATATGGTAGCTCTGGTGTGGCTCTGATAAAATGCTGTACTTTTTCTAAAGGGAGGTTTTGACAGGTTGGGGTAAGGATAAGGTGGAAAATGATGGTGGTAGAAAAAATAAAAAAGTAACAATTAAAAAAAAAAGATCATGTCCAAGAAAAAAGTTGTTCCTTATATATTTATTTTATAAATTTAAAAACATGATACTGAGAACTCCACTGGCTTCACCATATGGGTCCAGGAACCCTAAAAGGTTAAGAACCTCAGCTTTAAGTGGTCTCATTCTGCCCATCTCTAACAACACAGTCAATCCATAAACATTAAGCACCTACTATGCACTAGACACTGCTAAGCACTGAGGATAGATGGTCCCTGCTCTCAAGGAGCTTGCAATCTAATGGGGAAGATAACACGCAAACAACTATGTACAAACAAGATATAAATTGGATAGATTGGAAATGCTAGAGGGAAGACACTAGCATTAAGGGGGGTTGGTCAAGTCTTCCTGTAGAAGGTAGGATTCTGCTGGGACTTCAAGGAAGACAGGGAAACAGATCCCTGATGTTTGGACTTTCTTGGTGCCAGACAACAGAGGGCAGGGGCTGAAGTTGCTCTGCCTTTCCCAAGTTCTCTTAACTTTGATGTCTTCCCACTGTCAGTAATTTCTTATTTATACTGTACTATATATAGCTTGCTTTGTGTGTGTATATATAGATATGTACATATACATACACATGCAATATATACATACACATACACATATGTACATATATATGTATATCCACATTCCATTCTGCAGACCTCTATATAAAGTGACTTCTATATAATGCAAATTTTTTGTTTGTTTTTTGTTTTGTTTTATTTTTTGTGGGGCAACCAGGGTTAAATGATTTCCTCAGGGTCACATAGCTAGTAAGTGTCAAGTGTCTGAGGCCGAATTTGAACTCAGGTCCTCCTGAATCTAGGGCAGGTGCTACCTATCTACCCCATTGTTGTTTTGTTTTGTTTTGTTTGTTTATTTTTAAATTTGCCTTTTTTTTTTTTTTTGGTGGGTCAAGGAGGGGTAAGTGACTTGCCCAGGGTCACGTAATGCAAATTTGATCCAGGGATTGGGAAAGGAGGGAGGCAGGCAGGAGGGAGCCACTAGATAGTTCAAGGACATGTGGGGGCCAAAGAGAGAAGCAAGAGCAGGAGGAGGAACACGTGGGACCAAAAGGAAGATATGTGGTTGGGAGGATACATGGACATACACACAGACAGGAGACATGGAGCAAGGTTTGGAGACAGACATGCAATACCCAAGGGCAGACAGACTGAAGACAGATAGGCAGGGCCAAGCATGAGGGTGGCTGGGCAGAGCTGGACTTCTGAGGTCTCAAGGCAAGCCTCCAAGCTGGGGACTGTGGTGGTCTGACTGTATGTTCTTCCTCTTTTACTTGAAGGGTGGTTTTTGTTTTTTTTTTTTTGGTGGTGGAGGTGGGAAGCTGAGGAGTGCTGAGTGGAGGGGCAGGAGTAGAGACAAAGAAAGCACAGTTCTGTACAGTAAAGTTAACATAGGTGGGTTTTTTATTTTTGGAATGAGGTTTTCTTTCAGAATTCTTTACATAGCCCTGAATTTTGTAATGTGAATTTATGTAAAATGATAATGGTCTATGTTTATATATATGTATACACATACATGTTATATATATGTACACACATTATATATGTATACTGTGTGTACATATAGGTAAAAGGCAGTGCCTAGCTTGAAGGAGCTCACAATCTAACAGGGGAGACAGCATGTATAGGTATCTTTTTTTGGGGGGGGGGCGGGACAATGAGGGTTAAGTGACTTGCCCAGGTTCACATAGCTAGTAAGTGTCAAGTGTCTGAGGCTGAATTTGAACTCAGGTCTTCCTGAATCCAGGACCAGTGTTTTATCTACTGCGCCATCTAGCTGCCCCCATGTATAGGTGTCTATGTGTATTTTGTATCCCCAGTGCTTAGCACAAGCAGCTGGATGGCACAGTAGATAGAGTGCTGGGCTTAGGGTCAGGATGATTCATCTTCATGAGTTCAAATCCAATCTGACACTTACTAGCTGTATGACACTGGGCAAGTCATTTCAGCCTGTTTGCTTCAGTTTCCTCATCTGTAAAATGAGTTGGAAAAAGAAATATGAAACCACTCCAGTATCTTTGTCAAGAAAACCCCAAATGGGGTTACAAAGGGTTGGACGCTACTGAAAAATGACTGAGCAACAAAGCACTTAGCACAGTGCCAGGCTCATAGTAGTGGTTAATAAATGTTATTGATCGATTGCCTTCCCTGCCCAGGTAGGGTGCCTGGAGAGTAGAGCCTCTGCTTCTTGGATGACTGGGACCCAGGAATCCTTACAGTGTCCCTAAGAGACCACAGAGATGGGGATCTAGGTCTTAGTGTAAGCCTTGTGCTCTTAGTGTTCTTTCATCTGGTAGAAGGAACACTACCTCAGGATCCTAAAGAACTGGGATTGAAGGCCAAGTGGCTCTCCTACTCCCTGACTGTAGGACCTTGGTTATGTACTTTACATCTCTTTATTCAGAGTCCTTTTCTGCAAAATGGCCTGGAGATGGGAGGAGCAGCACTAGATGACCTCTGAAGTCCATTCCAGCTCTCAAACCTTGACCATCTGAATGTAAACATTTTCTAATGTGAACAGGGTGGGAGAAGCACTGACCTCTCAGATTTTCCCATACCAGCTTGGCTGAGTACCAAATCAGCTTTATATCAAACTTGAGGGTTTGATGTGTCGGAAATCATAGAATCCAGGCCAAACCTTCATCCTTGTCCCACTCCGTGCACATTTGATGAGCTTTGTTCTAGGGGAAGTACAGGGAGATATCCTTACATCCATTTACTAAATGGGGCGGTAGATGAGGGCAGGAAAGTAGTCTCCTGGGATTTCAGATGTGAATAACAAAGAGGCAGCTGAAGTTTTGGGAGATGAGCTAAGTCCATGGGTGGAGAAGGTCAGGCCTTGGGGATGTTGAAGTAGCTCAGCTTCCATTTCACAATAAAAACTCCCCTAACACCAGTCCAACCCAACCTTCTAGCAAGGGGCCAGGAACCAGCAATGACCTGTGAGTGGCTCCAAAAGGCTCAAATTGGATAGGAGTGATTTGTCAAATTTCCAAAATGGCGCCTTCCCAGCCTGCAGCAATTGGGCTTTGAGAGTGTCCAGAGGGAGCCCCCAGGGCTGTTTATGGATTATAATGAAGGATCAAGGGCAATGTGTAAATTCATTCTTGGACATCTTTTAAGATTAAGATTTGAATTAAGATTAAGATTTTAAAATCTTTTAAGATTCATTCTTGGGTCTCTTAAGAACTTTTGGGCTCCAATTGTGGAGAATAGTCCCTAAGACTTAAAAGACAAGAGCTAACCACTTAACTGCCCAGATGGGACCTGGAAAGGAGAGTGAGCTCATTTCCCCAATCCTTGATGAGCCTTGGGAGTCATGGCAGGTTGAAGACACAAGATAAAGTCCTATAAGGGCCAGAGAAATGCCCTGCCTCTCATTGGTGAGTCTTCCAGCTTGGAACTCCAAATCCATGGGAAGTGGAAGCCTTATTTACTCATCTGGGCCCTTTTCACAATGTGCTGTGTTGTTCTCCCTATTCCTTACATGACTGCTTGCAAAATGCATGGAGGTGGAGGCTTCTGGGATCTGGGAACCCACATGAGGGACAGGGAGTGATGTCCCATTCAGCCATAACAAGGATGGATACCAACCTCATGGAAGGAGAAGGAACCCCTACATACAGAGCAGAAGGGAAATAGGCAGCCCCAGAATACAGAGGAGAGGGAAGCCCCCAGAATACCAACAAGAGAGTTGGGAAATAGACCCCAAATTAAGAGAAAAGTAAGAGCTCTCAAATACAAAGGAGGGAGAGGGTCATCCCCAAATACAGAAGAAGGAAGAGGGCAGCCCCTAAATACTAGAGAAAGAAGGCGGGACTCCCTAAATACAGAAAAGAGAGAGAAATGGGCAACCCATGACTACAGAAGAAGATAGGAAGGAAGCAGTCCCCAAATAAACAAGAGAAGAGGGACGAGCCCCTAAATACAAGCAGTAGAAAGAAGTCAGCCCTCAAATAGAGAGGAGAGGAGGGGGCAGACTCTAAATAAATAGGAGATATGCAGAAGAGAAAGAAATGGTCTCCAAACAGAGATGAGAGAAGGGGGCAGCACCCTTTCCTCAGACTAAAAATAGAGCTGAAACAGCCTTACAAATCAGAGCAGAGGATGGAGGTGTGAATGTGTTCAGCAGGAGAACTATATATTTTTTTGACCAAACGTGTCCATCTGTTTTGACACATATCTGTGTCTTTACCATTCCTCTTGCCAAAAGCCTGCTCTGCTAGACTATACCATCCAATCTGAGTCAACAACTTAATAACTAACACAGTTTGGGAAGCATTTAAAACATGCTACATATTTTCTCCAACACACAAGCAACAAAGGATTAATTAAATCATGATATTCCATAAATATGGATGGGGAAATCAAATAACTTTGTGCAGGCCCAGAATAGCCTTGGTGTGCTTTTAAGTTTCCTGGTAGCTAGCTTGAGCCAAATGGGGCTCCCTGCTTCCCATCACCCCCCTCCCCACCACTCACCACCTTTGTCTGCCCTCCCTCAGCCCCAACACCTCTTCAGGCGGGTTTGGGGAGGAGGCTCCATCTGGGAATTTGATGAGACATGTACTAAATAAAGAGGCGGAAGTAACGAAGGGTCATAGAACATCGGAACTCGAAACCATGTTTTATGAGGATTGATTTAAGAACCTGAGGTTGTTAGGTTTAGAGAAGGGAAGGCTTGGGGATGGAGGGAGAAAAATGATCTCTGCTTTTGAATATCTGAAGGACTTCCACATGGAAGATGGATCAGATTAATGCTGGTTGGCCCCAGACAGCAGAACTAGGATTAGGGCTGCCCCTAAGCTTCCTGTAGGCAGATTGGAGCTGAATCTAAGGGAGAGCTTCCTAATAGGTTACTTCCTAAGGTTAGTGAGGTCCCCATCACTGAAAGTCTTCAAGCGGAGGCTAAATGGCCATTTGCCAGGGATATCAAAGAGTGAAATAACACTTCAAGAATGAGTTAGCCTAAGGGGCAGCTAGGTGGCGCAGTGGATAGAGCACCCGCCCTGGATTCAGGAGGACCTGAGTTCAAATCTGGCCTCAGACACTTAACACTTACTAGCTGTGTGACCCTGGGCAAGTCACTTAACCCCAATTGCCTCACCAAAAGACCCCCAAAAAACAACAAAAAGAATGAGTTAGCCTAGGAGCAGCTGGGAGGCACAGTGGATAAAGCACTGGCTCTGGATTCAAGAGGACCTGAGTTCAAATCCAACCTCAGACACTTGACACTAGCTGTGTGACCCCGGGCAAGTCACTTAACCCTCATTGCCCTGCAAAAAAATAAAAAATAAAAAAAGAATGAGTTAGCCTAGAGGATGTCTGAGAGATCTCTAGCTTTGAGATTCTTTAAGTCACAGTGGCCTCAACATAATGGAATAGAGGACCTGTAGGGAAAACCCTGAGGGTCTTCTACTCCCAGATTGATTCTTTTAAGAAGGCAAATGAGGCCATCTTTTATCTCATTTCTTATCTAGCCTTAATCACTGAAAGGGTGTTGTCTCAGACAGACCAAGACCTGGGAAGGACTTTAGTTTAAAAGGCCAAGGTCACCCCCTGCATCCAAGGCCATCTGTAGTCCTCCTGATCTAAGTCTTGCCACTGGACCCAGATGGCTTTGGAGGAGAGAGTGAGGTTGGTGACTTGGCACAGCCCTGCCTCACTTATATCCAATTCACTTACAAGTCAAGATATAACCCTCCTGATGCCATTGGTCTTCATCCAGAATGAAGGAGGAACAACAAGAACAACAATCCACTTCCGGATTATTCGGTAAGAAGTTTTTCTTGACGTCAAGTCTTGCTTTACCTCTATGCTACCTTCCTCCCCCATCACTCTCGGTTATACTCTCTGGAGCCAAAGAAAACAAGTCGTATTCTTCAATACATGCCGGTCCTTCAGATACATAAAACACAGCTCTCACATTCCCTCGGAATCTTTTCTTTCCCAGGCTAAACATATCCAGTTCCTTGGGCTAACCAGAGCCCAGTTCCCCCGACTAACAAGAACTAGCTAGCATTTAGAGAGTGCTTGCAGTTGACTTTTGCATACATTATCTCATTGAATCCTCATCTGTCCACACTATCACCCTTCTCTGGCTACTCTCCAGTTTTTCAGTCTTAAACTGTTGTGCCCAGAACTGAACCCAACACTTCAGATGAGGTTTGATGAGGGCAGAGTATGGGGTGGGGGGAAGGACTTTAGCTTCCCTGCTTCCTGGAAGCCATGCCCTCCCTAAGATTTTTTTTTTTTTGTCTCAGAACAGAAGACTCATAAATGAATGTTAACTCCAGAAGGACCCTTGGAGATCATATAGTGCAGGGATTTTAACCTTCTTTGTGTTATTTAGCTTTGTGGGGAAGCCCATGGATCCCTTTCTCAGAATAATGTCTTTAAATGGCTAAAACAGAATAAGATAACAAAGGAAATCAATTATATGGAAAAATAGTTATCAAAATGGTTTTTTTTTTTAAAGTTCATAGATCCTGGGATGATAACTCCTGTCCTAGTCCAGCCCTTCATTGTACAGATGAGGAAATGAAAATATACAATCTTTTAGGAGCTCCTTCTTCCTGATGGTGGAGAGGTAACACCATGGACCCCACATCAAATGCTGCCTCAGACAATTGCTCTCCTCAATTTCCTCATCTGTCAAATGGGCCTAATATAGCACCTAGGTTGCTGTGAGGATCAAATGAGATAATAAGTAAAGGGCATGGCAAGCTGTAGAGCACCATGGAGATATTTAGTTATTATTATTGCTATCATTATTACAAACACATTGAAATGCTTTTCTGACTGCAGACTCCCATGAAAACTCATTTCAAAAGAAATACTTTAATTTGGATAGTAAAGGATTTCCAACTTCCCTCAGGCCCACTGGCTGACCTCTTCAAGGCCCTAGGACAGCATTATTATAATGGCTTATACAATTTTGTTTAGTATGTGTTTCCTCTGGGCTCCAAACATGGTAGCCAGGGGGTAAATGAATGAAAGATTGGCACGAAAGCCAAGAATTAAATGAATATAGTCCCAGTAAACCATTAACATCATAGAGTCTTAGTTGTGGAAAGGGCCTCACAGAGCATCAGGTCTCTCCCTTTTTACAGAGGAGGAAACTGAGGCCCAGGGAGATGAGATGGCTTCCTCAAAATCTCACTGTTATTTGACTGGAAAGCCAAGGTTCCAGTTCCATGCTCTTTCCTGCATGCCACGTAGCCTTCCATGGTGCCATGATTATTTTAGGATGTAAGTGTTACTGACATCTGTTATTGTGGGACGAGGGCAAGGGTGGACAGTAGGATAGATGTAGGGGGGGTCCCTGCCTTTCAGGGACTTGAAATTCAATGATGCAGAGCTCTTCTTTGCCTCTTCTATCAAACTAAGGATAAAAATATGCTTTGGGGTGTTCTAAGGTGGCATGGATAGCAAAGATGGTGCTATGTTTTTTTGTTTTTTGTTTGCTTGTTTTTGGTGGGGCAATGAGGATTAAATGACTTGCCCAGGGTCACACAGCTAGTAAGTGTCAAGTGTCTGAGGCCAGATTTGAACTCAGGTCCTCCTGAATCCAGGGCCAGTTCTTTATCCACTGTGCTACCTAGTTGCCCCCTGTGCTGTTGTTGTTGTTGTTGCTTGTCTTTCATCCTTGAACAGGACCATGTCATCAGGAGGTGATATGACTTGCAGTGAATTGGATGAAAGTGAGGGAGGGCTGTGCAAAGTCACCAGCCTCACTCTCTCCTCCAGAGCCACCTGGGTCCAGTGGTAAGATTTACATCAGGGTACCTGGAGATGGCCCCAGAGGGATTAAGTGACTTGCCCAGGGTCACATAGCTAGTACATGTCAAGTGTCTGAGGCTGGATTTGAATTCAGGTCTTCCTGATTCCAGGACCAGTGCTCTATCCATTGTGCCACCTAACTGCCCCTGATCTAACCTCAGATACTTACTAGCTGTGTGACCCTGGCCAAGTCACATTACCCTGTTTGCCTCAGTTTCCTCATCTGTAAAATGAGCTGGAGAAGGAAATGGCAAAACCACTCCAGGATCTTTGCCAAGAAAACCCCAAATGGAGTCACAGAGTCAAGCATGACTGAAAAAAAATGACTGAACAATAAAACCACAAAGTTGGTAGCCTTTCGTTGTCCCTATGCTGGTGACTGCTGTTCCCTTTGCATGGCCCTCCCCTGGCTGTCTTTCCCAAGTGGTAGGGAAAAGTCAGTGGTCACTGGGGCACATGCCATGCAATATCATTGGCTGCCAACTCCCAGCCATCAATTTTGTCACAGTGTCACTAAGTTACTAAATTATGCTCTTACACTGTGCTGAAACAAATAAACCAACCAACCCCAAACCGAAATCCCAACATAAGTTGTCTCCCTACCTTTCAGAACCGTTGGCAAATTCAGTGAGCTCTTGTTTAAGGAGTAAGGGATGACAGAAACCCTTGAATCTCAGGAGAATCCAAGGATCTAAAACTGGGACTTTACAGATCACCTGGGTCAAATCCTCTTATTCTGCAGAAAATAACAATGGTAACTTAAAAAAATTTGCAAAGCCCTTTTATAGATTTTATTTCATTTAATCCTCACAACAACCGCTTATGCCAAGTGCTACAGGCATCATTCTCCTTGTTTTATGGAAGAGAAAACTGGGGCTGAGAGAGGTTAAATGATTTATTTGATATAGCTAGCAAGTGTCAGAGATGGGATTGAAACTAAAACCTGAGGTCAGAGAGGGCAATGAATGACTTGCCTACATTAGGAGGAGTTAGCAGAATCAGGTTTTGAACTCAGGTCCTCTGATTGGCTCACAATCCCCTCCTCCAGGCTTGTTACAACTCTATAGATAAATAATACCTGACGTCACTTTCTTTTCATGGCCATCCCTGGGTTTTGTCTTTTGGAAACCCGTGGCTTCTAAATTTCTGCTGGAGCTTAATTCACCAGGAGGAGGACTGGGGAGGAAGGAGACCTCTCTAGCAGAGGGAGGAGCAGTTCAATGTCTCCAAAGAGGTCTCTCTGGACTCTCACGGAACTCTTGCACAATAGTCCAGCAATGGGATCTGTGTGAAGGAATCAAACATATGGATCGGATTGGCCCCAGAGATACAGCTAGAAAAAGAGACTGGGAGAGGATTTGGCAATGCATTTTGCTGACATTTGAAAAATATGATAAATAACAATTGTTCCCCCCACTTTGATAGCATCCTCCCCTCTGGGAACAGAGGCAACCTTAAGCTAGCATGCCACGCCTGGAATCATGCTGAGAACCAGCAAGACCAAAACACATGGATTAAAGAGTTTATTTGTATTGGGGCAGCATCTCATTGTGGGCAAGGGTGTTTGATTCAGTCAGGGAGACCTGAGTTCGAATCCCAACTCAGACATGTGCTAGCCATGTGACCCGGGGCAAGTCATTTTAGTCATTCTTGGCCTCAGTTTCCTCATCTGTAAAATGGATTTCTCACAGGCTTGGCGTGGGGATTAAACGAAAATTGCTTTGCCAACCTTACTGTACTATGTAAATATGACCTAAGACTGTTATATTACGGTGTTGGGCAGAGGTGGCAAATGCACATGGGGCCCACAACCAGATTAAAATATCATTGAGAAATATTTAACAAAATAAATAAAATTATAATAAAGCATAAATCACTGTTCTAATAAAATAGTAAATAATATGGAAATCGATATAGACCCCAGATATTTAAGGAGACTAGACAGACTTAATTCTAGCCTGATACTTCCTCAAGTTACTTCTAGGGTCTGCTATTAGCATGCTGGTAGGCAGCTAGGTGGTGCAGTGGATAGAGCATTGGGTTTGAAGTCAGGAAGACTCCCCTTCTCCAGTTCAAATCCAGCCTCAGAAAGTTCCCAGCTGTGTGACCCTGGGCAAGTCACTTTACCCTGTTTGCCTCAGTTTCCTCATCTGTCAAATAGGCTGGAGAAGGAAATGGCAAATCACTCCAGGATCTTTGCCAAGAAAATTCCAAATGGGGTCACTCCGAGTCAGACAGGACTGAACAATAACAAGAAATGTTTTTGGAGCCCTTCTCCTCTCCCCCTCCTATGAGTAATAAATGTGCACTGACCCTGGAGTTATAAGGACCTGAGTTCAAATCTATTCTCAGACACTTATTAGCTGTGTGACCCAGGGCAAATCACTTAACTTTGATTGCCTCCCCCCAAAAAGTGTTGTTCCCTACTTGACTGCAGGTAGGGTTCAGTGGTCTCCATTTCTGTTCCAGTTTGTCAGCACTGGTGCTGGGGACCATGTAGAGTCATTTTGACAGGTTTAGAGAATGCAAGAATCTCAGTGATGGAAGGGATTTCAAAGGACATTCTAGTAGGACCCCTTCCTGAACAGGAATCCCCTGGCCAAAGCCCCTATCCTCCTGGCATTCAGCCTTTGTTTGAAGACCACCAGCAATGGGAAATTCTCTATCGCTAGGCAGCCTGTTCTCATTTTGGACACCTCTAATTTTCAGATCTCCTCCCCCCACATATAACCAGGCTTCCAAGCAAAAACCGGGGCACGTTTTTTTTTTTTTTTTTAATGTTGCTGAGAACTGGAAAGGAGACGTGACTCCTAATTAGCAGAGAGAATGTCGAGTACAACGCTGCATATCTGCCTTGAGGGTCTCGCTCAGTCCGTGCCAGAGTTTCTGGGGAGATGGACACATATGGTTCAGAGATTCTTTGTGAGAGACTCAGGAGAGGGAAGCGGCAGACGTGGAGCAGAATACAGCTCCTTAATAGATCCCTCATTTCTAGCTCGCCCCCCTAGAGACTGCTGGAGCGGATCTCCTGAAGGAGAAGCGACCTCCCGCCCCCCCCCTCCCCGTCTCTCTTTCTCTCTCTTCCCCTCCCTCTCTCCCCCCTCTGTCTCTGTCGGTCTCTGTCTCTCTGTCTCCGCCTCCCTCCCTCTCTGTCTCTGTCCGTCTCTCTGTCTCTGTCTCTATCTCTCTGTTTCTCTCACTCTCTGTGTCTGTCTCTGTCTCTGTCTCCCCCTCCCTCTCTCTCTGTCTCTGTTTCTCTGTCTGTCTTTGTCTGTCTCTGTCTCTCTCACTCTCTGTGTCTCTCTGTCTCTGTCTCCCCCTCCCTCCCTCTCTCCCTCCCTCTCTGTGTCTCTGTCTCTCTCTGTCTCTTTCTTTCTCTCTGAGCTCAGATCCTATCTCCCCCTCAGCTAAGGAACTCATATGTAAATTCTAGTATAGTCTAATCTGGGGACCGTGTCCAAATTCTGTTTGCTGTTTTCTTTGGATAAATGGGTTTATTCTTTATCCATTATTTGTGATAGTCTATTGTATAATCTGTTTTTTGTTTTTGTTTTTGTAGAAAGGAGCTAAATTGGGGAGTGTAAGCTAAGGAAGTACTTAAAGACTCCCCTTAAGAGTGAACAGGGAAGGGAAGGAGGAGAAGGAAGGAGGGAAAGAATTTGGAAAGACGAATGTTAAAAATCGTTTTTACATGTACTAGGGAAAAATAAATATTGAATAAAATTAAAATTAAAATAATAAAAATTAAAATGTTTTAAAAAGTAATAGCTTTTTTTCTGAACCTTAAAATATATCCCTAGACTCTAGATATTTGAGGGTGACTGATATGCCTCTCAGAAACTGGAGAAAAGAGTGTCCACCTTCAAGGTACTCCTGGGGCCTGCTGTTAGCATGTTGGTATAAGCATTGCCTTTGGCTCTCATCTCCTTGGATTTGGGACAGGCCTCGGGAACATATCTATCCATGAGACTCACAAGCCATGGCTCTACATTTAGACAGTCCTTGACCCAGTGGCAATGGCCTCCTCACTGTTCTTCACACAAGGCTCTTCATCTCCAGACTGTGCATTTTCCTTGACTGCTCCCCAAGCTTGAAATAGTCCTGACTTCTCTCATTTCCTTTAAGTCCCAGAGAATATTCCATCTTCTGCAAGAAGCCTTTCCCGATCTCCCTTAATGCTTGCACCCTCCCTCTCCTGTTTATCCCCAAATATCCCAGAAGACATGTTGTCTGTACAGTCATTTTCATCTTTTGTTGCTGTTGTTAGTCGTTCAGTCATGTCTGACTCTTTGTGACCCCATGTACCATATAGCCCGCCAGACCCTTCCCTCCTCCGCTGTCTCTTGGAGTCCATCCAAGCTCCTGTTCATTGTTTCCATGACATTATCTGTCCATCTCATCCTCTGTCATCCCCTTTTCCTTTCAAACTTTCCCAACATCAGGGTCTCTGAATCCTGTCATTATCACATTGTCCTCCCCCCAATTAGACTGTGAGTTCCTTGAAAGCCTTTCTTTGTAACTCCAGCATTTGGCACAGTCCATGGAGTACAGTAGACACTAAATAAATGTTTATCAACTAACACTCTTTGCAATTTCTGCCTGCTGTTTCTATAAGGTCTGAGCCCCTTTTCATAGCGACACCTTCAAATACTAGACTGGTGCCATGTCCCTTTTAGTCTCTGCTTCTCCAGGCTAAATGTTCTTGCCTTTTTCACTTGGATAATGGCACGTTGGAGAGGACATGGGCTCTGGAGTCAGAGCACCTGGGTTTAAATCTCACCTCTGATGCTGGTGACCTACCTATGTGACTTGGAGCACTTTGTTTTGCTTCCCTGGGACTCAGTTTCCTCATCTGTAAAATGAAAGGGCTAGACTATGTGACTTCTGAGGATCCTTCTAGATTTAGGCTGATTGTCACTTAGCTTGGGCTCTAGTCTCTTCACCACCATGCTTGTTTTCTTTTCTTTTTTAAACAATGTTTTTGTTTTTGTTTTTTTGGGCAGGGCAATGGGGGTTAAGTGACTTGCTCAGGGTCACACAGCTAGTAAGTGTCAAGTGTCTGAGGCCAGATTTGAACTCAGGTTCTCCTGAATCCAGGGCTGGTGCTTTATCCACTGTGCCACCTAGCTGCCCCCCAACATGCTTGTTTTCTTAACAAATGTTAGCTTCTCAGTTTTGTTCCTAAAAGATCTCAAGCTTGCTTATAATCTAAGACCATGATGATGACTGTGATCTCCTTGGGCAACTAGGTAGTATAGTGGAGAGAGTGCTGGCCATGGAGTCAAAAGAACCTGAGTTCAGATCTTACCTCAGACACTAGTTGTGTGACCCTGGGCAAGTCACAACTCCAATTGCCTTCAACATTCAGAGCTGTCTCCAGTTGTCCTGATATATCTATTTCTATATATCTATATCTATCTATATATCTATCTATATACATATCTATATATACACAAACATACACATACATCTATCTCTATATCCATCCATCCATCTATCTATCCATCTATCTATCTATCTATCTATCTATCTATCTATCTATCTATCTATCTATCTATCTATCTATCTATCTATCTATCTATCTGTATCTTGCCAGTGGACCCAGATGACTCTGGAGGAGAGAACGATGTTGGTGATCTTGCAAAGCCCTGCCTCACTTAAATCCAATTCACTGCAAGTCATGACATCACCTCCTGATGTCATGGCCCTCTTCAAGAACTACTCACACACTCCTCCTCTCTGCCTTCCCTTGGTTCTGCTCTTATGCCTGATCTCTCATCAAGAGTCTCCTTTGCTGGATCTTCTTCCAGACCATGCCTATTAACTGTGTGTCCTCTAGTGCTCTGTCCTGGTTCCCTTTCTCTTCTCACACTATAATACCATCCTGTTTGGTGATGTTATTAGCTTCTGGAGGGTCAATGATCACCTCCATGCAGGTGATTTCCAGATAACAGATAGAGCCCTGACCTTTCTCCTAACTTCCAGTCTTGCATTACCAACTGCCTTTTGGACATCTCAAACCAGATGATCTCAATTTCAGTATGTCTATGGTACAACTCATTATCTTTCCCCCCCAAACCCTCCCATCTTCCCAACTGTCCTATTACTGCTGAAGGCACCACCAACCTCCCAGTTCCCCAGGCTGGGAACCTACGTGCTATCTTCAGCTCTTCACTTGACCTCATCTCCCATGTCATTTCTACCTATAGAACATCTCTCCTATATGTCCTCTTCTCTCCACACATACAGCTACCAACCTGGTGTAGCCTCTCCTCACCTCCTATCTCCATTCTTTCAGCAGTCTTTGAACTGATCTCTCTGCTTCATATCTCTTTCCATTCTAATCCAGTCTCCATTCAACTGTCAAGGGGATTTTTTTCTGAAGCACAGGTCTGACTATCCCTATTCATTCAACTCTGGCAGCTCCAAAGTGCTAGGTCCTCTGACCATAGATCTTGGTCTGTGATCACATCTCCACACTACCTTTGCCTTAGAGGAATCTAGTTGACACAGAAGAATGAGCTCTGGGTCTAGAATTAGGAGGACCTGAGTTCAAATTCAACTTCACACACTCACTGGGCATGCCACTTAACCTCAGACTACAATTTTCTCCTTCCTCTGAAAATGACTCAACAAAGAAGTCTATAGAATCTCCCTATAAGATCACTGGATTTGAAACCAAAGGGGACAATAGGCATTATCTAGTCGATTTCCCTCCTTTTGAATAGGTAGAAACCTAGGCCCAGAAAATATCAAAGAGGTATTCAATAACAAAGGCAGGAGTGTAACCCAGGTCATCTGCTTCCAAGATCCAGCGAGGCTCACAAAAACAGGGGGCCATCTCTTTGGCTTGGTGTAGCCTTGGTCGGTTCTGTACAAAGGCAGGGGCTGATGATTTCTCAGGGTCCCTGCCAATCCTGTCATCCCACAACTTTGGGGATAAGTTAGTTGAACCGGCTCCCATCTGTCACAAATCATGTAAGTGAAGAATGGTTGTAGTCCTTGCCTATAATCTCAGTGTAACTGAAGACATGGAGCATGTGGAGATAAGCAAGGTTGGAACCACACTCCCTGTGGGTCCTTCTGCTCTGGGTGTCCTAGGCTCATTTCTTGATTTGACTCATCTCCAACCCCCCTTTTTTCCTATTATGCTTCTTGGAATTTATTGCCTATCAGGCTGTGGAACATGCACAGCCTTTAACGTGAAAGAGGTAGTCTTAGGACAAAGGGAGGAACCATTTTCTAAACAAGTACCTAAAAACAAATTCAAGGGGAGTGTAGAACAATAAGGGAAGGGAAGGGGGAGGGGAGGAGAGGGAGATAACTAATGTTATTAACAGTAAAAATGAGTATAATCACTCCTAGAAATATCCTTCCATTTACAAAGCACTTTACATACTTTATACCATCCAGTCTTTGCCATAGCCCTATTAGATAGGTGGGGAATTACTACTCTCAGTCCCCAAGAATCTCCTCTTTCTCTACCTTTGCTCATAATATTTCCCGAGCCTGGAAATACTCTCTCCCACTTCTTAGCCTGTTAATATCCAACTCATCCTTTTGCACTTGGCTCTACGAAGCTTTCTGTGATCCCCCAGGGCAGTATCAACCTTCCCCCTCCTACCTCACATAGCACTTCATGTTTGAACTCTAATATACAGACTGAAAATGTGGGGCATAGAAAGCTAGCCTTGGAGTCAGGATGGCCTTACTTCATATTCCACCTCTGACACCGAGAGAATGTGTGACCTTGGTTAAGTCCTTTCACCCCTCATTAACCTAGCCAATTTTCTAATATTGTTTTTTTTTTAATTAAATTTTTTTTTTTTTGCGGGGGGAGCCGGGCAATGAGGGTTAAGTGACTTGCCCAAGGTCACACAGCTAGTACGTGTCAAGTATCTGAGGCCAGATTTGAACTCAGGTCCTCCTGAATCCAGGGCTGGTGCTTTATCCACTGTACCACCTAGCTGCCCCTCTAATATTGCTTTAAGGAAGATGAAGATTTGTGATGGTGGAGGGAGTTTTCTCAGAGGGAGTTCTATATAACAGATCCAGACCAAAGTAGCTCTTAATGAATAGATTTAGGACCTACCACATAGTAGGTGCTTACTAGATGGTTATTTATTGATTGAAAATACAAAAAATGTGAGTGCCATACATGTGGTCTCTTATCCCCTAATTAGACTACTTTATGCTTCCTCATGTCTTAAGCCTTGTCTATTGTGATACAGTGGATAGAACTCTAGACATGGAAACAATAAATTTGATTCAGTTTATCTGCTTTGGATATTTCCTTAGCTGTGTGACCCTGGGTAAATCACTTACTCTAGATGAGCCTTGGTTTTTTTCATCTAACAAAATGGGGATAAAAATATTTGTAGAACTCAGTTCATAGAGGGTGTTGTGAGGGTCAAAGGAGAAACTGTATGTTAATTGCTAAATAAAGGTCAGTTATAATAATGATCTCCCAGAGAGTCTCAGGTAGATCTTCACACACAGTACAAGTTTCAAAAGCATCTGTTAAATAAATGAATCAAGTCTTCTGACGCTAATCTTGTTCTCTTTTTTTACTACAGGATGCTTGCCAATCTTTCGAGGCTGACATAAAGGAGGTCAGTCTCGGCCTCCCACAAGCCATCCATCAATGCCCCTGTTGGGAGACAGAATCCTGGCCTGGAACAAGCAGGGTCCTGACCCAGGAGGACATATCCAATGTTATTATGCTCTTATTGCGTTGAGTGTTCACCCAGATATTCAGCTTGGTCAGCAGAATTTGCTACAGCTCTGCACTGTGTCAGGCATCCTGGCAAGAGGCCCCCTCACTAGCTTGCCAGCCCCATCCACCGATTCCCAGAGGGGAGTAGGCTAGCCAATGCTTTCTTTTGCCACTCCAGGGTGCAATGTCCACCAGGCTCCAGCCTCATGCTAGCCATGGGATGCCTGGTGCGTGAGAGCCAACATGTGACCACCGGTGGGCTGGGCCATGACACTCTGTGCTGTTCCCTGGCAGGCCTCAAGCTTGGCCCTCAGGCAGCTGAAACTGAACTAGAGAGGAGGACTGAGGCCCTTGATGAGTTTGGTGAGCCGCCAAGGGCTCTGCCAACAATAGGTCGGTGTGATCCGGCAGGAGCAGAGAGGGTTTCTCCCAGTCTGTCAGAGTGATGAAGGCTGAGACAAAGTGGGAACAGACTTGGAAATGGCTTGTGCTATGTACATGTGGCTTCTCTGGGAGGGAGAGGAAGAGCAGAGCCACCGAGAGAGACACGGCATTCTGTGGGAAAGCATCGAGATCGCCCAAAGTCATTTCCCCATTTGCTCTGTGCACTTTTTAAATTGAGGGGATGAAGAAGCTGCCAAAAACTGCACATGGGGCAGTATGGAATTACCTTTGTTCTAAGATCTATGAGCTCTGAAACAGCCCTGAAAAGCAACAACTGACCTATTGACTTACAAAAGTATGTTTCCACACACAGAGCCTCTAAGCCCAGTGTATAAATGATTGACTCATCAATGCTAGCTCTGAAAGGGACCTTAGAGATCACAGAGTCCAGCTTGTGATGCAGTGAAAAAACCACTAGATTGGGAACCACAAGCCCTGGGTTCAGATCTTGCTGCTCCCATTTGTTATCTGTGTGACATTGTATAAGTCACTTAACGTTACTGAGCCCAGCTTTCTCAGCCACAGAGTGAGTGGGTTGGACTGGAAAGCCTTTGAATTGACTCTTAAGTTTAGGATTCTATGTAGTGATCCCCCGTTTTCTGGGTAAGAAAGCTGAAATCCAGGGCGGGGAGAGGGATACCCAGGTCCACTGACCTCTGACTCTTCCTGTGCTGCCACTGTTCTCCTACATTTAACAGCTTGGAGGGATTTCCATCGGGGTTCCTGACAGCTCTGCCAGAAATATGCTTGCAGAGGAAAGACACCAGGGCCTGAAGGCTCAGCATGCACCCACCGGAGGGGTGTCTGCCCCAAGGATTTGCTCCCCAAATTCACATCGCAGTTGCATCCTGTGGACTAAAAAGAGCCACTGAAGCACCAAACTGTGTTTCCTAAATAATTCCTCTGAACGGTGCTCAGGAACCAGCATGCAACTTTGACCTTGGGCAGGGGACACAGCTGACATCAAAGATGCAATCGACTCATTCTGGACAGGCAGCGAAGCTGTGGCTCCCAGCACGGGAGGCTGGGACCTTTCTGATGCTGTGTTCTTTTTGATTTAAGCTTTGTTGACACCAGCACCCCAGAGGGGAAAACATGTGAAAGGGAAGAAGCTGCTTGCCACTGGGGAGCAAGGTTACTAGGTACAGATGCTCTAATGAGCTGCCTGGGAAGATTCCAAGTTTAAGAGGTGAAAGCTCACTGCTTTTCCTGTCTGGCACCAAGGCAGCAATGCAAATGAGGAGATGGAATTGCCTGTATTCCTCAGAACATGGTTGGCCCTGTATCTGAGCAGAGAAGGAAGGAACCGATCAATGGATCATTTTGTTTACATAGCATATAAAGAAATAATAATGATGTTACTATTGATAATATAATCATCTGCAACCTTTTTCACGTGAATATTTCCTCCAGTGGTGCAGATAACAGCCTGTAATCATACTGTAGTTTGGGTGAGGAATTAGCCTACCCATTCAAGAAGTGTATGCTAGGTAGTACCAACCCCCAGTTCTGCTCAGGCTCATTCTCTCTTTCTCTGACCTGGGGCTGGCTTGTCCACTCTACTCTCTACTTGTAAACAGTACTACTACTACTACTACTACTACTACTACTACTACTTCTTTTTGTTTGTTTGTTTGTTTTTGCGGGGCAGTGAGGGTTAAGTGACTTGCCCAGGGTCACACAGCTAGTAAATGTCAAGTGTCTGAGGCCGGATTTGAACTCAGGTCCTCCTGAATCCAAGGCCAGTGCTTTATCCACTGTGCCACCTAGCTGCCCCCATAAACACTTCTGATAGGTCATAATGGTTCCTCAGGGAAGTGCCCCTAGCCACTCCCCACATTCCCCCTCCCCACATATATACCAAGGATACCCCTGGGATGCTGAGAGATTGTTTACTTCCCATCTACCTAAAATCAATCAGTCATGTCATCATGGACACTTAAACTTGAAGCATCTACTAAATGAGAAGGAAAAAGCAAGAATAATTATAGCATTACTCAGTAGAAAGTAAGAGTAGGAATAATTATTACATTTGCTCAATAGACAACACAAACAGAAATCATAAGTTTATCTATCTACCCATAAACCTGGATCAAACTCTCTCACAAATGAACACAGTAATTGTGAGAGAGAGTGGGCAGACACAGAAAACTAGCATGGAGGCATATAAGTAGTAAGACCTACATATCTGGGGCAACACATTGCTCTGGACAACTGGCTTTAATGTCCTGACTCTCTTTAGAGAATAACCTGGCTCTGTTGGCAAAGCCAGATTCTCTGCCATCTGCCTTCCTTTTGGTCTTAATAGCTGTTCTGATGAACAAAACCACTTAGACCAATGTTTTAGCACAGAGCCACCATTGGCAGGGTGCTGAGAAAGTGTTACACTCTTTCAGTGACAATCAGTTTTTAAGTTGAAAAAAATGCCAAGGTCTCTCAGGTTTTGTTGTGATGTTCTGAAGATTTTCTCCTTCTGCAGCTTTTTTTCCATAGTAACCCTTCAAAAAGCAGGGGATTCTGTTTATATCCAATCAGCTCTCAGTAAAGTCAAACTTCTTCTCATAGTATAGCAGATGAAAAGCCCATCATTCCCCTTCTGTTTCTCCCTTTCAAACCAGAGAGGGAAGTAAAGGGTAACAAAGTTACCCTTTCTTCTACTTCAGGTTGTAGATGACACTAAAGGAAAATAGGCTTAAACAGCTCTCTGCACAGCTGCAGAATTCACCTGACTTCTAATCTATAGAGCCTGCTGAGTTATGGTCAATTTTCTCAGCTGACTCAGTCTTTCCTCAGCCAATTAGCTCTCGGCAAAGCAAATGCTTCTTTTCCAATCAGCACAGCTCCCAAGAAGACAGCTGTAAAGCCTTCCTGTGGGTTCCTTTATTGTGTCTACCATTTTTTTGTTTGGGGGGTGGGGACCGGCCAGTTAAGGCCCAGTCCTTTGAGCATACTTCAGTTTTTCTGCCTGCTATGTACTCATGTAGAGCCTCTGGGAGGCTGCTTCTGGAAAAGTGTATAAATGATGTATAATGGAAAGACTCTGTTCTCTGCCTGAGAGCATATATGGGTATTCTATGACTGACTACTTACAATGTGGTGAAGAAAAGTCTTTTAATCAGCTATAGAGAGGGCACTGAGTGTACATACAAAAGGGCTGAAATGGTCAAATTGTTTTCTTTGTGGTGATCAAGGCAAGGACTGCTGTAAGCATCTGGGGGTGGGGAGACAGACAGACAGAGAGAGGAGAGGAGAGAGAGAGAGAGGAGAGAGAGAGAGAGAGAGAGAGGAGAGAGAGATGTGGTACCAGTATCCTACTTCCTCCCCCTTCCTCTTACCCTCAAAGGCTGATGAAACTATGAACTCCTGGTGAATCAGTTTTTCTGCCTTGATTATGTTTAATTCATTCCTGCTCTATGTAGGGGAATGAGAAGAAGAGATGGAAAAGAGGAGGACCCTGAGAGCTTCTAAAGGTTGGAAGAGGTACCAGAGATTCAGGAACTTGAATCTATACCAGGAGTTTATGAGCAGACTTAAGAAGTGACCTGGTGGGGTCCAGTTAAGCAGTGGATCAACCTGGTGGCAGGGATGTCATGTCCTAGACCCATGAAATATAGTGTAGGGCCATTGGCAGGTGGAGGGAGGTAAAGTCAGGGAATGTGAGGCAAGTTGATTATGGAGAGGACTCTGGTGTGCCTTGATGTAGCTGTAAAATGGTTGTTAATTTGCTTCTGGTGATACTATTGATCCATTTCGCAATTTTGCCTATGACATGTTGCTGCTCTTATGAATCTGAAAAATCGATGGAATGGCAAAGGGTTGAAAGGCCGACCCTATTGAAACTATCATGATGATCAGCTTGATACAGAGGACAGTGGGAGCCGGTGGTTCTCCTTTGTATTCTGGGAGTAATAGCTCACATTTCTATCATGCTTTAAGGGCTATAAAATGCTTTTATATGCATTCTCTCAACTGATCCTCACAACAAACCCTATGCGTAGGTTCTATTATTATCCCCCATTTTGCAGATGAAGAAATTAAGTCTTAGAGATGTTAAGTGACTTATCTAGGTCCACACACCTAGCAAGAGTTGGAGCTGGAATATGAACCAAGGAATTTCCTGACTCCAAGTTCAGAATCCTATTTATTACAGAGGCGTTAAACTTGGGGTCCACTGGAGCAAACTGTTCACAAACTGAATACGGCCTGAATTAGATTAAATGTAAATGAGAAATGTTTAATAATAGATACAAATACAACATAGAAAATGCTATTTTGTGTTGTCCAAATCACTATGTGACCCTGAGGTATCTGTTTCTCTTTGAGTTTAACACTACTGTACTATATCATGATGGTCAAGCTAGGTGGTACAAGAGTGCATAGAGCACTGGGCCTGGAGTCAGGAAGATCTGAGTTAAAATCTGACTTCAGACACTTACTAGCTGTATGACCTTGGGCAAGTCACTTAATCCTGTTTGCCTCAGTTTCCTCATATGTAAAATGATCCAGAGAAGGAAATGGCAAATCACTTCAGTATCTCTGCCAAGAAAACTCCAAATAGAATCATGGAGAGTCAGAACATGACTGAAATGACCAAGTAACAACAATATTAATAACATGAATATCCCTTGAAGAATACCAGAAGCAAGATATACTGGAACAAAACAGATGTGTCCTTGCCCTGCATGCTGGAAATGCTTTGGAGCAGGTTATGTTGATTATACTAAGTATATGGTCAAGTCACAAATGCATATGAAATGGATTGAAGAGTGTAATTATGCACCAATTCTACATCATAGCAAAACTGGAAATAAATCATACCAGATATGGGTAGGGACTTCATACCGTGTGTGTGTTGTTTTCCGTGATATGCTTATCTCCAAGTTATATAATATATTACTAATTAACTCAGGGCAATCAAAAGAAATAACTATTTCTAAATTAAGATTGGATAAAATATGAGCAGAAATTGAAGAGTCTATATGATTGTGATAGAATACTACTGTGCTACAAAAATGATAAGCTGGTTGATTTTAGAAAAAGATGGAAAGATATGATGTTATACTTAAATCTTAGAGGAATCAATGAAATAATTACTTGAAATTATTACAACTTTAGCAAAAGTTGCAGGGATACAAAATAAACTCATATAAGCCATTGGCATTTCTATATATTACCAACAAAGTCCAGCCACAAAGGATAGAAAAAGAAATTCCATTTAAATAACTATAGAGAAATATAAAATACTTGGTGTCTACCTGTCAAGACAACTCAGGAATTATATAAACACAATTATAAAATACTTTTCACACAAATAAAGTCACATTTAAACAAGTGGAAAAATATTAATTGCTCATGGGTAGGCCAAGTCAATATAATAAAAATGACAATCCTATCTAAATTAATCTATTTATTTAGTGCCATACCAATCAACCTATCAAAATTTATTTTATAAATCTAGAAAAAATAATAACAAAATTCAGCTGGAAGAACCAAAGCTCAAGATATCAAAAGAATCAACGAAAAAATGTGAAAGAAGGTGGTTTAGTTGTACCAGATCTCAAACTGTATTATAAAGAGGTAATTATCTAAACAATCTGGACCTGGCTAAGAAATAGAGTGGTGGATCAGTGCAATAGAATGGGTACAAATTCTACTATAGTAATGGATTATAATAATCTAGTATATGATAAACCAAAGAACCAAGCTTTTAGAACAAAAACTCACTATTTGATGAAAAACTGTGAGGAAAAACTGGAAAACAATATGGCGAAAACTAGGTATAGGACCAACATCTCACACTGTAACTAAAATAAGGTCAAAATAGGTAAATGATTTGCACATGAAGGGTGATTTGCATAAGCACATAAGGGATCATGTAATAGTTTATCTGTCAGATTTATGGACAGGGGAAGAATTTTAAAACCAAAGAAGATATGGAGAGCATTACAAAATGTAAAATAGTTCATTTTGATTATGTAAAATTAAAAAGCTTTTTGCCACAAACAAAAACAATGCAACCAAAATTAGAAGGAAATCAGAAAACTGGAAAAGAATTTACAAGTATCTCCAATAAAGGCCTCATCTCTCAAATATGGAGAACGGAGTTAAATTTGTAAAAATACAAGTAATTCCCCAATTGATAAATGTTCAAATATATGAACAGACAGTTTTCAGACAAAGACATGAAGCTATCTAAAGTCATATGAAAAAAATGTTCTAAATCACTATTGATCAGAGAAATGCAAATGAAAACAACTTTGAGGTACCATCTCATACCTATCAGAGTGGTTAATATGACAAAAAAAAATAAAAGAACATGTTGCATGTTGCAGGGGATGTAGGAAAACTGGGATGCTAATCCACTATTGGTGGAGTTGTGAACAGATTCAACCATTCTGGAGAACAATTTGGAATTATGCTTAAAGGGCAACAGAATTGTGCAAATTCTTTGATCCAGCTAGGTTTATAATCCCAAAGACAACCAAAAAAGAGTAAAAGACCTATTTGTACAAAATATTTATAGCAGCTTTGTGTGTGTGTGTGTGTGTGTGTGTGTGTGTATGTATGTGTGAGGCAATTGGGGTTAAGTGACTTGCCCAGGGTCACACAGCTAGTAAGTGTAAGTGTCTGAGGCCAGATTTGAACGTCAGGTCCTCCTGACTCCAGGGGCTGGTGCCTCTATCCACTGTGCCACCCTAGCTGCCCCTATAGCAACTCTTTTTGTGGTGGCTAGAATTGGAAATCAAAGGGATGCCCATCAATTGGGGGGATGGCTGAACAAGCTTTGGTACATGATTGTAATGGAATATTATTGTGCTATAAGAAATGACAAGCAGGATGATTTCAGAAAACCTGGAAAGACTTAGATGAATGGATATACAGTAAGTGAGCAGAACCAGGAGAACATTGCGCACAATGACAGCCATATTGTTTGATGAAGAACTGTGAATGACAACTATTTTCAGCAATGCAAAGATCCAAGACAATCCCAAAGGACTAATGATGAAGTATAGTATCCACCTCCAGAGAAAAAACTGATATTGATTGAACACAGACCGAAGCATGCTATTTTTACTTCTTTTTCATTTTTTCTTTTGTTTGAGTCTTTTTATACAAAATAACAAATATGTTTTACATATTCATAATACTTAATATAATTGCATATGTATAACCTATATTTGCTTATTGCTTCAGGGAAGGTGGAGAGGGGAGGAAGAGAAGGAGGGATAAATTTGGAACTCAAAACCTAAGTAAAAATGTAAAAAAAAAAGATGAAAGACTTGCATGGAAATAATGAAGACTGAAATAAGAACTAAGAGAACATTGTATACAGTAACAACAATATGTTGTATTGTTATAAAAACAACTTTGAATAACTGTCATTTTGAGTATACAAAGGACCTATGAAGAAAGATGCTATCAATATCCAGAGAAAGAACTGAAAAATAGAACTATGTATAGCATGGTTTTACGTGTGTGTGTGTGTGTGTGTGTGTGTATATATATATATATATATATACACACACACACATACACACACATATACATGTACATCTGTACATATATGGGTATGTTATGTGCATCTACTGTGAGTGAGATTTCCCCCAACCCTTAGAGTTAAGTGATTCAGCTTCACACAAATCAGTTCTTTGACTAAAAATGTGATTTAATGTGCTTTACCTATTTCTTTATTAGCTGAAATTAATAGCAATGCAAAAAAATAGGAGTCAATATGATGTAATATGTTCTTATATATTGTGAACTTGTCCTTTGACCATCATAACAAGTCCATTTGTAATATGACTAAATGGTCAATGAGGTACTAAGAATAGTATGTCTAGGCTGAAGGAACCAATAAGCATCGGAGGTTGTTTGATTTTTAGGGATTTGCCATAAATATTGTACATTTGGCTGACTGCCAGCTGTGATGGGGCACCCCTAAGCTCATGTTCATGATTTTTTAGATGATGACCAGTTGTCAATACTCATTCTCTGCTACCATATTGAAATAGGCTCAGAAGATACTATGGGAGGAGTTGTGTCTAAAAGTAGTAGGGTGGGGCAACTAGATGGCATAGTGGATAAAGTACCACGGCCCTGAATTCAGGAGGACTCAGTTCAAATTTGGCCTCAGACACTTGACACTTACTAGCTGTGTGACCCTGTGGAAATCACTTAACACCATTGCCCCGCCAAAAAAAACAAACAAAAAAAGTATTAAAATGCCCCCACAAAAATAAATAAATGAAGAGATAAAATTAGTAGGGTATATAAGCATTTAAGCCTTATAGGGGTATAAAGTCTGAGACTGGTACTGCTTGGGGTCTTTGCAGGCTTACCCCTGCCAGAGACCCGGCTTTATCATGGATAGGCCCTCTCTCAATAAACCTATTTTCCTACGACTTGGAGACTGCATTTTTCTGTTCTTCGTCGGACTTAGAAATTTTCGCGACACTACATATATATCTATATACACCCAATATATATATAATATAATATATATATATATATATATATACACACGCATACACAGAAACATTTTGTGTCTAATGGTAGAATTCTCTGGGGCACAGTGGGAAGAGAGGGGAGAAAAAAGTGCACATCAGAGAACAAAAGAAAACTTAGAAGGAAGCCCAGAAAGCAGGGTAGCTTTGAAAATGATGGGTATTATTTATTAACACAGTTTTGCAGAAAAGTAAACAGTATAAAATGGAAATTCCATGACTTTATATTAAATCTTCTTTTTATATTGTCCTGGGTACATGAAATGTTCTTTTTTTGTCTTTAAGTTTAAAATGAATAAAAATTAAAAAAAAAAGAAATCGAGGAATCATTTAAAGTGAAGAGGAAAAAAGCTAAATAACCGGAAGGTATTGAAAATATGTTCCTAATAGAAGATTTAGAAATGCTATCTAATTATGAAAACACATGCAAAAGAATGTCAGTGTCTTGATGATTTTTGAAAAGGTGATGGACATACTTAAATGGAATTTTTAAAAGCTACTTTTGAGTTTTCAGGTACAATCAAACTAATTAAATTAAAACATTTTGAAATGGAACAATTTTTAAAAGTTAGTATGTACTCTAATCATCATGAACAAAATCACTTTCCTATAATTATTGACAGAGTGGGAAAATATTTTCAGGCAATAGCATATAATAACATATGTTGTGGTTACTGCCCTTATAAGATCCAGAGAAGGAAAGGTGAAATTATTTAGGAATGCTCCCAGGGATAGGAATCCAAGTGCCATCTTGGCAGAAAGCTCTTGAGGAAACTACAGAAGACCTACCTGCAGAAAGACATCAAAAGCTGACATCTGTTTCTGGCTGGAATGGGCAGTAGAAAACCTGACTTTTATATGATCTAATTATAGGCAATGAAAAAGAAGCATAGGGGCAGCTAGGTGGCACAGTGGATAGAGCACTGGCCCTGGATTCAGGAGGACCTTAGTTCAAATCCGGCTTCAGACACTTAACACTTACTAGCTGTGTGACCCTGGGTAAGCCAATTAACCACAATCGCCTCACAAGAAAAAAAAAAAAAAGAAGAAGCATACCAACTGGAATTCTGAATATAAAAGTATATCACAAATCCTTGATACCCATGATAAAAACTGAAGTCAAAGGGGTGAAATGATGTAAGTCAAATCAGCACAAAGCTCAAAACAAAAATTTGACATCTATCAAAAATTATATTATAAATATGTGAAAAAGTAGAGAAATTAGAGATGAAAGAAAATACCCAAAGAAAGAGGATGTCAGAAAATTCTGGTTATCTATAAGGTTGAAAGAGGTCCAACATAATTAAAGCACAAGTTGGATCAAAAGAGAAAAAGAAAGCTTGTTTGCTATTGATATAATTGAAGACAGAGTGGTTACTTTCAGTGAATTGACTAAAACTAGTTTCTCAGCAAAACTAGAAAAACATGGGCCAAATAAGAGCCATAACTATGGGTTCAGACATGTCACAGTAGCAGATGAATTACTAGAAAAGCACTTTACCGCTTTCTCTCTGATGTAATACTGATTCCATATTTCTTTATAGAAGACATCACATATTTTTATTACTGAAAGATGAGGATACCAGTGACTCCTCTAAATATAGGTAATTATGTGTTTATGTATTTCCACCAAGCATTCATACAGCTTGTATCACTCAAAATTTTATAAACACTTACAAGAAATAACAATGTATTAGCTGAGGAGCAAAATGGGCAAGCTAAAAAAGGGTAACTCATTATCTACTTGATGATATAAGCCATCCAAAAGCACTGTAACATTTTATACTGCCTTTATTGGTTATCAAAGCCTCTGATTCAGTTCCACACTCATGGCTTAGTTATGTACTCCAAAGATACAAAATAGATCCTGCATAATGAGAAAGTTAGAGTATTTGATGTTCCACACAGAAAACTATTTTCTAGTAATAATATGCCACCAACATAATAATGTCAAAAACAATTAGTATAAAATATGTTGCATCTTCCAGGGAGACAGTCTAGACCTGATATAGTTTGGACTAGCCCTACATCCATTATCATGACTCCTCAGTCGTAAAACTGAGTATTACTTTCACGTCAAAGAGGAAATCATACCAGACACTTTATTAATCACTTAATGTACTCAAATAACATGAAGTTATACTTCTCTACTAAAAAATATGCTAAGCAGCTATTTCAACTGGAGAAATTTTTTTCCAACAATATTAAATATCATTTGGACTTGATGGGTGTAGAATTCTTAATGTGTGCCATGGAAAAATAGGGATGGAATTCTTTGAGTTTGAATCCAGAGGCCAGACTGAACTAGAGGATGAAGGCAATACTTACAAATACCTTGTTCTTCTTCAGTCAAGACATATGAAGCATTAGGCTATCAAGGAGAAAGTTGAGGTTTATATGCTAAGATAGTGCCTGGCATCCTGAAGTCAAAACTTAGTGGGAGGAACAAATTTAAAGCAATTCACACCTATGCCCTACAAGTGTTGCTATATCCTTTTGGCAATAAAATAGAAAATAATCTATCTGGAAGATGTCTCTAAAAACCCATACAATGTTAACAAAAAAATAGGACCATCATGCTATATTATAGAAAGATGAAAATTCCTCATCCAAAAGGAGGAAGAAAACTGACCAGTGTTCTTTGAACACATGATAATCTTTTGAAGAAACAGACCTTATTTCACAAAGCCAAGTAAAAACCTGCCAATTGTTAAACACCACTGGACTCATTAAATGTAATGGTAATGGGAAGATAATTTGATCCTCTAGGCCATGGAAGATGAACTTATTTCCATATATATATGTGTGTGTGTGTATGTATATATATATAGATAATGTATTTATATGTGTGTATGTATGTGTGTATACACACACACACATAGTCACAAAAAGAATAATTTTACTCCACAACCTTAAATAAAAGGGGATAATAATAGCTACACTTATATGACTCTTCAAAATGCTTTTATTATGTCATTTCTTTTGATTCTCGCAACAACCCTGTGAGGGAGGTGATATTATTGTCTCCATTTTACAGATGAGGAAAATGAACAAATAGAAGTGACTTGGCCAGAGTCAAATAGCTAGTAAATGTCTGAGACAGGATTTGAGCTCAGTTTGTTTCCTGATCTCAAGTTCAGTTCTCTGTCCACTGTGCACCTTTTGCCAGGACTGATTTTCTCTGAATCTCCTGAAGAAAAAATGAGAAACAAGAAATAGAGGTGATAATAAGAACAAGAAATTACATTTTGTACAGCACTTTAAGACTTTATGAATTGCCTTCCTCACCACAATCCTCAGAAATAAGTAGTCTTTATTACCCCCATTTTATAGATGAGACAACAAAGACTCAGACAGCTTAATTTACTTACTTACAGTCACACAGATAGCAAGCACTTACAAGTTGGCTCAATTCTCTCCTGGGTAGCACACACACACACACACACATACACACACACACACACATATATATATATATATATATTTTTTTTAAAGAGGAGACAAAATAAAAGTGATGTCTGCCTTTTGTTACTTCATGCTCACCAACTATTACCATTTAGGGAAGAATTGTCCTACCTCAATGTCACAGCCAAGGTTCCAAATACATTTGGGCTGCCACTGCTAAGGAAGAAAGGATGAGCCAGTGGCCCATGTATCATTGCACTGAAACCTACTCTGGTTGATTGCTCAGCCCAGTGGTTAATCAATACACAGCTTTATCAGATACCATTTGTGGAAGTTGTGACTGCTACACTCACCATTACCATGTATTACCTGCCATTACTGCCTGATGAAAATAAATAATACTGTATCCCACCATAGTTCCAAGTGGGAAGGAAGAGGAGGACCACTATCACTACTTCTCCTGACAATACTTATGACTGGCTATAATTCCAGCCCTTATTCCAGTTATGGTGGAGAGAAAATGTTAAGTACAGTCCAGGTCTAGAAAGAGGCTGCCCACACCACCCAACTTCCATGGCTACCATTACCATCAACCCTTCTCATTCCTCTCAAGGACTATGATGGAGAGGGAGGGACAGAAGTTCAAGTGGCTAAATTACTAGAGAATTGGACAGGAATTTCTTTTTCTTTTTGATTTTTGCAATTGTTATTACCATTAATTCCAAGAACCCCAAGGGAGAGATGTAGCTAGTCTTGCTCTGGAAAAATGAATCCAGAGACTATATACTCAAATAACAAATTAGCATGTGACAGGTATATCCCCAATTGAAAAAAGGTCAAAGGCTATGAACAAGCAGTTTTTTAGATGAAGAAATCAAAGGGATTGCCATATGAAAAAATGCTCTAAATCACTATTGATTAGAGAAATGCAAATTAAAACAACTCTGAGGTACCACCTCATACCTATCAGATTGGCTAATATGACACAAAAGGAAAATAATAAATATTGGAGAAGCTGCAGAAAAATTGGAACACTAATGCATTGTTGGTGGAGTTGTGAACTGATCCAACCATTCTGGAGAACAATTTGGAACTATGTCGAAAGGGCTATGGGACTGTGCATATCCTTTGACCCAGTAATACCACTACTAGGTCTGTATCCCATAGAGATCACAAAAAGGGAAAAGGACCCACATGTACAAAAATTATTATAGCAGCTCTCTTTGTGGTGGCAAAGAGAAATCAAGGGAATGCCCATCAATTGGGGAATGGCTGAACAAGTTGTGGTATATGAATGTAATGGAATACTACTGTGCTAAAAGAAATGATGACCAGTTAGATTTCAGAAAAACCTAGAAGGACTTAAGTGGACTGAGGCTGAGTGAAGTAAGCAGAACCAGGAGAACATTGTACACAGTAATAGCAATGTTGTATAGATTTAGCTCTTCTTAGCAATACAATGATCCAAGATGATTTCAAAGGACTCATTATGAAAAATGCTCTCCATATCCAGAAAAAAGAACTCTTGAATCTGAATGCAGATTTGAACCATACTATTTCTACTTTTTTTCTTTTTTGAGGTTTTTCCCTTTTGTTCGAATCTTCTTTCACAACACAACTAATGTAGAAATATATTTAATGTAATTGTACATATATAAACTATATCAGTTTGCTTGTTATCTTGGGGAGGGGGAGGGAAGGGAGGGAAGGAGAAAATTTGGAACTAGAAATCTTATAAAAACAAATGTTGAAAACGATCTTTACATGTAACTGGAAAATAATAAATACTTTTATGATTTAAAAAAAATGTGACAGGTTATAGAAGAGGCCAAAGAGAGAAGCATGGGAGTTTGGGGGTGGGAGGGATAAGTTCTCACTACAAAGATTAAAGCAGGCCCTTTAAACTGTGACAGCCAGAACTGACCACAATACTCCAGATGGGGATCTTACTAATGGAAGATATGGAAGAACATCTCTTTCTTTGGATACTTGACTTGTAACAGTATAGTCAAAATTTGATTTAATTATTGGGCTGCTTTGTCACATCTTTGGGTCATGTTGAACTTAAAGCCAAGTAAAGCCCTAAGGTATTTTTCATAGAATGCCAGGTCTACTTCATACTGTACTTAAACAGTCGATCTCTTGAACTTAGTTCAGGACTTTACAATTATCCATGTGTTCATTTTCATCATTCTAGCTTGTAGAATCTTTTTGAATCTCAATTTTGCCATACCTAATATTACCTATATTCCTTCCAGTCTCATATCATACACAAATCTGTCCCTACATTCAAGTTTCTGACTAAAATGTTGAAAAAGACAAGGCCAAAAGACAATCTTGTAGAAATACTATTTGGGTACAGTTTTTTAAGCTGTCATAATCAATCAACTTTGCCAATGTTCCCCCGGATAGTGTAGGTCAATATATTGCCCTCTATAGTTCCACTCACCACATCCCAACTTTACAAACCAAATACCCAAGAGTGTGCTGGTAAACATTTAACAACCAGGTCTCTGGGGAAAAATGTACACAGGACAGGCTTTTAAATTTTTTTCTTTAGTGAGGCAATTGGGGTTAAGTGACTTGCCCAGGGTCACACAGCTAGTAAGTGTTAAGGTCTGAGGCTGGATTTGAACTCAGGTCCTCCTGAATCCAGGGCCGTGCTCTATCCATTGTGCCACCTAGCTGCCCCCAGGCTTTTAATTTTAATCTGTGTGTTAACACTTTCTCCATCAATTTCTTAAGTTTAGACAATCGTTGAAACAATAAATCAAGCTCTGATTTGTAGTCTGCTGATTTCCGAGGTATAAATGATCACAATGAAAATTTAAACAATCAACTCTCACAAGCTGGTCCAGCTTTTATAAACAGAATGATCAGGTTCCCACTGCCTTCAGCATGAAACTACCCCTCACTGGCCATGCCCCTCACCCCAATGTATTGTTTTCCTCTATGAGAATATAAGCTCATAGAATGTAGAAACTGTTGTCTGCTTTTGTATTTGTAGCTCCTAGCACATTGTTGTTGTTCAGTCATTTTTTTAGTCATGTCTGACTCCTCATTACCTCTTTTTGTTTGTTTTTTTTGGCAAAGATACTGGAGTGATTGCCACTATCTCTCCAGCTCACTTGACAGATGAGGAAACTGAGGCAAACAGGCTCAAGTGACTTGCCCAGAGTCACACAGCTAGTGTCTGAGGCCAGATTTTAA
The DNA here is from genome assembly GCF_019393635.1 of Dromiciops gliroides. Lineage (NCBI taxonomy): Eukaryota > Metazoa > Chordata > Mammalia > Microbiotheria > Microbiotheriidae > Dromiciops > Dromiciops gliroides. The sequence continues at coordinate 646,877,544 of NC_057862.1, read as the reverse complement.
CTCAGGAAGATGAACCTGACTCCAGGCCTGGAACTCTATCTACTTCGCCACCTATCTGCTGCTTAACAATGCTTTTCCATTCATTGAATCTGGTGGTCCTATTACATAGCCCGCATTCTCCCACATTCATGTGTCCACACGAATACCCTGAGAGACTTGCCAAGAGTCTCTGCAGAATTCCACCTATAAGAGAAACTATAGTGTTCCCATGACACATTGGTCTAGTAACCATTTCAGAAAAGGAAGTAGGCATGGTTTGGCATGACTTGTTTGGGTGAACCCATCAGAGATCACCAGTTCCTTTTCCAAGGGCTCACAGACCATCTGTTTAATCACTTGCCCTAGAATTTTAGTGTTGATTAAAATCAGGTTTCAGGATTATAATTTCTGGAAATTACCTTTTCACCTTTTTTTTTGAGAATTGGGAAAACATTTGCTTGCCTCCAGCCCTTGGGCCCTTCTCAGATTCCCCTGGGATTCCTTGAAGAGCACTAATGGGATCCCATCTGCCAGGTCTTTCAGGAGGCTGGAATGTCGTTCAACTGGGTCTGGAAACTTGAGCTTATTTGAAGCAATTAGGTGTACTATGTTTCCTCATCAATCTTGGGTATTAATTCCTGATTAATCATGTTTATTCTTCTCCTTCCATTTTGACTATCACCTTCTCTGAGAGAGAAAACAGAAGGAAAGCAGACACTGAGCCAATGTGACTGCTTCTTCTGTCTACATTGGGATGGATCTGAAGGACTCTCATCAGGGGTCCCTGCTCCCAAATATCTCACTCACTGTCTATTGAGGTTTCATTACTTAAAGATTCTTTCCTATAGATCTTGAAGGCTTCTCTGCTCTTCAAGAGGTTGTTTTGTTTTTGTTTTTTTGTGGGGAAATGAGGGTTAAGTGATTTGCCCATGGTCACACAGCTAGTAAGTGTCAAGTATCTAAGGCTGGATTTGAACTCAGGTCCTCCTGAATCCAGGGCCAATGCTTTATCCACTGTGCCTCCTAGCTGCCCCCCTAGTCTAACTTTTAGGGGAAAAAATCTCCCTCACTTTTTTTTGTGTGTGGCCAGATCATGGCGCTGGAGAACTTTAGAAGGGGTCAAATGGCATAGTGGATAGATGACCAGTTTTGGGGCCAAGAAGATCTGAGGATGAGTCCCAAGTCAGACACGTGTTCTCCGTCCTTGTGACTCTGGGAAAGTCAGTGAGCCTTTAAGGTGTTCTAGGCAACTTTCTAAAATGATAATAAGCAGAGAAGGCACTGATATGCATCGATCGATCGGGAGACTTCCCCCATCTAGCAGTTCCCTCTACTAATGAAATCAGAGGTCCCATCCCTATATTAGAAAGAACCATAATAACCGCCTAGCACAACCTTCTCATTTTACAGATCAAGAAACAAAGGTCCATTGGTGAGAAATGATTCACTTGTGGTTATGGTGGGAAGCAGATCTGTGCCCTGGATGTGGGTCCTGGACACCCAATCTTTGCATGGACCAAAGAACCCTTTCAGAACTTGGGCTATTCCTAGTCTCCAGGATGTGGACACGAGACTCCATTTCCGAGCTGTGTTTGCCTCTTCATTGGGTTGTTTTTCTAAGGCTGCTCCTGGCTGGTTGTTCCAGGGGAGTCTCAGAGGGCTGGGCTCCACATGCCAATGTGTTATCACTGGGGAACTTGTGAGTGCTGGCTCCTGGCACCCATCGCTGGTTTATGAGAGCGAGTATTAAAACAGATGTTTGGGTTTTTCCTCAGCCACACATGTCTAGAATTACATGGATTCTGCAAGCAGATAGCAGAGGGGAATAAAAGGGAAGTCTGAATTTGGACTGAGCTTCTGGACCGGGTCCTGCCCCCACTTTGAAAGCCGCAGCCTTGAGAAATGGCTAAGAGCCAAGCCTGGCAGGAAAGCTGCTGCCCAGTGATGCTGGGACCTTTGAAAATGATTACAGAGATCAGATTTACAGGTGGCTTTTTTATTAAAGTGTGGAAAAATATTTGTGATTTGGTCATTGAAAGAGAGTCGAGTTTATGGTATCAGCCACTAATGTGGGGAAAATGAAATCCAATCGTCCCGGGAATTCACTATGGAGACTTTTGCTAAGTGTAGTCTCTCCAAATACTCCTGGCTAAACCCCTATACCACAGGGCAGATGTGGGGCCCCAGCCACTGGTTATTATTCTGTGGTGGTAAACTGAGGCAGGGGCTGTTGATTACCGGTGAGGAAGGTTCCTCAGCACTTTTTTTTTTTTTGCGGGGCAATGAGGGTTAAGTGACTTGCCCAAGGTCACACAGCTAGTAAGTGTTAAGTGTCTGAGGCCGGATTTGAACTCAGGTCCTCCTGAATCCAAGGCCAGTGCTTTATCCACTGTGCCATCTAACTGCCCCCACCTCAGCACTTTTTAAACATGGCTGGGGAGAGGAAAGAAATGGATAGGATGAAGTGGGAGGCCATCTTTACTTCCTCTCATAGAAGCACATAGCATGTAATTAGTACTTAATAAATACTTGTTAAGTGACAAAAAAGAAATAGGCTGGTTTGCCTGTGATTCCATAAGATGGAATAAGAGGGAGGGTTTGTGAGGGATGTCAGCTGAGGGAAAAAAAGGGAGCAGAAAGGTCTATCCCCATTCTCTTGCAGTCATGAGTTCTGGACATTTACTTATGGCCTCCTTCCAAGAAAAACTGACCTGTCTTATGTGCTTGGTCACCTAGGTGAAAATAGCATGGCATCCTAGGATTTAACTAGAGGGGACGTTTATTGATAATCTAGCCAACCTTTCCATTTTACAGATGTGAAAATCAAGGCTCACAGTGCTTAAGAGACTTGCCAAGAGTCACAGAACTGGGATTTGACTGGTATTTCTGCCTCCAACTCCAGCCTTTTTTTTTTCCCCTTACTAGGTCTCTAATGTGATAATGTATTCCAAGCTCATGAATTTATTAACATGCAAACCCTCCCAGATGACATATGTGCATTTTTAAGAGGGCCTTCAGGAAGCAATGACTGAAGCCAAAGGAAAACATTGGAATTAGAGACACTGTCCTGGGTCACTAAGGGGAATCTCTTTTGGGACCTGGGTCAGGAGAACTGGATCAGAGTTCAGGTTCAACCACTGAGCAGTCTTGGGAGGTTATTTCACTTTTATGGATGTCAGTCTTCTCAGGGGCAGTAACCTCACAGCGTTTTTGTAATAATAATAGCTAGCATTTATATAACACTCTAAGGTTTATAAAGTGCTTATTTCATGTGATTCTCACAGCAGCCTTGGGAAATAAATACTCTTATTATCCCCACTTTACAGATGAGGAAACTGGGCAAGAGAAGTGATATGACTTGCCCAGGGTAACATAGCATCTGAGGATGGATTTAAACTCATTCTTTCTCACCCCAGGTCCAGGGCTCTATCCAGTGTCTTATTGTGAGAACTAATGAGATCATGGATACAAAATACTTTGTAATATAACTGTGCGCTATGATTATTTATGGTGCATGTGGTCGTTTCCATCAAATCTGACTCTTTGTGACTCCATTTTGGGGTTTTCTTGGAAAAGATACTGGAGTGGTTTGCCATTTTCTTCTCCAGCTCATTTACTGGTGAGGAAACTCAGGCAAAAATGGTTAAGTGACTTGCCTAGGGTCGCAGAGTTAGTAAGTGTCTGAGGCCAGATTTGAACTCAGGTCTTCCTGACTCCTGGCCTGACTCTGTAACCACTTTGCCACGTAGCCTATTTGTGAAGATGATGATGATGACAACTACAGAGGTGGTATTATTAAAGCTATGACTCTGGCTTTAAGGCCAGAAGCATTGCACTAGGATTTGAGAGTCTTGGGTTATTGCACTGACTGTGTGACCTTGGTATAGGATGTTGAGTTGGAAGAGACCTTGAAGATCATCTGGTTTCTAGTACAACTTGCCTGTTTTAAGCATGAGGGAATGAGCCCATATTTGTACATGGTCACACAAGTCACTTTCTTCCTGGACCTCAGTTCTCTCCTCTATAAAATCAAAAAGGCTGGATAAAGTGATCTCTGAAGTGTCTGCCATCTCTGCCCTTTCATGTCCTTATGTCCCTCCCAGCTCTGACAGTCTAATCCTATGATTCCTCCCAGTTTTGACTACAGTGTTCCTATTTCGTGTGTGTTCTTGTAAGCCTACATGCCAAGGAACTACAGAATCCCCTTGAAGAAGCTTCTGAAGATGAGTTATTCTGACACCTTTGACTGACGCGCACAGGCCTTCTGTGTTGTCATCCTTGGGAAGGTTGCATGATTTTTCGAACATTACCCCGCAAAAACAATGGGATCCCAAGTGCCCCAAAGGGTAGGATGACATTAAAAGCAACTTGAAGCCTCTGACATAAATTGACAATCAGAGTGAGAAAGCTTCTACTGCCAAGATGTCAATCATAACCATGCTTATCAGCCCACAAGATGCTTTCCAGTCTGCATACAGAGCATTCCAAAGCCTGGGGCTACCTCTGAAAATCTGCTGGCCCCAGCTGGATAAGGTTGTGATTTAATAATAAAGCAACACTCTTTGGACCCCTCTTAAGCAAGGGAAAAAGGAGAATTTAATATCAGGAGAACATATTTATGCTATGAGTCTATTACCAGAGTAAATCTGAGAAACTGCATTCCAAAAGTTTATATATTCAATCAATCATCAGCCAATCCCCCCAAAGGGGGCATTCTAATTTGTTGAGACTTTTTTATTTCCACCACAGAGAAGGTGAAATTGAATGATTTTGGAAATATATACATTAGCCTATGTATAGAAGCTGTGCGTGCTAGAACTGGAAGCTGAGATATCATATGATCTAAACCCTTCATTTTACAGAGGAGAAAACCGAGGTTCAGAGAAGGGAAATGATTTGATCAAAGTCACTCAACTAACTTAGTGATGGGGTGGTGGGGGTGGGGAAGGGACCCAATCTCAAGTTTTCCCAATTTTCATCCTGATGATGGTGGATGTGGAGATGGGGAGAGGAGTCAGCTCCTGTCATTGACACTTACCAACAAGTTACTTAACCTCCGTAATGTCCCTTTCCTCATTTTTAAAGCCAGAATAACAATGCCTGTGGAACCCACCTCACAGTTATGGTGAGCTTCAAATGAGATATGGAATAAGTCAATTTGCTAACCCTTAGGCTCCTATGTAAATGTCAGCTGTGAGGATGATTATGTTGTGTTGCCAGTGGAGTCATGGAAAGATCCCCTGGGTTAGAATCAGCATATGTACGCTGGGATCCTGGGTCTGTAATTTCTTATCCTTATGGGATCTTAGCAAGTCATCTGAACCCTTTCTAGACCTTAATTTCCTTTTCTGTAAAATTAGGAGATTGGATGAGGTCCAGTTCAGCCCTGGAAAGGCCCATCTTTCCTCTTTATAAAGGGATGAACCCTTGGTGGACCAAAGGTTGCTCTTTGACCCAGATGTGCCCTATCTGCCCTACTAGACAGAGGTTCAAACCTGTGGGTCTATGAACTTTTTTTTGTTTTTTTGATCATTGTATTTGAATAGAATGGATTTTTTGTTGTTGTCTTACATACGTATTTTACGTTATGCTTTTAAAAACATTCTCAGGGGCAGCTAGGTGGTGCAGTGGATAAAACACCAGCCCTGGATTCAGGAGGACCTGAGTTCAACTTTGGATTTCAGACACTTGACACTTACTAGCTGTGTGACCCTGGGCAAGTCACTTAACCCTCATTACCCCGCAAAAAAATCCCCAAAGCAACAAACAAGAAAAACCCATTCTCAGAAGGGGGTCCATAGATTTCATCAGACTTCTAAAGGGGCCAGGATAGAAAACAATAATTTCTAGGGCTCCCTTTAGTTTTAAATCTTATGATCCTATTATCTTTATGAATTATCTATATGTAGCTATTAATTTACACATGTATTTGTACTATATATATATTTGTATATCTCTAGGTATACTTGTGTATATACACATGCATATGTATTTACATGCCCATATGTATACATGTTTGCATATGTCATATATAACAGGTGATATGTAACAATATGATATATGTGTATTATCCCTAATGTGTGATGTGTGTTTGTGCTGTGTGTGGACATATATGCAATGTGTGTATATATATACACCACATACAAACACAAGCATATATTTTTATCATCTTGTTTAAATAGGGGATTTGGGCAAAGTGGAAATTGCACTGAATTAGAATCAGAGGACATAGATTTCGACTTGGGTCTGTTACTTGCCATCTTTCTGATCTTGGATATTTCTTCTTTTTAGCCCTGAGTTCCCTCATGCTTAAAAAGAAGGGGGTTGAGGGGACGCTAGGTGGCACAGTGGATAAAGCACCAGCCCTGGAGTCAGGAGGACCTGAGTTCAAATCGGCCTCAAACACTTGACACTTACTGGCTGTATGATCCTGGGCAAATCATTTTAACCCCAATTGCCTCACCAAAAAAAAAGGGGGGGGGCTGCTGAATTAAATGATCTCTGTGGTCTTTTCTACTTCAGACATTTTATTTTCTACTATTCTGTCTATAAATGGCCTTAATAACCTTGTGGCTTTAATATAGTCTATTCAAAGAATAATAATGCTTTATGATTTGCAAGGTTCTTTGAATAAATAATATTGTTAAATGTATTATTAATAATACTATTAAGTGGGCAGCTAGGTGGCCACAGTGGATAAAGCACCAGCCCTGGATTCAGGAGGACCTGAGTTCAAATCCAGCCTCAGACACTTGACACTTACTAGCTGGGCAAGTCACTTAACCCTCATTGCCCTTCCTCTCCCCAAAAATGATTGCCCCAAGGTCAACCAGCTAGTGTCTGAGGACTGGATTTGAACTCAAGTCTTCCTGACTTTGGCTCTAATCACTATACCACCAGTTTCCTCTATGAATAGTTTAGTTATGGAGGGAGAATAGTTTTTCCAGTCCCCTCACTCCTCTGTGGAGAGAAGGGTTCTACATAGTCCTGGAGGAAGAGCACTGGACCAGGAATCAGGGATCTAGGTCTAGTTTTGGCTCAGTTCATTAACTGACTGTGATTTCATTATTGGGAAGTCTTTCCTTCCATTGGCTCTCAATCTTTCTCTAATCAACTGCCACCTTTATTCCTTGTTCTGTTTCTCTTAGGCCAAGAAGGACAGATCTTGTCCCTCTCTGTATGGAAGCCCGTTTACAGGGAACCTTTCTTAGTATTTTCTTCTTTGAGTTGAACATCCCCATGTTCTTTAACGGATTCTCATATCCCACAGTTCCAAGTACCTTTGAACCTCCCCAGTTGTCCTCGGGATGTGCTCCAGCTCATTAATGTCTTTCTTAAAATGGGCCATGCTGAACCAAATACAGCATCCCAGATGTGGTTTGAACTGGGCAGATGACAGTGGGGCCATTGCCTCCTTAGTTCTGGCCATCATGAATACAGCTTACAATTGCATTACTCATATGCTGTTCCCTTGACCTGGGAACTGCCTGAGGGACCCCCAGTGAAGCAGAGCTGGGAACTGAAAGACCAACTGGAGACGATGCTCTGAAAATGAGAACATCTGTTTGCTTTGCTCCAAAGGGGGACTCTTGAAGAGGCAAGAAATGAGGGATATAGAAGATCAGCTTTGGACGTTCTCAGCTTCAACCAGAGAAGAATTATTCCAAGTAAAGCACAAGGCGTTGGGGGACCTTGCCAAACCATTTCTTTCTGGGGCCCTGCCAGGGAGTTCTCTAGTCACCAGGGCCAAAGCTCCACACCCACCCATCTCCACATCCACGTGCATCCACGCACTGCCAGAGCCCCGTAGTTGGTCTGGAAGCCCACTGACCCCATGCTCGATGCTCAGCACATTAGAGAGAGATACACCTTGGCTCATGGGAATCTTTCAGCTAAGCTTTCTGCTACAAAGTAATTTCAATAGCAGTCCCTGACATGCATAATAATAACAACTCATTTATATAGTAATTTAAGGTTAGCAAAATGCCTTCCAGCAGTTAGATACTTCCCACTCCTCCCAGCTGCTGACTCTCTAGTAGCTGAGTCAGCTCAGCAGCTAGGTGGCACCGTGGACAGAGCTCTGTTCTCTGTGGGAAGACCCCAGTTCAAATCCTGCCCTCAGATACTTATTAGCTTAAGTCACTTAACTTTTGGCCTGACTTAGTTTCCCCACTTCTAAGATGAAAGGAGTGGACCTGGTGGTTTCTAAGATCTTTTCCAGCTTCAAAGCTGTGATTTTAGGATAATTTGTTCTTTATAATCACCCCAAGAAGTGGGTGCTATTATTATCCCCATTGTGCAGAGGAAAAAAATCAAAGTACATAGTGGTTTCAATGAATTGCTTATGGTGACATGGTTTTAAAGTATCTGAGAGAGGATTTGAACCCAGGTCTTCCTGACTCCAAGCTTAGTGCTCTGTTAATGATGTAACTCAGTGCCTCAGTGGTAACTCAGTGCCCAGAGTCAGTCTAATAATTGACTCTGGGCATTGAGTTACCACGTGCCCTAACTTATTAGATGGGTTAATTCCAAGGGCTTCTGAAGCAGTTCACACATTCCTTAGGCTTACAGTTTCCTGGCATTAAGTCAAAATTTTGAGACTTGTTTTTAAGGATCTAGACAGAAACACATCAAACCCTCCCAACTTCTAATTCAAGAACTATTTGACTGATTTTGGGGGGATGGGCCTTAGAATGGTAGAGGGGGCAAGAAGGGAAGAATCAGAAGAAAAACATGCAATAGCAGAGAGTTAGAGCAGAAGCGACCAAAAGATCATAATTTTATAACTGGGAAAAGGTCTTAGGGATCAACAGACCCTACTCTCTCATTTTGGAGAGACTAGAGGAGAGTGAAGTTGGGGACAACCTCCTTGGGAAAATGAATCATAATCTGGACCACGTGTGATTGAAAGGAACAGCAGCAGTGAAGGCATATGCATCAAAGAGACAAGAGTTGGAGGTTCTAAGTCTCTTCTCTGTCGTTTACTAGTTATTTGACCTTGGGTAGGTCATTCATCCTCTGAACCTAGATTTCCCAATCTCAGAAGTGGAGATAATATCTTCCATAGGGGCAGCTGATGTATAATGGAAAGGACCTGTATTGGAGTTTTAGAAAGTTGGGGTTCCAATCCAGCCTATATCACTCACTTCCTAATATGTGTGATCCTGGACTTGTCAACAGCTGCCCCTTGTGAACCTTAAGGAGCTATAGAAATATCAACTATTAGGTCATGGGCTGGGCCAGCAGATCTCTCCATGTTCTTTCTTTGTGACGATCTGCAATCCCATCATTAGGAAACATTTCTGTTTCTGTTTTGCCTGTTTCTGTTGTTCCAATAATTTCTGCCACAAGGTCTCACTCCAAGTGGAAGGAAGGTGCACATGTTATGGTCTTTGTGGAGTTTTCTTGTTCCTAACTGGAAAGGATCTGCCCCTCCTGGGAGTTTTCACAGAGCCCCTGTCTAGACCTCTCTTTTGTACAGAGATGACTTGATTAAGGATGATGGGATTCTAGGTCTAGAAAGAAGAATCAACTAGTTCCAACTCGCTTATTTTTGGAGGAAACGCAAGCCCATAAATGTTATGTGATTTTTCCAAGGTCACACAGGTGGCAGAGTTGGGACTTTAATCCAGGTGCCTTGACTCCAAACCCAGTGCCCTTCCTACATTTGACCACAGGATGAATCCATTTTTGTATTAATTGGTTAACAAGCATTATTGACACCTTCTGTATATACCAGGAACTGTGCAGGTGATGGGAACACAAAGAACTGAAACTGTCTCTGCCCTACAGGGGGTTATATTCTACTGGAGGAAACAACAATCCACATACATGTAATATACATTTTAAGTAGATGCAAAGATATAGACAGAGTAAACATGAGGTTATTTCCCAGAGCCAGCAACTGGAGGAGAGTAGGAATCAGGAGAGACCTCAGGTAGGATGGGGCACTGAAGACCAGCTTTGAAGGAAGCATATTTGGCATTGTAAATAAGGGGAGCCAAGTGGCTCTTGACAGATAGCATTCTGCACTTGGAGTTAGGAAGAACTGAGTTCAAATCCTATGTCAGATATTCAGTATATGACCCTGGACAAGTCACTTGACCTATCTCAGCTTCAGTTTCCTCTTTTTGTAAAATGGGGACATCTACCTCCCAAGGTTGTTGTGTGGTTTCAAATGAAATGACTCATGTAAAGTGCTTTGCAAACCTTAAAGTGCTATATAAAGGCTAGCTATGCATATATCTTATCTCCTCTACTAGACAAATCTCCTAGAGGGCAGGAATGGTGTCTTATTTATCAACATACACCCAGTCATTTAGTCAACAAGCATTTATGAAGTGCTGGCTGTGTGTCAGGCACTGTGCCAAGGCCTGGGGAGACAAAGCAAGGCAAAAATATGGTGATTCCCTAATCCCTCCCTCCTTGCTCCCCAAGTCTCTCCAGCACAGTGTCCTTGTGCTTACATAGTAGGTGATGTTTTGCTATCAAAATTACAGTAACTTGAACTGAATCAAAAGAAGTACTAAATTTCTTCTGATTGGCTACCAATTAGCCAATCTGCCTGTGGCCAGGGCTGAAGGCAGTTGGATGGGTCAGTGGGGGTAGGTTAGCCACTGGACCAAATTTATTTGGAGGTAGAGTTGGGAATAGTGAGAGAGCTAGAGACAGAGAGAAAAGGGATAAAGAAACTAAAAGAGAGAAGGGAGGGAGGGAGGAAGAGGACAGACTGACAGACACAGAGAAAGAGGGAGGGAGAGAGAGAGAGACAAAGAGAGACAGAGAGAGAAGGGATGGGAAGAGAGAGAGAAGAGAGACAGAGACAGAGAGAGAGGAGAAACACATGGACACAGAGAGAGGGGATGGGAAGAAGAGAGGAGGGAGGGAGGGAGGGAGGGAGAGAGAGAGAGAGAGAGAGAGAGAGAGAGAGAGAGAGAGAGAGAGAGAGAGAGAGAGAGAGAGATTGAATAAAAATTCTTTTCTAATGCTCTCGGCTGCTAAATTTGGCTGGTTAGCCAGAAATCTGCATGGATGGCAGTTCCAAACTCCGCCTTTCACACTCTAGTCCCTTCCAAGAATAATGGAAATAGGAGAAGACAGAACTTTCCTATGTTACTTCCAGGTTCCCCCCAACCCCACCCCCCCTGCCAGATTGCTCTGATGACATTATATTAATGTGCAAATCGAGATCATTCATGAACTAAGAACCCCTCAAACTCAAAGAGGCCAAAGCCTCTATGTCTCCTGGTCCCCTTCAGGCAGCTGCCCAGAGCAGCAAGGAGTCGAGGTTGACTCTGGGGAGGGCGATGGGGCTTACAGAACTGAACATTCTTGAGCACTAGCTCCCTGACCACTCAGCTCTTTGTGCTTACATGCTGACCACTGAGCCAGCTGAAAGTCTGCATACCTTCGAGGGCTGTGGGTTCTAGCAGGGTGTGAACAGAATTAGCTAAAGACTTGTTGGGTCAAACTTTCTGGTAAATGACCCATTAACTGCTTTCCGGGTAATGGTTGCTGCATCTTACTGGCTGAATAACTCCCAAAACATCCCTGCCCTTTGTGGCAATTACCAATTCTACCCTCTGTTGGCTCATTAGCTCTTCCAGGACCTGGGATCCATAATGAGGAGCTAAGATTTTGGCAGCATCGTCTGCTATAAATTTGAAATCAGGCAAAGGAGGGGGAAGGGAAGGAGGGCAGGAAAGGGGTGAAGAGGGGTTTGAAGAGTAGGAAGGGCAGACCACTGGTCAACTGAAACTTAAAGCAAATGGCAGACTGCTCAACTCCTGGGCTTTACCAGCAAATAGCTGTGCAATCTTCGACCTCTCTGGCTCTCAAATTTCTTTCTTTCTTCTTCTTCTTCTTCTTTTTTTTTTTTTGTAAAATAAGAGTTGGATGAAATGATCATTAAACTCTCTTCCAGCTCTGCCCATTCCGTGGGTTATGGATCCTTGGAGATAGGGCTAGGCAAAAGATATAGCATGTAGAAACTCCCATACAGGCGCTTGGGGAGTAGGGTATAAGGGTTAGGGATTATAGACTTAAGTGGTATCTGGAACTGAGGAAAGAAAGAGGTGGGCTAAGGAGTCCAGTCTTGCCAAGGGCTCAAAAACCTAGGCCCTGCTTTGCCTGGGACTCTTGCCCAAAAGCTGTGGCTTCTATCTTGCACCAAGACATGTAATGCCAATTCCCATTTTAACCTCCAGGGGGCACTTCTGTTTGATTTCTGTACCAGGAAGTAGGCTATCTGCCCAGAATGGCTAAGAAGCCCTTTCCTATGTCACTACTGATGGATTTTCTGACTCCATGCAGAATCACAGACTTTCTAGGAGGAAACTCATGTCACTGATGGAGATGTGTAATTCAGCAAATGTCTGTAACTTCGAGTGGCAGAGAGTTGCCTCAGGGCACTGTGAGTTTAAGGGATTTGCCTATAGTGTGACTAATAAATGTCTAAGGCAGGACTAGAACCCACAGCTTCCTAACTCCAAAGCTAGCCTTCTCCCTGCCATGCCCATGTTTTCCTTTCATCACCAATAATAATAATAATAATAATAATAATAATAATAATAATAATAAACTGGCATTTATAAAACAGCTTACTTGGACTGTCTTAGTTGACCCTCACAAAACCTTGGGAGGGAGATATTGCACACATAGACCTTATTATATCATACATTATTATCTCAGTTTTGAGGCTGAGGGAGATTAGAAGCCTGTAGTCTCATAGCTGGTAAGTGTTTGACATGGGATTTGAACCAAGAGCCATCCTGACTCTAAGTCCAGTTTTCATTCCATGAGGCAGAGCTGCCTGAGAACCTTAGAGATAATTTTATCCAGTTGCTTTCTTTTTATAGAGGAGGATTTGAATTCAGGTCTTCTGGACTCTGAGGCCCCCTTCAATTCCCATGCTTACTCCACATAACTGATGATGATGATGATGATGATGATGATGATGATGATGATGATAATAATAATAATAACTGACATTCATATGGCATTGTAGATATGTTATTTCAGTTGTTCCTCACAAGAGTTTTGAGAGGCATGTATGACCCACACATGCATAACACATATAGATACTGTTCTCACTTTGCACATAAGGGAACTGAGGCTTAAGGAATTTATATATCCAGGGTCTTCTTGATTAGAAGGCTAGTCCTCTGCAATAAAATATGAACCTCTGTTTAGCTTTTCATGCCCCTCACAACGTGGCCCAATTTCTCTTTCCAGGCATGTCCTGTACTCTGTGATCTGGCCAATAGCCTCGCACTTGGCACTTCTGTTTCCCATTTCTATACCTTTGCATTGGCCCTTCTGTCTAGAATGAATTCACTCCTTCCCTCAACCTCTTCAAGACACAACTCAAGCATCCTCCTTTGTATCAAACTCTTCTTGATCCTCCAACTGCAAATGCCCTCTCCTGAACTTGTGTTTAACAACTTTGAATCTATTTGCTTTCATTCACTTTGGATTTTTGCTGCATACATTGTCTCCTTCTTTTGAATATAAGAGACTGTTTTGCTCTTTATACTTGCATTTTAAGAGCCTGGCACTTAGTAGGTACTTAATAAATATTTATTGACTGACACAAAAGGTGCTTAATAAATACTTGCTCAACAAATAAATAAACAATAAATAAATGAATTAGTAAATGAATAAACCAACAAACAAATAAATACTTGATTGATTGATACCATGCTGCTACTCTTTTTACAGATGAGGTCCATCAAAGGCCCATAATCATCTGAGAGCACAGCTAGGACCAGAACCCAGACCCCTTGAATGCAAGTCTGATGTGCTTGCGGCCACATGCACCGCATGCCCTCTCCTCATGCCCAGCAGTTGCCAACAGCTCTTGGGCTCTGTTACAAAGAGTGGCCACCAGAAGGATATCTCCTCTTGTAGGGCTCACAGTTGCATGAGAGCTGGATAAAGGCCACAGGATGGGACCTCAGGAGTGAATGGAAGGATGTCACCACTTTCCTCTGGCTTTGGGAGTCTGGAGCTGCTCAGAAATAGAAGGAAACTCTGGCCTTTTCTTTCTTTAAATTAAAGTAATTGAATCGTAGGTCCCGCCAAGCGCTCTTCTTTTCCTCACTTGTTAGAGACTCTGCAGCTGTGCCTACCAGGTGCCAAAGGACCAAATGAAAAGAAGAGCAATGTGGCCCAGTATCCGTCCCAGGAATCTAAGTGTCTGGATATTTGGTGCCGTGTGCCAGGCTGGCTTGATTAAAGGGCTTAGGTTGTAGGCAAAGCCCAAGCAGGAGATAGGAACTCCCTTCTGGGATAAACGTAATGATGTCAGAGACAGAGAAATGCCATGGAAGCCTAGCCTCAATGCAAGGAGAGGAGGGGAGGCTCTGTTATAGTGCTAAAAATAGCCTCACTGACTCATGGTGATCTCTCAGCAAAGGGTTGGTGGAGAGCAGCCAGAGATGCAATAGCTGATAATGCAAGCAGACATTTTTCTAAACAGTTGGGACCATTGGGGCCTCAAGAGAAGACGAAGGCAGTAAGAAGAGCCCAGGGATGCCGCTACTCTTTAGGAAAGGGTGGTGGGGGGGGGACATTTTCGGCACCGAGATAAACTTAGAAACACAGATCTTAAGGCCGGAAGAGATCTTAGAAGCCCTTCCAAGTCCAATAACTCCCTGAGCAGAAATTCCCTCTGAACACTAATATTTGGGAAGCACAGACCCAGTCATGTAATTTTACAGCTCAAGGAGCTTCATTGGGTCCCTATTACCTCTAGGATAAAATACAAACTCACATTTGACATTTAAAGCCTCCCACAATCTCACCCTGATCTATTTTTCTAGAGTAGATAGAAGTTATTAACTCTGCGTGTGCGTGCGTGTGTGTGTGTGTGTGTGTGTGTGTGTGTGTGTGTGTTATGGGACTCTTGGAGTCTGGTGAAGCCTATAGACCCATTCTTGGAATAATGTTTTTAAAAGCATGCATCAAACTACTGAATTTTACAAAGGAAACTAATTATATTGAAATAGTTATCAAAATATATATACATTTTTGCGGGGCAATGAGGGTTACGTGATTTGCCCAGGGTCACACAGCTAGTAAGTGTCAAGTGTCTGAGGCCAGATTTGAACTCAGGTGCTCCTGAATCCAGAGCCAGTGCTTTATCCACTGAGCCACGTAGCTGCCCCCAGAAATACTTTTTTAAAAAAATTCACAGACCTTAGATTAAGAAGCCCTGTTCTAGGTTGCTTACATGTCCACCAACTAACCTCGTTGCCATTCCCCATATCCTGCCTCCAATTCCCTGTCTGGAATGCTCTCTCTCCTCATTTACATCTCTTAAAATCTCTAGATTCCTTCAAAGCTCACACTACTCAGGTACAAACTATGGGTACAATGTCCTATACGAGGCTTTTCCTGATTCCCCACCTCGTCCCTTCCAATACTTTATATTTACCATGGACATATTTTACATTTACTCATCTCTACACATACTGTAACTCACAGGAATGTAAACTCCTTGGAGTTCAAAACTCGTTTTATTTTTGTTTTCATTTTGCTAGTGTCTAGAACAGTGCTGGGCACAAAGTTTGTGGAACAGAATTAAATCTTATGATCTTATAGTGTGATCTGATATTTCAAAATACTTCCCAGAAACTAAGCTCAAGCATGACTTTTTTGTTAGACCTACCATTTATTTATTCTGTGGGTTCATACCAATCCCTCTTTCTTAAAGAAAATGACAACAAGAGTATTGCAATAAATGAGATCTTTCCCTCAAGAATCAAGGCATTTACTCATAAAAAGACTACAAAGATATTTGTTAAATTAAGATATTTATGTTCAAATGACATAGGGCCATTTTGGGATGCCCAATTTTGTTTTTATGTGGCTTGATTTCCTTAATTATGGCTCAAGGTTTAGAAAGGTAGAAAAAATCCAGGCTCGTCTGACCTTTGGGAGGTCCTTAACAACTCACTCCTCTGAAGCAGGCAGCGGGAGTGTTCAGAGAATCACAGTGTGTCAGAACTGGAAGGGACCTCAGAGATTATCTAGTCTGGAATAATTATACCCATTTTAGAGATGTCAGCCAAGAAGTTACATCAAGAATCTTGGCAGAATCCTAAATAGTTTCTGGTTGAAGGGTGTGGAAAGGGGAGTTGAATGCTTCTCCTAGCCCTCAGAATATCCCACTGCCCAGCCATCTGGAGAGCTGTATCACCTGCCACTTCTAGCTTTTAAAGTTTAGCACATATCAGTTTAGTTTTCTAAGGTATCAGAAACAGGGTCTCTCTTTTTCTTTTCTGCAAGATTCACCATCTTTTTGGTCCATTCCTATGTGTCAGTATTCCTTGAAATTACATGCAGAGACCTGAAACGTTTTTCTTTTCTTTTTTTTTTTTAAATAAAACCTGCCTAGAATTTACCAGTGGTTAAAATTGTATCTAAAACAAGAGTGAACAGGATCCAAGTTGGGGTCCAGGCTCTTAGTAAAGCTTTAGTGCATAAATTTCGCAAGATTTCTTTTGTTTTTTCATAGACATTTTTCTTCTCATTTCTCTAGTGTGTTTCAAATAGGTGAAGTTGTTGTATCAATGATATCCAGGTAAATAAAGTGGTATTGGACCTTATCTTAGACATATGTCATATTAAATTACCAAAAAAATTCTACCCCATATGTTCGAACCATAATACATTTCTAACCTTTTTAAAAGATACAAGTGAACAATGTTTGTTTGAGGTTCAAACTTTCTTCCCAACCAAGTTCAAAACCACAAGTTGCAGCCTGAAACTAATTACAAACATGCAATGATATTCTCTGGGACATATAAAATCTTCAGAGTAAACAGGAAGCCAGAGGCAAGAAAATTACCTCCCATCAAAAAGCCCATTTCAAAATTTGATCTGGGTGTGGCGAAATGGTGGATGGCAAAGAATGGTGAATGTGTGCTAGTAATGCCATTGACCCCCCATATGGCTAATCCATTTAGTTACTTGGTTCCTGTTTTGTGGAGGTGACAACATGACCCTCATGGGGAATTGGCACAAATTGATTAAGGGCAACAAAGCCGGCTGCAAACGTAATGGGATAAATGGAATGATAAAACTGGCTCATGGAAAAAAAAAAAAAAGAATGATTGGGTGAATTCCATTTACTATGATTCACACATTAAGTCCTCTGGGACTAGCTAAGAGTCAAGTGGGTACCCGTGGGAAAAGCGTCCCTTCTTTCCAGTTCAGAAGAACCAATTAGTGGTATAGTCTTAATTTTAAAAAATTGTGTCTCACTTCCCTACTCTGCTTATTCTAAAATGACCAATAATGGTCTGCCCTTAATTCCTTACTTTTTTAATTCAGTCACTGGGTGGTTTTCCCTTAGCACTGTACTGTGAGTAAGAGCTGGCTCTGTCCAGCTCTTAACACAGGGCCTGGCACATAGTAGATGGTGTTAAAACACATTTTTATAGCTCTCTCATCTATGCCATCCATCCATCGTATTCTCTCTCTTCCTATCACAAAGGTTCTGACTCTTCAGGATGTCCTTTTAAGATCTATTTACCCTCCCAAGGCTACCCCTGATAGTGCTAAAGAGGGACAGAAGAGGGGGTTGGGAAGAGAAAAGGAGAAAAGAGAAAGATGATGAACGAGGCTATTACATTCAATAACTACTGTCCCTGCATCGCCACTAATTTTTGTCGTGTGACCATGGGCAAATCATTTAACATCTCCTGGCTTCAGTGTCTTCCTTTGTAAAATGAGGAATTTGGATAATGAGATTTCCATGGCCTCTTTTAGCCCTCAAATGTTGTGAATTGTTTCTTCCTCTTTACATCCTTACAAAGTTTTCAGTGAAGACTTCAAAGCTAGAAAGCAGCTGAGGGTATTTTGGATATTCTAAAATCAATGGAATGGTGTGAAAATATCTGCTTACTATGGGGAAAATTATCAGAGGAAACAGACTGATTTTGGACTGATTAATGAAAGGCTTCCTTCCAACTAAAGTTGTCTCAAACACAAAAAAAAAAACCATCCCAATTTGCTGATAACTTGCTGATCTACTTAGAAAACCTCAGGAATCAGCAAGGAAACTAATTAGGATAATGAAGAACTTTGGCAAAAATAGAAGAGGATCAGGATACAAAATGAAATCACAGCTAGAAATGCCCCTAAGAGTCATGGACTGTTTGAGGACATGATTGGTCTCTCAAGACTGGAAGTCTTGGAGTGAATGTTGCAGATGTAAAGGTTATTTCTGTTCAGGCACAGAAAGGGTGGACCAGATTACTTTAGGGTTCCTTCCAACTCTGTGAGTCTTTGCTTCTATGAAGATATCAGCTGAAATTTCCCTAAACACATCTTTCCCACAAAAATCCTAAAAATGGATGGATGATCTCATTGATTTTGGAGTTCCATCCAAATGAAGGATGCAGGAAATGGGTTACAATTTATTTCTGCCTGCCCATCCTAAGAGGTTCTCATCTACATCATCCCACAAATTCACCTCAAAGGGGCCATCCAATGGAGACTTTCCTTCCTTGTTTCCTCTGGACCTTGGACACTCTGACTGTCTACCTGCCATTCCTAACTCATCATATGGCCAGTCTACCCCTTCTTTCTGTCATACAATCCTTGGATAACAACCTTGTCTCCTGTCCTTCTTCCTTGCCGTATGTATGTATGCTTGCTTACTTGCTTACACCCACCATGGGACTCTCTATTGCCCTCCGGTGAGGCTTATCTTTAGTTTTTCAGAGACAGTGACATTCCAGGTCTTGCTGCAAGACAGCAACACTAGCAAAATGTTTGTATTAAAAAGCTGGGTCTTTGCTCTTATGGGAAACTTGGGGTTGATAACGGTGTTAGCTGTGCAACTCTAGGCAGGTCACTTGAACTCTGTCTCAGTTTCCTCAACTGTAAAATGGGGATACCTCCCGGGGTTGTTGTGAGGATCAAAAGAGATGATATTAATAAATCTTTTAACACAGTGCCCAGCACATAGTAGGTGCTTAATATATGTCTCCCTTCCCCTTTCCAATTCTGGACCCCCAGCTTATTGTCCATCTATCCCATATACACTAAGTATTGGGCAAGTTGTACAGGGTGTTCAATCAGATGCATTTTTGAAATCTGAGCAATAGACATCGCCCAATAGCCATTCTTTTTCTATTTGGTCTTGTGTATGTGAACAGACAGGCCACATTCCTTTGAGGGATCATGAATTTCTTCCAAGAGGCTTTGCTCTGATCTGAGACTTGATGCAATCAATACGATATCATTTGCAAACAGAAGTGTCTAGACGATTTCATCTTCCACAGAGAATCAAATATTCCTCAACCTGGAGGGAGGTCTAGAGTTGGAAGGAACCCAAGAGTCGATCTAATCCAAAGTCCTCATTAAATAGATGGAGGAAAGAGGTGCAGAGAAGGTAGGTGATTTACCCAAGGTCATACCAGAGCAACAGAGGTAGATTTTTAACTCAGGTCCAAAGCCACTGGACCTGAGTGCTGCTGAGTTCATATCTATGATTTATCATTGTCAAGCCCCAAGTATGACATCTTTCCTCTAGGAAAAATATGATCTACTTTTTGATATGACTCTGATATACCCACCGAAGAACAGGGATTGTCTATAACCTTATGGTGCAGACAACTGAGATGTTCATCTATTTTTGGATTACACCTATGATTTCATTGGCACAGAGAAATTATCATGGGAAAATGTGGATCTGACCCTTCTCTGCAACTTCCAGCCTTCAAGAATCTCCTGAAGCACTGAAAAGTTATGTGACATACCCAAGGTCACCAAGAGTCAGGATTTGAACCCGGGTCTTCTTGACTCTGAGGCTATTTAGTCTGTATAAGGTGTCCCTAAAGTCTTAGTGCAGTTTAAAGCTTTTAATAAGAGCAAAGAGAGGAGGCAGCTAGGTGGTGCAGTGGATAGAGTACCGGTCCTGGAGTCAGGAGGAACTGAGTTCAAATGTAGTCTGAGACACTTACTACCTGACCTGTGTGACCTTAGGCAAGTCACTTACCCCCAATTGCCCCAATGCCACCAAAGAAAAATAAGACCAAAGAGAAATAATAAATGATGGTAAGAAACATCTCCCCCAGGCTTTTGGGGTACCATGTATAAGTCAGACAGTTCCCAAGTGATTTAACTGAATGCTTCCTCGCTTCACAGTTATTAGTCAGAATCCTTCCTTTCCCTTTCCCCCATCTCCTCGTTTTCTGCCAAGCTAACTGACTCAGGTTGTCTCCTTTAGGAGGTCATCCAGGTCACAGGCTTCCTGCCACCAAGGACAGGGGGTGAGGAAAGACCAGAGTTACAGGAACCTTCTACATGGGTGAGAGCATTATGCCGCAAGGAGTTGTTTTCACCCTCCTAGCCCTCCAGTCAGAGCCAAAGAATCCAGACAACCATGATTCCCACACACCCACAGCCAAGAGACATGAAGTAGTAGGGTAAGAAATCAAGGTTCAAATCCTACCTGGGACACCTACTAGCTGGGTGACTCTAAGCAAATAATTTCATTTCTCTCTGCCTCAGTTTCCTTATCCATGAAACATAGGTTTTTGTGTGTATATATATGTGTGCGCATATGCATATATAGACACATATAACATATGTAGAATATAGTATATACGCATATAAAATATATATGATAAATGCACGTGCTATATATTATATCTACACATAATACATATTATATACACATAAAACATTCATATTATGTACACACATACACTATATATAATATGCACACATGTATATACACATATATATTTATGTATGTATCTCACTTATAGAGTTTTGGGACACTATGTATGTTATCTCATATACTCCTCTCAACAACCTGGTGAACTAGGTGCTATTACCATCCCCATTTTACAGATGAGAAAACTGAGGCTGAGACTTTATGTGACTTGTCCATGTCACACAGCTGGTAGGTATCTGAGGCAGGATTTGAACTCAAGTCTTCCTGTCTCTTGAACCACCTCAATGCCTCAAATGGCTATAAAGTACTTTTAAAATGCATATAAATTACCTTTAAAAAAACAACAAAACCTCAAAATGGTCAAGAAATGTTAGGTGATTACTCAGGTAAGTGTCTAAGATGGCAAGTTTCTGAGAAGGTAACAACCTCCATTGGTAGAGGGAGTCTTCTCATTTGAGAGTCTCATGTATGAAATCACAGATCTAGACCTCACCCCCATTATCACTGTTAGGAATGATGAAGTGCTAGACCATCAAGTGACTTGTTAGAGATCATAAGAGCAGGGTCCTATGATCTGCTAGGCAAAAGTAGCTAGTACCAGAGCTTTAAGTAGGGTGGGGAGACTGGCACATTTCCTCAGAGCCCTGAAATTTAGAGGGTGCTGACAGACAATGCTTGCACCCCTTTGGTGGGTAGAACCCTGTTAGAAAGAAAAATTACTTAAAATAAGAAACTACCATTTAGTGGATTCTCTCTCATCCAATCACATTTAGTGAAATTACTCCCATCCAATCACAATGGCTATGCTTCTGTTGAATTCCATCTCTCTCTCTCTCCCCAGAGCAACAGCCTGTCCAGTTATAGCCTCCTGGGGGTACCAACATCTCTTCCCTAGTGGGATCTTTTTTCCCTTAGGTCTTAAGCCTTGTCTAGCCCCCAATTTTAAAAATTGAAAATAAAAATAAAGCAGACTTTATTGCAAAGATAAAGATGATGGTACCAGTTTTGGTTAGTAAAGTAGGGCTCAATTATTACATATCACTAATGCCATCATAGGGAATGGCACACCAGGGGTAGGCACCCCCCAGTGAGATTACAGAAGCTGGATCCAAACCCAAGATACAATCAGAAGCTCAGAATGCCCGGACTTTATAGTGCCAGATTTTGGAGAAGGAAATGACAAAACACTCTAATATCTTTGTCAAGAAAACCCCAAATGGGGTCACAAAGTGTTGGACACAGCTGAAAACTACTGAACAACAACAGCAACATCAAACTCCCAAATTTTTCTTAAGGGGTTGATGTTATGGTAAATGTTATGCTTTTTTGTGCTGGTACCAACGTTGCTAGTTATGCATCATGTAGTACAGATGGGAAAACTGAGGCTGAGAGTTTATGTGACTTGTCCACATCAAAGCAGCAAAGGGTGGCAGTGTGGCTCAGTAGGGGGAGTCCTGTGATCTCACGAATCCCTACTCTGCTACTTAGTGGCTGTGTGATCTTGGAAAAGTCATTTCCCATCCCTGGACCTCAATTTCCTTCTCATAAACTGAGTTTAGGCAGATGGTGCAGAATTAGAGGCTTTTTTGGTTCTAAATCTTATAATCACATATTTTCAGGGGGCAGATTGGGAAGAGTAGTGGAAAAAGTGGGGGAAAGAAGCCATTGATAAGGGCCCCTGTGATACTAGAAGATGGTAGATTAGAGAGTTAGAGAGAACTAGGAGCAGCATCAGGTGAGACCTGCACTTGAACCTCCTCTAATTTTTAAATTAATTTTGTGATTACGGACAAAACACTTTGGCTCTCCCCAAGTCTCAATTTCCTCCTCTGTAAAATGCTGATAATCATATTTTCCCTGTCCAGCCTTCAGGGCAAGGGTGATGATTGCCCTTCCTTGTATGAAATGTGTGTAATGGGAAGCATTTTAAATTGGTATCAGTGAATGTGGGTTCAAATCCTGTCTCTGGTTTCCTCATTATCAGTGTCACCTCAGGCATGACACTTTACCTCTTTGGAGCTTGGTTTCTTCTCTGTAAAATAATGGAGTTGAGGATCTCCAAAGTCCCTTCTGGCTCTAAATCTATGAAATCACCATAGTTTCGTTTGCCAGGGCTAGAACTTATACCATAACCACCTATACATGCTATACACTCATTCATTCTCTGTGGCCAGTGAGTGGCTGGGCTTTATTTTAATCTACTGACACCCAGGACTAAGCATTTTGTCCTAGCCATAGGGCTTTTGCAACCCTCAGTCCTAGGGCCCAGAGAACACTAGGGAAATCCAAGAAGATTCCTTGTCATGCTCCTGTCACTCATGGTTTGACTACAGGAACCTGCTTGGATTCCCAGAATTTTAAAAAAAGCCATCTTCTTCATGGGACATGATGGCAGGGGAGAGAGAGGCAGAGACAGAGACACAGAGAGAGACAGAGAGAAAGAAGGAGTGAGGGGCGACAGAGAGATACAGAGAGACACAGAAACACCAAAACAAAGACAGAGAGACAGAGATAGAGAAAGAAAGGAGCAAGGGAGGGAGAGAGAAAAAACAGACAGAAAGAAAGGAGGAGGAAGGGAAGGAGGGAGAGACATAAAAAGAGATAGAGAAGAAGAGGGAAAAGGACCCACATGTACAAAAATATTTATAGCAGCTCTCTTTGTGGTGGCAAAGAATTGAAAATTGAAGGAATGCCCATCAATTGGTGAATGGCTAAACAAGTTGTGGTATGTGAATGTAACGGAATACTATCATGCTCTAAGAAATGATGGGCAGGCAGATTTCAGAAAGACCTGGAAAGACTTAAGTGGACTGATGGCTGAGTGAAGTGAGTAGAACCAGGAGAACATACACAGTAACAGCAAAATTGTGTGATGATCAAACTGTGATAGACTTGGTTCTTCTCAGCAGTGCAATGATCCAAGACAATTCCAAAGAACTCATGATAGAAAATGTTTTCCACATCCAGAAAAAAGAACTGTGGATTCTGAATGCAGATTGAACTAAACTGTTTCTACTTTTTGGGTTTTTTTTTGTTGTTTTTTGAGGCTTTTCCCTTGTGTTCTGATTCTTCTTTCACAATATGACTAATGCAGAAATATGTTTATTATGATTGTACATATATAACCTAAATCAGATGGCTTTCAATCTTGGGGAGGGGGGAGGAAAGGGAAGGTGGGTGGGAGAAAAATTTGGAACTAAAAATCCTATAAAAACAAATATCAAAAACTATGTTTACATATAACTGGAAAATAATAAAATACTTTTATGATTCAAAAATAAATAAGATAAAAGAGATAGAGAGAGAAAGAAAGGGCAAGGGATCAAGAGAGACACACAGAGAGAAAAAAAGACAGACTCACAGAGAGAGACAGAAACAGGGAGAGAGACATAGAGACAGAGAGAAAGACACAGAGACAGAGAAAGAAGGAGCAAGGGAGTGAGGCAGAGAGAAAGAGAGAGGGAGGAAGAGACATAGAGAAGAGAGAGACACACACACAGAGAATGTACACCTCTTTGTTCTGCACACCTGTCCCTACCAAATGGCCAGTTCAGGGCAAAGGGAAGAGTGGGAGGTGGGAGAGTCACAGGGTTTGAGTTAGGAATGGACCTGAAATGTCACCCATCCCATAAGCACACAAAATCCAGTCAGTGGATAATGGTTTGCACTTCCCAACATGGCACCTGGATCCACCCAGCTGCAAAATGAACTTTTAGAAGCAATTGTCCAGAGCCAATAGTGAGCACTGGGGCACTGGCTAATGAGGTGTTAGTGGAAATACTGGGCTAGGCTTTGGCTAAAGATCCCAGTTGCAAAAGCAAATCTACACCATGGTACTGGAGGCTGAGGCTATGGCCTGTGGCCTCGAGATCATGGGCTGCTGTGTTAATGAGCTTTCTGCCGTCTGCTGAGAAGGAGGTGAGGCTTTGTTGCAAACCCTGGAAGCTGGCCTGCCTGCCTCACGCTTCAGGCATTCCACTGATATTTGTATACTTTGAAAGGGGAAGCTGACAATCACCAAGACGGTCAACTTCTCAGAAGCTACAGTTGGCTAATAGGTACAGGAAGAGAATTGGAAGACCAGGGACCCATTCCCAGCTGCTGGCTTTATTCAAAGGCTTCCATTTCTTTCAAGCTTCCATGGATTCCACAGTGTGGTTGCTATATCCTTGGGGCCATGACAACTGAGCATATTGGCTTTTGGGATTCCTGGGCTTGTGTCTTGATATTCCCTTTCCTTCCTGTGCCAAGGAAAATGAAGGGTGGTCACAGCATAGCATCATGGGCCTTTAGAGGTCTTCTGGCACAGCTCCTTCATCTTGTAGTTGGGTAACTTGCCCAAAGTCACAAGGGTAAGTGCAAAGTTTGATGCTGGGTCCCTTGACCCCAGAGTCAGTGTTCTTTCTCCTATACATATTCTGGGGCCCCAGGGAAGTGCTTGGAGAAGGTGCTTCAGGAAGTATTGGGGATATCTGTCAACTGCTTGGCTCAGATCTAACTGTCATGGACCTTAAAAGGCATTATTAAAGAACAATTAATTCCAATATTATACAAATTATTTGGAAAAATAGGTGAAGAAGGAGTTCTACCAAATTCGTTTTATGACACAAATATGGTGGTGATACCAAAACCAGGCAAAGCAAAAACAGAGAAAGAAAATTATAGACCAATTTCCCTAATGAATATTGATGCTAAAATCTTAAATAAGATATTAGCAAGGAGATTACAGCAAGTGATCACCAGGATAATACACTATGACCAGGTGGGATTTATACCAGGAATACAGGGCTGGTTCAACATTAGGAAAACTATTAACATAATCAACCACATAAATAAGAAAACCAACCAAAATCATATGATTATCTCAATAGATGCAGAGAAAGCTTTTGACAAAGCACAGCACCCATTCCTAATAAAAACACTAGAGAGTTTAGGAATAGGGGGAGCTTTCCTTAGAATAATAACAGTATCTACCTAAAGCCATCAGCAAGTATTATATGCAATGGAGATAAATTAGAGGCCTTCCCAATAAGATCAGGGGTGAAACAGGGATGTCCATTATCACCCCTATTATTTAATATTGTCCTAGAAATGTTAGCTTTAGCAATCAGAGAAGAGAAAGGAATTAAAGGAATTAGAATAGGCAAGGAGGAAACAAAACTATCACTCTTTGCAGATGATATGATGGTATACTTAAGGAATCCTCGAGAATCAAGTCAAAAATTACTTGAAACAATTAACAACTTTAGCAAAGTAGCAGGGTATAAAATAAATCCACATAAATCATCAGCATTTCTATACATGACCAACAAAGTCCAGCAGCAAGAGATAGAAAGAGAAATTCCATCTAAAGTAACGGTAGATAATATAAAATACTTGGGAGTCTACTTGCCAAGACAAACCCAGGAACTCTATGAACACAACTACCAAACACTCTTCACACAAATCAAATCAGATCTAAATAATTGGAAAGATATCAATTGCTCATGGATAGGCAGAGCTAATATAGTAAAAATGACAATACTGCCTAAATTAATTTACTTATTCAGTGCCATACCAATCAGACTACCTAAAAATTACTTTATACAGCTAGAAAAAATAATAACAAAATTCATCTGGAAAAACAAAAAATCAAGACTATCCAGGGAAATAATGAAAAAAAATTCACAGGAAGGTGGGTTAGCGGTACCAAACCTGGAGCTTTACTATAAAGCGGCAGTCATCAAAACTATCTGGTACTGGCTAAAAAATAGAGTGGTAGATCAATGGAATAGGCTAGGCTCAGGAAATGCAGTAGTAAATGACACTAGTAATGTAGTGTTTGATAAACCCAAAGACTCCAGCTTCTGGGATAGGAACTCAGTATTTGACAAAAACTGCTGGGAAAACTGGAAGATAGTATGGCAGAAATTAGGCATAGACCAACATCTTACACCTTATACTAAAATAAGGTCAAAATGGATACATGATTTAGACATAAGAGGTGATACCACAGGTAAATTAGGAGAGAAAGGAATAGTGTACCTATCAGATCTTTCGAAAGGAGAACAGTTTTTGACCAAACAAGAGATAGAGTATATTATAAAATGCAAAATGGATGATTTTGATTATATTAAATTAAAAAATTTTTGTACAAACAGAAGCAATGCATCCAAAATTGGAAGGGAGGCAGAAAACTGGGAAACAATTTTTGAGGCCAGTGCTTCTGATAAAGGCCTCATTTCTAAAATATATAGGGAATTAAATCAAATTTATAAGAATCCAAGTCATTCCCCAATTGAGAAATGGTCAAAGGATATGAACAGGCAGTTTTCTGATTAAGAAACCAAAGCTATCTATTCCCATATGAAAAAATGCTCTAAATCTCTAATGATTAGAGAGATGCAAATTAAAACAACTCTGAGGTACCACCTGACACATATCAGATTGGCTAAAATGACAAAAAAGGAAGATAATAAATGTTGGAGAGGCTGTGGGAAAATTGGAACACTAATGCATTGTTGGTGGAGCTGTGAGCTGATCCAACCATTCTGGAGAGCAATTTGGAATTATGCCCAAAGGGCGATAAAGCTGTGCATACCCTTTGACCCAGCAATTCCACTTTTAGGTCTTTTGCCCAAAGAAATCATGGAAGGGGGAAAGGGACCCACATGTACAAAAATATTTATAGCTGTTCTTTACGTGGTAGCAAGGAATTGGAAGTTGAGGGGGTGCCCGTCAATTGGGGAATGGCTGGACAAGTTGTGGTATATGAATACAATGGAATACTATTGTGCTGTAAGAAATGATGAGCATGAAGAGTTCAGAGAAACCTGGAGGGTCTTACGTGAGCTGATGATGAGTGAGATGAGCAGAACCAGAAGAACATTGTACACAGTATCATCAACATTGAGTGTTGACCTACTGTGATGGACTATATTCTTCTCACCAATGCAATGGTACAGAAGAGTTCCAGGGAACTCATGATAGAAGAGGATCTCCAAATCCAAGAAAAAAAAAGAAAGAAAGAACTGTGGAGTATAGATGCTGATTGAACCATATTATTTCTTTTGTTTTGAGTGCTGTTGTTTTTTTTTCTATTTTGAGGTTTTGCATCACTGCTCTGATTTTTTCTCTTGTAACAGGATTAATGCAGAAATAGGATTAATGTTATTATGTGTATATATATGTGTGTGTATATATCTATATCTATATGTATAGAGATATATAGATATAACCTATATCAGATTACATGCTGTCTAGGGGAGGGGGGAGGGAGGGAGAAAAATCTGAAATTGGAAAGGTTGTATAAACAAAAGTTGAGAACTATCTTTACATGTAACGGAAAAAATAAAATACCTTATACATTAAAAAAAGGCATTATTGAAGCGCAGTATTTTGCTTCTGCTATCCAATAAGAGATGCGCTATTGGATGGCATAACTGTTCTGGATGCCAGCCTCAAGGTCAAAGGTTAGTGGTGTCCCCTAAATATCATAGTTTCTATCACAACCCATCGTGGGCCATTTATTCACCTCTCAGTCTTCTGAACCTATGAGATCACAGTGGCTGAAGGATGGTTCTGACAAAAACCCTGAAAACACTGATTTAATTCAATCGGTCAAGGCTAATTTCCCTCTGAGAAACTTAAGCCTCATCCAAACATTCAGGAAACACGGAGATAACTTCTTGCCATAGTCAATGCTCCCATGGGGGTAACCAGCATTGGGCAAATGAGGTTTTGACCCTGGATGCTTCCACAGCAGGGTGGTGGGTGCGAGTAGTATCCTATGCCTCCTTGGTGATCATATTTCCTCCTTGTGCTGCCTGCCCTCCTCATGCCACCCCCACCCCGCTCCTAGCTCTCTATTGGCCTTCGATGCTCCACACAAACATGCCCCTAGGGCTGTAGCCCAGGCCTTCACCTCAGGGTGCTCTCATGTCAGTACCCAGCTCATAAAGTCTATGAACCACAGGGACATACCTACAGAGGCATTGCTACCTCTTCTCCCTTGTCCCCTGTCAAGCCTTTGACTACACTCATGTTCTGATTGGTATCTGCTTACCCCCTGCCACTCCTTCTGGTTTCTGCCCCAGATGAAGACATTCCTAGTTATGGCTGGGGAGCAGGGTAGTGGCTTTCAAGATAAGACATCTACAAGTGCCTGGAATGCACCAGTCTTCATGATAAGAGCTGGAAAAATGCCCACATGGTTCATTTTCACTGCAATGGAAGGGATTTCATGGGGTCACAATCAGCATGGAGAGAGATGGAATTTCTGCCAAGCCTCTTTTCTAGCCACAACCACAGTTTACAGCTGCTAACCTCAGACTCCATGGAGGACAGAAATGGGACCAACTTTTCTCTGTGTGTCACGGGGAGCCCTCCATCCCTTGTAAACACAGCATCTCTTAGGAACAAGGGGGTCTTACTTTGATGCTTGAATCATGAGAAAGCAGGAAGGCATGTACTGCAAAGTCCTTGAAGTGGGACCCAAGCAGCACTCCCTTGCCGCATTGAGGGCAGTGTGGGAGGAGGCTCAGCTGCACAAGCAGGGTGGGTCCATTAGGATAATGTGGCTAGCTGGCTAAGGTGTTTGTCTTTTGGATGCAGGGCATGCAGGAGATGCTCATCTTCTGTTTAGCACCCAGCAGGGGAAAGTCTACATTCATGGCATGGGGACTGTGAGGGGACAAAGCAAGAAAGCACCTCGAGGAGCTAAGGCTAAAGAATCATGGGATTTCAGCCCTGAGGGGGATCTTAGATGTCACCCATTCCGACCCAAACCTGATCAGGAGGCAAGTTGGTTTGTGTGTGTTCAGTTATTTCATTTATGTCCAACTCTCTGTGACCCCATCTGAGCTTTTCTCGTCAAACATACTGGAGTAGCTTGCCATTTCCTTCTCTGACTCATCTTACAGATGAGGAAACTGAGGCAAACAGGATAAAGTGAGTTGCCCAGGGTTGCCCAGCGAGGAAGCATCCGAGGCTATATTTGAACTCAGGAGGAGGAGTCTTCTTGACTCCGGGTCTGGCACTTGACAGAAGTGAAGTTAGCAATCATTTAATAAGTGCCTACTATGTGCCAGGCATTGCCTTAAGTACTGGGGAATACAAAGAAAGGCAAAAGACAGACACTCCTGTAATTACAGAGGGAAAGTGTTAGAATTAAGGGGAAATCAGGAAAGGTTTCTTGCTGAAGGTGGGATTTTAGCTAAGGCTTGAAGGACCCCACAGAAGCCAAGATGAGAAGTGTGTGTGTGTGTGTGGGGGGGAGAATTCCAGGGCATGGCCAGTGAAAATGTCAGGGGCCAGTGTCATGTGGGAAGAAGAGCAGGAGGTCAGTGTTCCTGGCTTGCAGAATACATGGAGGGCAGTAAGGAAAAAGAAGGTTGGAAAGGTAGGAAAAGGGTCAGGTTATAAAGGGCATTTAAAAGCCCAAAAAGGGATTTTAGATTGGATCCTGGAAGCAATAGGGAGCCATTGGGAAGCTACTGAATGGGAAGGAGAGGGGTGCGACATGGTCAGACCTACAGTGTAGGAAGATTGATTTGACAGCTGAGTAGATAATGGGTTGGAGTGGGGATAGGTGGGGCAGAGAGCCCAGCCAGAAGGCGACTTCTATTGTCCAGGTGTGAGGATGTCAAAGTGATGAGAGCCTGTACTAGGCTTCTGCCTGCATTAGGCAGCATCAGAGGGGAAGAGGGGATGTAGACTAGAGATGTTTGGAAGAGAGAATTGACTGGAACTGGCAACTGATTGGGTATGGAGGAGGAGAGAGAGTGAGAAAAGGAGGATGACACCTAGGTCATGGGCCTGGGTGCTTGGGATAATAGTGCTACCCTCAAAAGGAATAGGAAAATTAGGAGAGAGGAGGGGAGTATAAGGAAAGGTAATGAGATCAGTTTTGGACATGAGTTTGTTCAAGAAGTCCAATAGGAAATTGGAGATGTGAGACTCCAAGAGAGAGGTTAGGGCTGGATAAAGAGATAGGACAAACATCTCCATATGGATGACCACTGAATCCATGGGAGTTGACGAGTTTAAAAAGCTCAGGATGGAGCCCCGGGGGCACCTACAGTTGCTGAGCATGATCTGGATGAAGACCCAGCAAAGAAAATAGGCATGGTCAGATAGGAAGAAGGGGAAGCAAGAGAGAGTATCATGAAAACCTAGAGAGAAAAGAATCTCAAGGAGAAGAGAGTAATTAGTAGTGTCAAAGGTTTGTAGAGAGGTCAAGAAGAATGAATACTGAGAAAAGGGGTTAGGGTTTCTGCCTTCGAGTAGCTGGAAGGGGAGGAGGGTAAAGGAGAGGTGAGGCAACTAGTGTGGAGGTGGAGTTGTGGGATCCTGGAGAGAGTACTGAGAGAAAGCATCATTATAAAAGAATATTATAATATCCCTGACAAGTGGCTGCCTAGTTTCTGCTTGAATACCTCCAGCAACAGAAAGCCCACTACCACCTGAGAAAGCCCATTTCTTTCTCTTTTGGGCAACTCTAATTGTTAGGCAATTTCCTCTTATATTGAGACTCTTTTTTAAAAAAAAATACATTTTAAGGGGTAGCTAGGTGGCGTAGTGGATAGAGCACTGGCCCTGGATTCAGGAGGACCTGAGTTCAAATCCAGCCTCAGACATTTGATACTTACTAACTGTGTGACCCTGGGCAAGTCACTTAACCCTCATTGCCCCACAAAAAAAAGAAGCAGAAAAAAATCAGCAAAAGCAATCAATACATCAAAAAATGGGATAATATATGCAATGTTCCATGCCTGTGGATCTCCTCCCCCCTTTCCTAAAGGAATGGGCAGAGATTGGGGGATATAGTTTATCATATATCTTCTTTGGGGGCAAGCTTATTATTTGTAATTTATCATCATTCGTTTTGTTTTTGAGGACCTCATCTCTGATTTTATTTTATTTTTTAAGTAACAGATTTGGGACATATTAAGAAATTGCTGTTACATGTTCTTTATTTTTATTTATTTATTTATTTTTGGTGGGGCAGTGAGGGTTAAGTGACTTGCCCAGGTTCACACAGCTAGTAAGTGTCAAGTGTCTGAGGTCAGATTTGAACTCTGGTCCTTCTGAATCCAGGGCCAGGGCTGCCCCACTGTTACCTGTTCTTTAAAAAAAAAAACACAACCTGTCATGTTCTATGAAAATGGAATAAATAAATAGTTTTTGGGTTTTTTGTGGGCCAATGAGGGTTAAGTGACTTGCCCAGGGTCACACAGCAAGTAAGTGTCAAGTGTCTGAAGCCGGATTTGAACTCAAGTCCTCATGAATCCAGGGCCAGTGCTTTATCCACTGCACCATCTAGCTGCTCCATAAATAGGGTTTTAAAAGTTCAAAAGTTAAAAAATAACTGAATGAGAAGAAATTAAACAGGCCTGAGATGTCTATGAAGTAAAGTGAGGAAAGGCACCACATTCCATCACAGGAATTAAATACCACAGTCAAATTAAAAGTCAGGCAAAGCCTCACATCTTGAAGTATGGTCTTCTGGATATGTTCTGATGGGGTACCTAATTCACATATATGGCCACTGGGAACATTCACATTCAGGACTCTGACCTCAACCTATTGCTATAAAGCACAAATGACTAAAGCATCAGGCCTGGAATTAGGTTGTCCTGACTTCAAATCCAGCCTCAGATGTTCACTAGCTATATGACCCTGGGCATGTCATTTATCCTCTATTTACCTCAGTTTCCTCGTCTGTAAAATGAGGATAATGATAGCACCTACCTCCCAAGGTTTTTGTGAGGATCAAATAAAGTAGTTTTTATAAAGTGCTTAACCTAGTGCCTGGCGCATTATAAGTAATATGTAAGTTAATAGCTATTTACCAGTTGATATTATTATTGGGCAGCTAGGTGGTACAGTGGATAGAGCCCTGGATCTGGAGTCAGGAAGACTTGAGTTCAAATGTGGTCTCAGACACATACTAGCTGTGTGACCCTGGTCAAGTCACTTAACCCTGTTTGCCTCAGTTTCTACACGTGTAAAATGAGCTGGAGAAGGTAATGGCAAATCACTGCAGTATCTCTGCCAAGAAAACCCCAAATGGGGTCATGAGAAGTCAGATACAACTCAAAAACAACAACAACAACAAAATTATTATTATTTCAATAAGAAATAAAGATGGCTGAGATCGAGGATATTGACTGCTATGTTAACATAAGTAAAAAATTAACACCCTGCTGTTTGAGCTAGATGCTAATATGCTTGTGCAGATGCATAAACAAGGCTCCAATTAAACTCTGGATTTTGCACATCCTTTCTCAAAGACATTTACAATGTTACAAAGCCGCTCCCTGGCCTGTGTCAGAACCCCCCTGGTGGGTCATGCATGGCAGCTGCAATCTTCGTCTGGACAGCCCATACCAACCATGACTCATTTTTGCTCCATTCCATAAAGCTTAGAAACCACGTGAAGATTGCCCCCCAAATCCCTGGATGATGGGCTCTAGACAACAGCAAAGCTAACTCAAAGAAGCTAGGATAGTCCTCAGGGCCTTTTAAAATAAAATGGGGGGGGCAGCTAGGTGGTGCAGTGGATAAAGCACCAGTCCTGGATTCAGGAGTTCATGAGTTCAAATCCGGCCTCAGACACTTGACACTTACTAGCTGTGTGACCCTGGGCAAGTCACTTAACCCCCATTTCCCCGCAAAAAAATAAAATAAAATAAAATAAAGTAGAGAGTCTCCCAATCACCATTAATGCCATAATTTTACCTTTGTTCAGAAGTTTCCGAGAGAAGTCATTGTTAAGCTTGCCTGATGCCAACTTCTCTCTCGGGTGATACTCTGCCTCAATTTATATTTGACATACCTACTAATCACTCTTTTCCAGACTACATCTGGGAAGCAGACCACATCTGCTCAGGCATTTGATGGACATAAATTCTCAAAGATTACCCTATAAATTTAGAATTGATGGTGAAAAACACAAAATAGTGTAAAGTATTCAGAATGGAATTGTGTTCATAAAAGGGAAAAAAGCAGGGAGGAAAAAGATATGACAGACATTAAAATAGTGTAGTATAGCAAATACATGAGCTTTTCTTTGAGGGGAGGTAAGCAGATATTAACTTATTAACATTACACCAAGGGGCAGCTAGATGGAGTAGTGGATAGAGCACCAGTCCTGGAGTCAGGAGTAGCTGAGTTCAAATCCGGCCTCAGACACTTAACACTTACTAGCTGTGTGACCCTGGGTAAGTCACTTAACCCCAATCGCCTCACTAAAAAAAAAAAAAAAAAAAGAACATTATACCAGTAAAGGATTGACCATGTATCTCCCAACTTCTCATGTTCTCAGGCTTCCTGGTAGAGAAAACAAGGAGAGTGCAATCAGCATGTCAGTTAGCGCAAGCAGGAGAAAAGCCCCAAAAGATGCATGTTGTCTTCCAGAGAGACAGCATATGGTCTCAAGGAAACCCAAAAGAGCTCAGAAGACATGAGGTTTTCTTGGCAAAGATACTGGAGTGGTTTGTCATTTCCTTCTCCAGCTCATTTTATACATGAAGAAACTGAGGCAAGCAAAGTTAAGCGACTTGCTCAGGGTCACATAGCTAGTGTTTAAGGCTGGATTTGAACTCAGGTCTTTCTGACTCTAGGTCCAGTGCTCTAGCCATTGAGCCACCTAATTGTATCCAATGCCTTCATTATATATACTCTTTTTGGTTGGTATGGACTGCCTAAATGAAGATTATAGCAGCCATGCCCTACCGGCGGACTATGTCACAGGTAAGGTAGAGGAACCAGTCAAATTCACTCCTTCACATCTTCAGGCAGTAATTGTTTCTGATGAAATGGTTCAATTCCTGCCACATGTCAACTTACTGAAGTACATAGTGTATATAGACTTGCCTGCAAGGATATGAACTTCTGTGGTGGTAGTGGGTGGATAAAGATTTCAAAAGTCATAAACACAAAGTCTTACCAAAGCCCAAAGCCCACCAAACTGAGGCTAACAGAGGGCAAAAAGAAGTGGGAGCACCAAAGGTAGATGTGCATAGGAAGTAGATCTTACTGCCAGCATTGTGATTTCTGGCTCTGTGTACCTCTCCGTGAGCTCCTTAGATGATGTAAAATGGAAACATTCTGGGATCAAGTCAGACGATTTTGTCTTGTCTGGAAAGGCAGACCAAGGTATGCACAGTAACATACCATCTCCATGATCCATCAATGCCATTGTACTGGGAGAGGAAATCATTGTTAAAGTC
This sequence comes from Dromiciops gliroides, assembly GCF_019393635.1. NCBI lineage: Eukaryota > Metazoa > Chordata > Mammalia > Microbiotheria > Microbiotheriidae > Dromiciops > Dromiciops gliroides. The sequence continues at coordinate 646,842,657 of NC_057862.1, read as the reverse complement.
TTTCCTTCAGGCTCACTGTCATAGAAATCTTCCCTGATTTTCTTTAAATCACTGAAATTGTCTGGTGTTGGACTTTGATTAATCATGTCAGAAATCTTTGCCAATTGATGCCGCCATTTAGACAATAGAGGCTGAGCATTTCCTTTGTTTTCTAGATCTTTTTTTGTCCAAATGAATGTTAAAATAATAACCAAGTTCTATAAAGTACTCCTTTGATGATCTGACACACATACTATACGTTAATTTTAGTAGTAATGTCATTTTTATTACACTGGCATGACTGAGCCATGAGCACTGGATATTGGATTCTATTACAAATTAAAATGGCCCTGAAGTTTTACCTCACACCCTGCAAATTGGCAAGAGGAAGAAAGAGAAGGAGAAGGAGACAATGACAAAGAAGACAAAGAAGATGAAGAAGACGAAGAAGAAGATGAAGAACTAGAAGACAACAACAGAGAAGATGATGGAGAAGACAAAGAAGATTAAAAAGAACAACTAGAAGAACTAGAAAAAGAAGTCAAAAGACAACAGTGATTGTTGGAGGGGTTGTGGAAGGATAGGCACACATACATTGTTGGTGGGGAGGTGAAATGGTATGATATTTTGGAAAACAATCTGAAATTATGCAAACAAATTGATCCTTTGAACCAGAGACTCCATTATTGGGCTTATACCCAAAGGAAGCTATTGATAAGAAGAAATTTAGCATATACTCCAAAATATTTATGGAAGCACTTCTTGTGACAGCAGAGAATTAGAAACAAAGAAGATCCCCATTAATCAGGGAATGACTAAATAAATTGCGGTACATGAACTAAATTCATTGTTACTGTGCCATAAGAAATGATGTGGGTGATAAATGCAGAGAAGCCCAAAAAGAGCTATATGAACTGATGCAGAGTAAGGTCAGCAGAGCCAAGAAAACAATATATACAGTGTCTACAACAATGGAAACAGAAAGAATAAGAAGTGTAAGAAAATTATAAAGATTAAGCAGGAGTCATATGAAGTCAGGAGTCAAATGAATAATAGGACACCCTTCTGGGAGGTGAGAGGCTCACAGGTATTAAATATTGCATAGGTTTTGAACTTTTTCAATGTATCAATCAATTATACTGATTTTTTCCCCTCTAAAAAGGTGATTTGTCATATGAGATGGTTCTCTAGGAAGGGACACTTGGCATAACTATGATGATAGGAAACAGAAAATATCAGTAAAAACTTTTTTTCCAAAAAAAAGGCTTAAACATTCAATTTAGATAACTGAGCTCCTTTCAGTTGCCCAAGTTTCCAATCAGGAGCCACCAAGTCTGAGATGACACTGATTCCTTATTGTCTGGACTTTATGCCTGAGACTGGGAAGCTATGTTAAAGGTTTGAACTTCAGGATACTGGACCAGCCAAAGACTTTCCTGCCTTTTAGAGGGAGAAAAACTAGCCAGTGTGTCTTATATTCCTCTAACCACACCACCCGTGATCTTATTTGTATCTCACAATAATCCTGTAAGGAGGATGATTCAAAATGTATGGGGGTGGGTCCTGAGTTATAGGAAAGCTGGGACTCTGGGATTCTTGGTGCTGTGGCATGGAGATAAGAGTGTACTGGGTTGGCCATCAGGGAACCAGAGATCTGGTCTAGGCACAGAAACTAATTGTGCAAAGCCAGGCGGTCTTTTTATGAGAGGGATGGAACAAGGTGCTCTCTCTCCAGCCTCCTGCAGCTCTGACGTTCTATTTTTTTTTTATGTATGAGGTATTTTATTTTTTCCATTACATGTAAAGATAGTTCTCAACTTTTGTTTATACATGCTTTACAATTTCAGATTTTTCTCCCTCCCACCCCTCCCTCCCCCCTCCCATAGACAGCAGGTAATCTGATATGGGTTATATCTATATATCTCTATACATATACATATAGATATATATCTGACGTTCTATGGATCAGCAACATCTCTGAATAGAACCGGCTAAAATTCCATCCATGGATGTTCACCACTGTGTGGAGATTATTCATGATAGTCCCTTTGCCCTCAGATTATAGAACCCCAGGCAGTACCCATTTCCAGGAACACCAAGGCAAGGTTACAGAAGACATTCAGCACCATGGAGATGGTGGGAGAGTCCCTCAGGGTTTATCTTGGCTCTATCTTTCTACTTTTTTTTTAAATGCTGTAAACTTTTATAGAGTTTAATAAGATCGCAAAACAACACCCCCACACCACATAAAAGCCACTTGTGGTGTTTTTTTTAAAGTGTGCAAAGACAGGAAGTGCAAGGCTGGATGCCTCCCGAAGTTCCTTTTTTGCGTGTGTGCGGTTTAGGTTTGAGTCCAACACTGTTTTCTTTTGCGGGTTTTCCCCCTCTCGTTCCCAGCATAAACTATTTTGAATTTATTTCCATGGGCAGCAAGAGACAATTGAAATGACCCAGAGATCCCCACTCCTTTGACATAGGGTCAAAGATAGAAAGAGTTCTGTATATTTACAAGTACATATAATTTACACATACATATAATTTACATGTACTTGGCTTCCCCATTAGAATAGAATACTCCACTGGGAGCAGGGACTGTTTCATTCACCAGCACAGTGCTTGGCATATAGTAGGTGCTTAATAGATGCCTACTGATTGACCACCAATATATTACTGGAAGAATTTTTTTGTGTTTGCAAAGACCTAGAAACAAAGTAGAGCCCCACCGAAAGGTGAGTGGCTAAAGAAATTGTGGTACAGGGACTTAATAGACTATTACTGGGCTAAAAGAAATGATGGATCAACAATAACAATCAACAAGTATTTATTAAGCACCTACTATGTGCCAGGGATTGTGCCAGGTGGTGGGGATACAAATACAAAAACAATGAAACAATCCCTACTCTGAAGGAGATGATATTCTAACAAGGGGAAGGGGGGACAACAGGGACTTACAGAATCATATACAGAATAAATAGAAAGTTCATTAGCAGGTGTTTTGAACCCAAATATTTCTGACACCAAGTTCAGTACATTATGCCACGTTGCCTTTTTTTGTGGGGGAATGAGGGTTAAGTGACTTGTCCAGCGTCACACAGCTAGTAAGTGTCAAGTGTCTGAGGCCAGATTTGAACTCAGGTCCTCCTGAATCCAGGGCCAGTATTTAATGCACTGCGCCACCTAGCTGCCCAGGAGGTGTTTTGAAAAGAAAAGCCTTAGTAATTGAAGTACTTTTTTTTTTTTTTTTTTTTGCGGGGCAGTGGTGATTAAGTGACTTGCCCAAGGTCACACAGCTAGTAAGTGTCAAGTGTCTGAGGCCGGATTTGAACTCAGGAACTCCTGAATCCAGGGCCAGTGCTTTATCCACTGCACCACCTAGCCGCCCCATGCCTTGGTAATTGAAGGGACTGGGAAAAGCTTTGTGTAGATGGTGGTGCTTCCATTATATCATAAAACCAGAGGGATTCTGGGAGGTGGAGGAAGGGGATGAGTGAATTCAAGGCAAAGAAGTAAGCCAGTACAAAGGAATAGAGAAAGGAAAGAAAGAACAAGTATTTATAAAGCACTTACTATGTGCCAGGCATTAGGCTAAACACTGGATTAGCTCCTTTGATCCAACACCCCTAGGAGATAAGTGTTATTGCTAATCCCATTTTGCAGATGAGGAAATTGAGACTGAGAGGACAAGTGGCTCACTCAGGGCCATACAGCCAGTAAGTGTCTGAGGCTGGATTTGAGCTCAGGTCCTCTTTACTCCAGACCAAATGCTGTAACCATTGTACCATCTAGCTGCTTCTGAGAAGGGAGATGGAATGTTATCTATAAGGAACAAAGAAAGCTGATTTGGTTGAATCACAGAGTGCAAGATGGGAAGGGAAACTAAAGTTCAATGAGGCTGAAATGAGGTTGGGGTCAGGTTTTCAAGGGTTTTAAAAGCTAGACAGATGCATTTCTATTTAAGCTTGGAGTTAATAGGGAACCACTGGAGTTGACAGAGGAAGGGCATGGCTTTGTCAGATCTGTGTTTGAGGAAAATCACTTTGGTGGCAACATGGAGGATGGGCTGAAGTGGGGAAGAGATTGAAGACAGGGAAATAAATCAGGGAGGAAGAGAAATGGGCATGTGAGCTTGGGAGAAATATGTGGATGGGAGAGGTGTCATGGAGGTCATGACGGAAAGATCTGGCAATGGGTTGGATCTGGGGGGTGAGAAAGGGAGGAGAGTCAATGCTGACACCAAGGAGATGAAGCTGGGAGACCAGGAGGATGGGTGTGACAGCTGGAGTTGGAGCTGGATCTGAAGCTAGGCTTCCACCCTACAAGCACACTGCTTCCCAGAAATAATGAGAGCAGCAACAATAGTAAATCACATGGGAACCGGCTGCAGGGCATCCCTTCCCTGTAGTCCTGCTTGCTTAGTACCGAGGATGCTTTCAGGGAGTGAGTCTGTGGGGGGATGAGCTTGTATCGATCACTTTTATTTAAATGCCAAAACCAGTTAATTATCCACCTGGACAACAGTCTAGGTGAATTAACTATAGGTGAACTAGGTGAAAATTAATTATAAAGACATAATAATAAGATAGTGACTTGTCCAAGACTCATTCCTATGGTGGCGCAGCAGAGAAAGCACTGGACTGGAGTCAGGAAGAGCTGAGTTCACATCATACCCCAGTGTTACTAGCTGGATAACCATGGGCAAACCAATGAACTTCTCTGACCTTTGTTATTCTTGTTTATAAAATGAGAGGGTTGGACTCCAAGACTCTACAGTCCCTTTCAACCCTAGAGCTCTGAGCCTGTATTTCACCAAAGGAGAAGAGAAGAACAAGATGGTAATCAGTTCAGCAATAGACATTTACTAAGTGCCTACTTAGGGAGCCAGGTGGTACAGTGGGTGGGGTGCCAGGCTAGGAATGATGAAGACTCATCTTCTTGAGTTCAAATCTGGCCTCAGACTCTTACTAGCTGTGTGACCCTGGGCAATTCACTTAACCCTGTTTGCCTCAGTTTCCTCATCTGTAAACTGAGCCAGAGAAGGAAATGGCAAAACCACTCCAGTATATCTGCCAAGAAAAGCCCCAATAGGGTCACAAAGAGTAAGACATACGTGAATAACAACAAAACCTTTATGCCAGTTAACAATGTCACTTTGGCCATCTTCATGTGATCTCCCAGGAGTCTCATGGGCCCTAGGGGCTAAACTCCTCCTGGATTTCCTTTGACCTCCTGAATTATCCCTGTTAAGTCAGAAAACAGTTGTCCTGCTCCTGCCTCAATGAAGTGTACATTTCTAAAGTTTGAAAAGGGGACCTTATTATTGTAAAACACTTAACATAGTTCTGGAGCATAGTCAGTGCCAAATAAATATTAGCTGTTATCATCATCATCCTTGTTATTATGATTTTTAACAGTACATATGTATCTGGTGCTTTAAGATGGGATGAGGATCATTTGATCCTCATACCAGCCCTGTGGGGGTAGATGCTATTAATATCCCTATTACACAGAGGAGGAAACCAAAACTGAAAGGGGTTTAGTGACTTGCCTGGAGTCACACAGGTAGTAAATGATGAGTTGCCATTTGACCCTAGGTTTTCTTTACTCAAGCCTAGTGTTCTATCCACCGATTTCTCTAATCTCTTTTATAATATCCCTTATAGGCGGCCACTCAGCCTCAGCTTCCATATTTCCTGTGATGTATAGCTTATAGTTCAGAAGGCAGTACAGTATGCTAGAAAGGGACCAACCTTAGAATAAAGAGTCCTGAGTTCAAATCCTGGCTCTGATGCTTATTAGCTACAACTTCTCTAAACCTCGGTTTCCTTATTTGTAAAATACTTGCACCACCTGACTCATAGGGCTCTGCTTAAGAAAAGTATTCTGTGACTATTGTGCTATAAGAAATGATGAGCAGGCAGATTTCAGAAAAACCTGGAAAGACTTAAGTGGACTGATGATGCTGAGTAAAGTGAACAGAAACAGAACATTGTACACAGTAACAGCAATACTGTGTGATGATCAACTGTGATAGACTTGGCTTTTCTCAGCAGTGCAATGACCCAAGGCAATTCCAAAGGACTCATGATGGAAAATGTTCTCCACATCCAGAAAAAAGAACTGTGGATTCTGAATGCCGATTGAACCATACTGTTTCTACTTTTTTTTTTTTTTTGGTTTTGGAAATGTTTCCCTTTTGTTCTGATTCTTCTTTCACAGCATGATTAATGCAGAAATGTGTTTAATGTGATTGTACATATATAGCCTATATGGGATTGCTTTATGTCTTGGGGAGGAAGGAGGGAAAGGAGGGTGGGAGAAAAATTTGGAACTAAAAATCTTGTGAAAGCAAATGTTGAAAACTATTTTTACATGTAACTGGAAAATAATAAAATGCTTTTATAATTAAATAAAAAAATAATAAAAGTATTCTGTGAACCTTACAAATATGAGTTGTTGCTATTCTTTTTAACTCTTGTGGTCTCCTTTCCCTGGTACTTGTTCTCTCCCAATCGGAATCTTTGATAGGAGACTTTCTTTGATTCCAGTCTGGTATGTTCTAAGCTGACCTCCTTGAGGAAACCATATTAACTCTATTCAAAGGACATGGAACTCATCTATGACATTGCCTTCTTTTTCACATGGCTGGCTAGGGCTTTCAGAAGGACCCACTCACAAAGAGTGCTGGATTCAGAGTGAGGGCACCTTGGCTTCAGTCTTTATTTTCCCACTCACTACTTGTGTGACCTTAGGTAAGTCACCTAAGCTCTCTTGGTCTTAGTTTACTAATTTGTAAAATGATTTGTTTGAGACCTTAGAGCTCTCTTCCAGCTGTAATCTAGAATTCCTCGAACCCTTAATTTCCAGAAACTAAGAGCTGGAATTGTCAGAATTATCAGAGGCTTCTTTAGATAGAGTATGTTATAGGGACATAGACTCAACCATTTTCTTTCTTTTTTCTTGATATCACCTTTATTTCTGACTATATCCTTTCCCCTCTCACATTCTCAGAGCCATCCCTTATGATAAAGAATAAAAGAGGAAGAGGAAAAAAGCCAATTCAGAAAAAAAAACAGTCAACAGACCAACTATATCTCCAGTGTGTGCACTGTTCCATACCCAGGGTATCCCCCCTCTTAACTATTTCTCAAGGGTTCATGGGAAAGAAACTAGAACCCTACCCTCAGCCCCCTGCCAGCCCATGGCTTAATGGTAAGGGTCCATCTAAGATCTTTTGTAAAATGCTTAGGACCCTGTCCCTACCTTCTGCAAGAAGCCTTTCTCAGTCTTCCTTAATCTTGGTGCCTTCCCTCAGATGATTCCCAAAGTATCCTCTTTTTTATATGTCTGCAGACTGCCTTCCCCCCTACACCTTGAGAATAGGGACTATTCTTTGCTTGTCTTTGAATTCCTCAGGGCTTAGCACAGTGCCTGGCGTATAATAGGCACTGAGTAAACAAATGTTTGTTGACTGGCTAACACTTGCTTACTGAACTTGAAGTAGTCGCTTAAGGTACAAGTTACTTGGTAAACTACTGGTGCCCAGGTCTCCTGCCATTCTCAGGGAGGAGGGGGAAATGAAAACAATACGATCAATGCTTTATATCTCCAGGAAAAAAAGTCCAGCAATACCTAAAGTGCTATCCCAGGAATTATTATGAACAAAACTCAGCAACTGTAACCAATACAGTATGTGAGCTGTGGAAAGAATAACTCAGGGAAAATTTCCTGGAGAAAACCTCTATTTCAGGTTTGAATTAAGGTCTTCTTTCTCTTTTTACTACTTGTTAGGTATATGATTTAGACCAATGCGTCCCTAGTCTAGACCTCAGTTTCCTTATGTATGCACTGAGGGGGGTGGCAGTGAGCTCTCCCAAGGCCCTTCTAGCTCTGAAGATGACACCCTGCTTTTCATTATTTATTTCTTCTCTTCCCTTTCCTCAGATCTCTTTCCTTTCTCCCTTTTAACCTTCCTTCTCTGAATCTTTCTCCCTCTTTACACCCCTCCCCCTTTCATCTCTTTTAGCTTCTTCTCTAGCTTCTTCATTCTTAAAAATCTCTTCTTTCCTACTTAACTCTTTCCTTCCTATTTGAGTCTCTCTCTGTCTCTCTGTCTCTCTCTCTGTCTCTCTCTCTGTCTCTCTCTCTGTCTCTCTCTCTCTCTCTCTCTCTCTCTCTCTCTCTCTTACTCATCTCTGTCTCTTTCTGTTTCTTTCTATCCCTGTGTTTCTTTCTGTGTGTTTCTGTCTCTGTCTCTTTCCTATCTCCATCTCACTGTATCCCTTCCCCTCAGTTTCTGTCTGTCTCTGTCTGTCTGTCTCTCTCAGAGATATACAACAAGAGAAAATGATCTTATTTTCAAGATAATGCCCTTAGCACCCTTGAGAAATAAGAAGTGTGAGACTCTTCAGTTGTGGAATGTTGTCTACATTGACAGATATAGTTGATGTGTTGACTGATTTTTACTGAATTGATTTTCCTCTTCCTCTTTTATTCTTTTTTTTTTGTTTTTGTTTTTAAGTGAGGCAATTGGGGTTAAGTGACTTGCCCAGGGTCACACAGCTAGTAAGTGTTAAGTGTCTGAGGCCGGATTTGAACTCAGGTACTCCTGACTCCAGGGCCGGTGCTCTATCCACTGCGCCATCTAGCTGCCCCCCTCTTTTATTCTTTATCAGAAGGGATGACTCCTTGGGTATAGGAGGGGAATGGATATATTCAGAAATGTATAAATTTAGAAACTCAAAATGAGAAAAGAATAACATATATACTAGGTGACCTTTCCGCAAAATTGTCCTCCAAGAAAAGGCTTATCACAGTCTTGTGCCATTTAAAATGATTCTTGAATTACGGAGTATTTGTGATTTCCTTAAAGTAGCCACTTAGTAATGATGGTTGCTGGTTCACAGCACAGTTGGTAGAACTGGCCACATGAGGAATTTAGGTGATTCTCCAGGCAATTCATATAGAATAAAAGAACTCACCTGCTTTAGACATTCATGGTTCCAAGTTAGCCCTTTATTATATAATGGGCTCTCCATCACAAGCAGAAGCTTAGAGAGCTATTTACAGACTTTTTCAAAACCTGCTTATCTATTCACTTATTCTTTGATTCAACAACATTCAATTTGCTGCATATTTGTCCTGTGTGGTGCACTGTGCCAGGCATTGCTATGTGTGGTGGTGGTGGTGTGTGTGTGTGTGTGTGTGTGTGTGTGTGTGTGTGTGTGTGTGTTTGTGTTGGGAGGGGGATACATATATAAACTGATAAATGTGAAATAGTTTTTGCCCTAAAACAGTTTATAATCTAGTAGAATTAAAGATGTTAGAGCTGGAAGGAATGGTGTGTTGGATCCAGGAGAGCAGATTGTTAAAATTTCACTATGAACCTTTATACCTGGGAAATTGGCAAATGCTACAAATAAGGGCTTGATATATTGTTTTACTCATTGTCTAGACTTAAGAAAGCAAAGGAGAAAGTGTTCATGATGCAGAATGAACTTTAAAGTTTATAATAGGAACACTTATTATTTTTCTGGAAAGCCAGTTGTTAAACATTTACCAGAATACCCTGGCTGGAAGGATCATTTGATCATAGCTTTACAACTGGAAAGGACCTTATATGTCACCTAGTACAAATGCCTCATTTTATAGAGGAGCAGGTCCAGAGAGGTAAAGGAAAATTGCAGTTAGAATTCAAAACCAGACCCTTGGATTTCAGATCCAGGGCTTTTTTGTTTGTTTGTTTTTTTGTTTGTTTGGTGAGGCAATTGGGGTTAAGTGACTTGCCCAGGGTCACACAGCCAGTAAGTGTTAAGAGTCTGAGGCTGGATTTGAACTCAGGTCCTCCTGACTCCAGGGTTGGTGCTCTATCCACTGTGCCACCTAGCTGCCCCTAGGGCTTTTTTTTTCTTTTAAACTGCACTCTGCTACCCCCTATCTTATGTGAGCAGACTAATACATGACTTAGTTTCTGTATTTGCCAAATGAACTTGATAATCTTAGGGAGTTCTTTCTAGCTCGATGTCCTCTCATTCTACAAGAAGTACATGAGCACAGTCCAAAGTTGTTTGGGATGAGATGTGGGAATTAATTACTTAAAGATGGGGACAATGAGGAAGGCTTCATGGAGCAGATGACCTGAGCTGGATCTCAAGGGATCTTAATTCCATGGACTCTGTGTGATTTGGGCAGTCCACACCATCAAAAACCAGAAAATCCCTTGGCATCAGTGATTTGCTTTCTTTTTCACTTCAACATTGCTCTTCTACCAAGTGATCCTTTGTACTCAAGGAAACCTACAAATTTGAGGCTGGTAGCACATGCTCTAATGAGACCCGTATACAAGCTTCCTGGTGGTGCTATGGAAATCAATTTGGAATTATGTTTTAAAAAGTGACTAAAATATCCCTTTACCCTTTGGCACAGAAATCTCACTGCTAGCCCTATACCTTTGTGGGAGCACAGTGCTTGAAGCCAGAAAAACTGTATACACTAAAATATTAAAAGAAGCATTTACACGTGTGTGTGTGTGTGTGTGTGTGTGTGTGTGTGTGAAACAAAGTATATGCACATCTCTTGGGGAGTAGCTAAACAAAATGATGGTACTTGAATGTAATTGAGCCACTGGGCCATGAGAAACAAAGAATATGATGAATTCAGAGAAGTATGAGAAGACTTTTAAGAACTGATAGCAAGTGAGGTAAGCAGAACCAGGGGAAAAATCTATACGGACAACAATAGAAATGGAAACAACAACAACACCAATAACAACAAAAAATGAAGTTGAAAGAAGTATAATTAGTTATAATGACCAAGCTTGTCCCTGAAGAAGAGGGGAGAAGATCTATCTACTGGAACTGGCTTAATAGAAGAGGATCCCATGTATACAAAGGTAAAATGATAGGATGCAGAACTAGAAAGGATCATTCAAGATCATAAGGTTCAAACCTTTCATTTTGTAGATGGAGAAACTGAGGCATGCATTAGTCTGCCTACATGAGATTGGGAATAGCAGAGTAAAGTAAGAAAAACAATGGATTTTGAGTCTAAGGATATGGTTTTTAATGATTTCCACTACTTATTGCCTATGTGTCCTTGGATAAGTCAGTTCCCATCTCTGCGCCTCCATTTTCTCCTGTCTATAATAATGGGGCTAGGCTATATGATTTCTAATATTCCTCCCAGCTCCAAATGCATGACCCTATTACCCTGTGGTTTTACTTTGCAATTCAATTTTGTTTCATTTAATTCAACAAGAAAAAAATGAGGAGTATGTGTTATTCTCTCCTAAAGATGGTGAGGATAGCTTGATTTCCATGGTTACTAAGGGCGGGCCTTCTTATGTCTTCTCCTGAAGATGTTATTTTCCTCCTTAGAACTTAGAGTCTAGTCATACTCATTTATTTTCTATTCCTCACATTTCACTTCCTATCTCTATATTTTTGCATTGGCTACCCCCATGTCAGGGGCAGCTAGGCGGTGAAGTGGACAGAGCGCTGGGCCTGGAGTTAGGAAGACTTTTCTTTCTGAGTTCAAATTTGGCCTCAGATACTTATTAGCTGTGTGACTTTGGGCAAGTAACCTCTGTTTGACTCAGTTTCTTCATCTGTCAAAAGAGCTGGAGAAGAAAATGGCAAACCACTGAAGTAGCTTTGCCAAGAAAACCCCAAATGAGGTCAGGAAGAGCTGGACATGATTGAGTAACATGTGCCAGGTCTGGTGCTAAGAGCTGGGGATGTGAATACAAACAAGTGAGATAGTCTCTGCCCTCAGGAAGCTTACATTCCAATGAGAAAAGACAATAAATACAGCAAGGAGAGCTGGAAGTGGTTCTGAGAGTTGAGTGGCAAGAGGGTAGGGATGATGGCTTCAATGGTGGCAGTATGGTATGAGGATGTGAGTTGCAGGACTGTAGAAGAGGACACTTTTAAGACCTAACCCTTGGGTGCCTTTTCTCCTACTTCTTGTCAGAGAAGTAAAATGAGGAGGGCAGAGGATGGGCCAGACTTCTGTGTCCAAGGTCTATGACAAATGGGTAACTGATTAATGAACCCCATAAGGGCAGCTTGGTGAACCAGTAGATAGAATGGTGGAGTTGGAATCAGGAAGACCTGAACTCAAATCCAGCCTCAGACACTCCCTAGCTGTGTAGTCTTGGGCAAATCATTTAAACCTGTCTGCCTCAGTTTCCTCAACTATAAAATGGGGATCATGATAGAAATTACCTCCAAGGGTTGTTGTGAAAATCAAGTAAGCTAATATATGTAAAGTATTTAGCACAGTGCCTGGTGCATAATAAATATTTAATAAATGCTTATTCTTTCTCATAACAAAATTAAATCCTTGTCCGGGTGAACTGTTTCTTTACAAGTTTAATAGGAATGAGGCCTTTGTTGTGGCAGTGAAGGTGTCTTCCTACACAAGGTATAAACGCCTCATGGATGCTACATTTGACAATTTGTTCTGAGATTAATGAATCCTGGGTATCACAGATTCAATTCCTCCTTTAGGAAGTTAATTGTTATTTAACTTCCACTTAAAATCTCATTGTTGATGAAATGGATATTTAGCCATATCCTTGACCTAGACACACACAGAGACTGGGGTTCCCTTGAGGAAGCTATGAAGTCAAGTCAACAAGCATTTATTTAGAACTAGGCACAGTGCTGGGCACGGTGTATGTGTGCTAAGCCCTAGGGATACAAAGAAAGGCAGAAGACAGTCCCTGCCCTTAAGAAGTTTGGGATATCATTAGACTGGGGCCTAAAAGGGGCAATAATATGGAAACAACTATATGAGAACAAGATGTGTAGAGAGAACAAACTGGGGGTAATCTTAGAGGGACGGTGCTAAGATGGAGGAGGACTGAAAGGCTTCCTGCAGAAGGTGGGGCGTTAGCTGAGACCTGAGGGAATCTGAAGAAGTTCACAGGGAAAGAAGAGAAGTGAGAGAGTGTCACGTATGGGGCACAGCCAGTGAGAATGCCTGGAGTCAAAAGATGGAGTGGCAGGTGGGTGGGGGGAGGCAGGGACCAGTGTCCCCGGATCATGGGACATAGAGGGGAGTAAGGTGTAAGAAGACACGAAAGGAGGAAGGGTCCAGAAAGCCAACAGGATTTTCTATTTGATCCATGAAGACCCCCTGACTCCCAAGGGCACCATGCCTTAGGTTTGGCAAGGGGGTGCCAACAGTGACAGAGTAGAGAGGACATCCTGGGCCAAGGTGATGGCAGGAGCAATGTGAGTTGGAGCCATGGAGTCCAGCTTGGCAGAGTAGCAGAGGGAGGTTACATAGACCATGCACAGAGCCCTGCAGTGAGCTTCCCAGACCCCAGAGGATGAGCTCTGGATGAAATCCAATTCCTGGACCAAGTAGGAGCCAGAAGTATGGACCAGCAAAAGGCAGAGCCACAAGGCAAACACAGGCTTTGCTCGTTCATTAAAAACAGGAACTGTGGGGGCAGTTAGTTGGTGCAGTGGATAAAGCACGGGCCCTGGAGTCGGGAGTACCTGAGTTCAAATCCGGTCTCAGACACTTAACACTTACTAGCTGTGTGACCCTGGGCAAGTCACTTGGTCCCAGTTGCCTCACTAAAAAAAGAAAACAAACAAACAGACGAACAAAAACCCCAAAACAGGGACTGTGCAGGACCTGAGAAAAGGTGGGACCTAGCAGAGAAAGAGTATCAACCATGATGATGTCGAGTGTCTTCCCATTGCAGGGAGACCTCACCTCCAAAAGTCTAGAGGAGGTGGAGGCCCACTAGAAAGGAAAAAAAAGGAGTTGCTTGGACTTTTTAATGGTCTTGGGTAAGAACTCTTTGTACTGTATGTGTCTTTTTTTTTTTGTTCAGTTGAATATTTGTTGGATTTAATGTTTAAAGTGTTCATTATCTGATATGTTGCAGCTTGAGTTTTGCATGGGATCTGAGGGTCCTTTTCTATGGAGAATCAGCCATTAGCCAAACTCAGACGCTCCCAGGGGAAAACCCTGGGTGGGGACATAAGCCAAAGAGAAAAATGTGTTTGAGATGCCTCCAAGACTGAATTCATTCCATGCAAATCCAGAGCTTTGGTTCTGGGCCACGCATTACATAAAGGATTGCATATATATTATCTCATTTGACCCTTACAATAACCCGTGAGCAGTATAGGTAAAGGAGCATAGATTTAGAGCTCCGAGGGACCTTCGAGATCATTGCGTCCAACCATTGAGGTGTGTGGATGTGTATATTATATCTATGTTTGATATATGTATAAAATGTAATTATATACAACAAATAAAAAAAGAAAAAGGCAGTTAAGTGATTTCTTGAAGGTTACATAGACAGGAAGTGGCAGAGCTGGTGACTGAATTCAGGTCCTCTGAATGCCAAACACACCTCTCTTTCCACTATTCCATGCTGCTTTTAATTATTATGCCCATTTTACAACGAAAGAAATTGAGATTTAGAGCTGTGAGGGACCCAAGGTCACACAGTGCCAAGACTTGAACCCCAGGCTTTCTGATTCAAATTTCAATGTCTTTTCCAACATACAGTTTTTTTAATTAAAATATAGTCATGTAGGGGCAGCTAGATGGCACAGTGGATAGAGCACCGGCCCTGGAGTCAGGAGTACCTGAGTTCAAATCCGGCCTCAGACACTTAACACTTACTAGCTGTGTGACCCTAGGCAAGTCACTTAACCCCAATTGCCTCACTAAAAAAAAAAAATATATATATATATAGTCATGTACATTTTTAAATGAAATAGCACCTACCTCCTAGTGTTTTTGTGGGAATGAAATGAAATAATACATATGGAATGTTTTGTGAACTCTGAAGTGCTAAGTGATATGAGCTATTATTGTTGTTGTGATTTTTTTTTGGCAGGGCAATGAGGGTTAAGTGACTTGTCCAGGGTCACACAGCTAGTAAGTGTTAAGTGTCTGAGGTCAGATTTGAACTCAGGTCCTTCTGAATACAGGGCAGGTGCTTTATCCACTGCACCACCCAGCTGCCCCCATGTGTCTGTCATTTTCAAGCCCTGTTAGTTACTGGGTTCATACAGGAGCTGTAACAAGGAGTCTGTTCATCTCCAAATGGTCTCAGTGCTCTTGTTTAAGGAAGACTATCTTGGACAGGGAGACAGAAAATTGAGTTTTAGCCCAAGTTGTCACACTGAGTTTGTCGAGTGACTCTGGACATTTCTCTTCTCCTCCCTCGGGGAAGGTTTCTCTAAAGCTATAAAATCAGGAGGAAGGTTGGCCCCAGGTCATGTGTTTCCACTCTCGAGGGGTGAATGATGGTGAGCCAGGATCATAAAACATAAAGAATGACTTGCTTCGCAAACATCCTGGAGAGATGCCGATAATAAGTCCCCCAAAGTGCATGCACTAGAGAAGAAATCTACACTCCCCTGCTCTTTATTGCATGGTGATAAATCTGCAGAAAGGACATGAAGTTGCCCTTCTTGAATGTATTAACCTTCTAAGTGTTGAGTCTCACAATATCCTCCCCTCAGTCACAAGAGTAGGAGAGAGAGAGAAAGGAAATTATTTTAGCGGGGGGGGGGGGAGGGGAGGAGGCAGAGAGATGCTGTACATCATCACCTGTCCACCATGGCTTCCATCTGCCTGAGAGCCGCCGAGATGGGAAACTAAGCATGTGACTAGGTCATCAGCTCCTGTTATCCATCCTCAGCTCTTCCTCCCTGTGTGGCTGTGAGGGAGACCTGTGGCCTCTCTAAACCATATCTCTTACATATCTATGGCAAGATGAGGATTTGCAAAGGGCTTTCCTACTACCTTTTGGAGACAGAAGGAGTATTATTTTCCCCATTTTGTAGATGAGGGGAAGGGAAAACTATAGTGAAACAGCTTGTATGCATTATGTCAGACCTAGGATATGAACTCATGTCCTCTGGTGTCAGTGGGTTACCCTCAACCTCATTCATTTTCATTCTCTCCCTTTCCCCTTCCCTTCCCTTCTCTCTCTCTCTCTCTCTCTCTCTCTCTCTCTCTCTCTCTCTCTCTCTCTCTCTCTCTTTCTCTCTCTCTCTCTCTCTCTCTCTCTCTTTCTCTCTCTCTCTCTCTCTCTCTTTCTCTCTCTCTCTCTTTCTCCTCTTTGTTTCTGTCTCTCTCCTCTCTGTCTCTGTCTGTCTTTGTCTCTCCCTCTCCTCTCTGTTTCTCTGTCTCTGTCTGTCTCTCCCTCTCCCTCCCTCCCTCTCTCTCCCTCTCTTTCTCTTTCTCCTCTCTGTCTCTCTTTGTCTTTCTCTCTCTCCCCCCTCGCTGTTTCTCTGTCTCTCCCCTCTCTGTCTCTATCTCTGTCTGTCTGTCTGTCTCCTCCCTTTCACAGCTAAATTCCTTGGGGGGTGGGGAAGGCCATTTTACACTGGCTGTGTTCATTTCTTCTTTTTCCATTTAGTCCTACCCACTCTGCAATCTGGCTCTCAGTCACCACCAAAATCTCTCTCTCCAATTATTTAATGATTAAACTTCAATGGCTCCATATCATCTCTAGGCTCTAGTACAAACTACTGTTGGGCATTTAAGGTTTTTCACAGGTTGGTTTCACACTAATTTTGTAGCCTTCTTACTCTCCCCTACTCACAGGTTTTTATGATCGGCTCACACTGGATTTCTTACTATTCTTTACAGGAGCCTACTTTCCATTTCCATGCCTTTGACCTGGCAGTCCCTGATGCTTAGAATACTCTCCCTCATTTCCACATCTTGGAATATCTGCTTTACTTCAAGACACAACTCAAGCTCCCCTTTCTACATGAAGCCTTTACTGGTCTCCCCAGCTATCTGCACCTTTCTCTTCAAGATTACCTTGTATAGGTGCTTGTATTCGCTCATTCTACTCTTTTTATCCACAGCTCTGTTTGGTTTGAACTCCATGGAACAAGATGCCCCTGTGGTGGGTACCCGTCTGACATCCTCCCTCCCCTTCCCAGCTTCCTTTTGTGTGTTGTCTTCCTGTTTCCTCTTTTAAAATTTGCATCCTGGTTTAGCACAGGGACTGACACATATTAGAGGCTTATAAATGTTTACCAAATTGAACTTATTGAATTGAATGTGCTCTGTATCTATCTATACATGTGCCTATACGTATGTCAAAGGAAGGACTTACCCAACTCTTCCCAACTACAATCATGATATGTTTTCTTTTCTTTTTTTCTAAACAGGCTTTAAAGAAATGCTTTTAGTTTTTATTTGAGAATGTCAGTTCATCAAAATGGTGTTGAAAACCAACAATTACTTCATGAACAAAGGAGCAGGCACTTAGAAAATGCTTTTGATTGATTGGTTCCCTGTCTGGCCCTTCACCTCCTCAATCACCCACTTCTGCTCCCAGTGACAGTCTTCAGCTGAGAACATTTGCAGAGCAAAAACAATGACACAGTCAGAAACTATGCTTGTGTATACCCCTTTGTTCATGAAGCGAATGAATTGTTGGCTTTTTAAATATCATTTGGATGAGCTAACATTCTTTAATGAAAACTAAAAGCCCTTTATAGTAGTGGTCAATAAATATATTACATCCAGCCAGAATCTACAAATAGTCAATCAATCAATCAATTAATCAATCAATACACACTTATTAAATCCCTTTTCTGTGCCAGGCACTGTGTTAGGTGCTGGAGATACAAAAGCCAAATGGAAAAGTCATTTCCCTTGAGAAATTCACATTTTATTGGGGGAGATAATGTGTTTGTGTCACACACACAATAGAAAATGACTTGGGGGATAAAGACACTAGAAACTGAGATCAAGAAAGACTTCCTGGGCAGCTAGGTGGCACAGTGGATAAAGCACCAGCCCTGGATTCAGGAGGACCTGAGTTCAAGTCCAGCCTCAGACACTTGATGCTTACTAGCTGTGTGACCCTAGGCAAGTTACTTCACCCTGTTGGCCTCAGTTTCCTTATCTGTTAAATGAGCTGGAGGAGGAAAGGGCAGACCACTCCAATACCTTAGCCAAGAAAACTCCAAATTGGGTCACAGAGAATTGGGCATGACTGAAAAATGACTGAACACCAAGAACTTTCTTATTGAAATGTAGCTTTTCCTTCAATTATTTAAAATATAATTCATAAAAAAGGTCTATGGAGTTCATTAGTCTAGTGGAGGAGAAGGGGAGGGAGGAAAACAATCATTTTCCAGTGCCCTGGGCCTATAGACTAGGCACTGTGTTAAGTGTTTTACAAATAATGTCTCATTTGAACTTTGCAACAACCCCGTGAGGTGAGTGTTATTGTTTTTCCCACTTTACAGAAGAGGAAAACTAAGGCAAACAGAGGTTAAGTGATTTGTCCAAATTCACACAGCTAGTAAGAGTCTGAGGCCAGATTTGAACTCAGGCCTACTTGACTCCATGTCTGGTACTATACTGAGGCAGTAAGCGGTGTAGTGAATAGGGGATTGGACTTACAGTCAGGAAGAAGGCCTGAATTCAAAACTTGCTTCCTAGCTGTGTGACCTCTCATCAAGAGCACTTCCCCCCTCAACCTCACTTTCCACATCTGTAAAATGGGGCAGTTGAGAGGATCAAATGACAGTCCTACATAAAAGTACTTTAAGAACTTGAAAACACTTGTATAAACATTAGCTAATTATTATGCATAGTGCCACCCAGCTGCATAGATTCTAATAATACAATGAGGCCGATACCTTCTCCCAAGCCGGATCAGCAATTTAGAGCTGTCATCGAAAGGCCACAGAGCCTGTGGCTTTGTGAAAGTCTTTCTGGTGGTAAGCGGCAGAGCCAGTATTCCATCCCAGGCCATGTCTAAACCCAGTCTCATTTCGTTTGCACCGTGTCCACAATGTGTCCTTGGCACCCAGGGGGGAATGAGAATATTCTCCCAATTCCACCCGTGCGTGTGTATTATTGTTGCATTTCCCAGGAGGGCCTCCGGCTCAGTCAATATTTCCACACTAACTGTTCTAATTAGTCACAACATCTCATTTGAGCTGACTGACAATTCTTCTTCCCCACAAGAAATGCGAACAGGAACCTGATTAATTTGCTGACTGTCCTTTATTCACCTCTCTGTCCAAATCGTGCAAAGGGCTGATGTGGTTGTCAGTAGATTGGAAGAAGCCCCGGGGATCCTCGGGCTTTGAGGCCCATGACATTGGCAGAAACTTTGGCATCCAAGCCCAGATCCTAGCCCGTGGAACTCTCAAAGGGAGTTAACACTAAGGTTTGTTGGCTGCCCATCACTAAGCTCTCTTCATCCCTGCTCTCCCCACCATGACTCACTACCCATTTCAGCCCCTTCTCTCACTTCCTCTTCCTTCTCATGTCTGTAGGCTTTGTATGCCCCCGGGAGCTTCTCCCACACAGACCCCCCTCATCCACAGCTCTTGGTCATCTGGCTATGTGACCTGGGTCAGGCTGCTTAATCTCTTTGGGCCTCAGTTTCCTTTAGCTGTAAAAGGAGGGAGTGGAATAAATAATCCTTTGGCTCTGACATTTGGGGATTCCATTATTCGAGTTAAACTTAGGAGACCACCCAGAAGCGTTCCTTATTGTAAATTCAGGGTTAAAACAGTTCATTTACTTAAAGATGGAAGTCACAGCATGAAAGACAACTTAACCATGGTCCAAACTAGGAATTGTAGTGCCCAGGGCAAATACTGCAAACCACCTCCCAAAGCAAGAGATGAGAGTAGGCATATCTATGGGAGATATTCTCCCATGGGAGTGAGAAAGGAACTTCTGACACCAATATGAAGCCACTGCTAGGGAGGCCAGTGATTGGAGGAGGGAACATTTGGGGTGGGACACACAGCAAGCTCTCCCAAGATCCCATTTAGTAGTTACTGATTTTAATTCATTCTTGATAACTTGATGGTAAGCTCTGTTGTTTCTATGTGACTGAAGGACTTCAAGAATTATTCATGCCCTCTAAGTTTGGTGCCTGAGGCAAAGCTTTGGTCACCCCGGGCTAGTTATAGTTCTGATCTTTTTTTTTTTTTTTTTAGTGAGGCAATTGGGGTCAAGTGACTTGCCCAGGGTCACACAGCTAGTAAGTGTTAAGTGTCTGAGGCCGGATTTGAACTCAGGTACTCCTGACTCCAGGGCCGGTGCTCTATCCACTGCGCCACCTAGCTGCCCCTATGGTTCTGATCTTAACCATGTTGAGTACACATGTCATACATTTTAACTGGGGAAAGTCACTTCTAGGTCTCTGTTTCCATCTTAGTAAAATAAAAGGTTGAGACTAGATGATTTTTAAGGTCCTTTTTTTGTTTTTGCTCTAAATCTTATGAGTCTATGATCTTCAGAGTTAACACTTGCCGGGTGATTTAAGCTGTTAAATGCAGTCCCATCGATGAGACTGTTTACCCTTGGGGACAGGTTGCCTCTTCCCTCAAAAGCCTCATGATCACAGTTATTTGTTCCTCCTAGCGCCTGTTACAATCTAGCACCAGGGTCTTGGAAGTAACAGGAAAGACAATTCTCCAAGAACAAGACTCTAGAATCTAGAGGAATGGGTGCAGGATGGGTGGGTCTTGATGGGGGTGGGGGTGCTTCTTTGGCAAGATCACAGTGTGAGATGCCCTCGTCAGTACTCGCAGCATTCAGGGGCAGGACGAGGGTCTGGAGTGGGGGTGGTCTAGGCTGGGAGAGGGGTACTGGAAAGAGAAATGAGAGAATGCCAAGTTTTACCGCTTATTCTAAGCAGCCTTGATCGCTAGCCCAGATGAGTAGGGATCCCAAGGGGCAGAAGACAGCCAGAAAGCTAACTGTCCTTGGGAAAGATGATTTCTAAGTAATCTTTCCTCCTCCCACTCACCTGACCCTGCAGATACAAAGCAGGGAAGCCGGTGTAGTCATTTCCTGTTGGGTGTCCAGCAGAACGGCAGAGATATCTCTCTCCTGCAGCTTTATGACAAAAACAAACCCTGCCTCTTGAACAATGGGACTGTTCTTTGCATCCATTTCAGAATGTCTATGCTACCCCTCCCTTGTGTCTTTCCTCCCACCCAGAGGAAGTGTTTCTTGTCACTTAGGGTTTGGGAGGTGGGTGGGTCCAACAGGCAGCTACAGCCTAAGAGATGATGAGGTATTTTCAGTTTTAGTCTATCTGACTCTAAACATAGGACCACATGGTTGGTTTGTTTTGAAGAAAAGGAAAGCTGGGAGCTCATGGAGGGGAGCTGGAAGAGGGCCTGGATAAATGAACAGAGGTAAGGGATTGCGGATTTAGTTCACAGGAGAGCTCATAGTCTGACTGGGCTGGATCAGAGAACATGTGAATTGGGAGACTGTAAAGGAAGGTTGGAACCCCACGTGTGCTACCTCCTTCACTGGGGTCTCAAGAGGATCCACTTCAATAAGGGATACAGAATAGGAGCTTCTCCTTCAAACTTCTTCCTCTTCTCAACTTCCCTATAACTGCTAAGGACCCCACCATCCTCCCAGGGAAGCAGGCTCACAGCCTCAGTGTCCTCAATCAGATACAAACCTTGTTGTGTTCATCTCCATAACATCTCTCACGAAAACGTCTCCTTCTCTATTCACATAGTCATTGCTCATGAGCAGGCCCTTAGCATCTCATGCCTGGACAATTACAACTGACTCCTGATTGGTCTTCCCGCCTCTCCTCGCTCCAATCTACCTCTGTTCAGTTGCCAAAACGATTGTCCTAAATGCCTGGGATGACCGTGCCATCCCCCTTGCTCCATGAATACCCTTCAGGATCAAATGTCAGTCTTCTGGTTGGCAATCAAAGCATTTCCCAACCTGGCTCCAGTCTGCCTTTGCAGTCTTCTGACACTGGACTTCCTTCCATGAATCCTACGACGTGGCCACACTGCCGCACGTGCTCTTTCTGTCTGCCACATGACTCTCCTGCCTGACTGCATGCTTTGGCATTGGCTGCCCTCCATGCTTGGAATGATCTCTCTACACCTCTAACCTCCTGACTTCCCTGGCCACCTCTCCTGGTCCCCCAGGGCCATGTCCTTTCCTTCTCATCCTACTTTGATAACTCTACCAATCTCTGTCTCTACATATCCATATTCTATCGATATCTATCTATAGGTGTAACTTTGCACATGCACACACATTATATATGCACATACATGCATGTATATACATATATGTACGTGCATATAGAGCTATATTAATCTATAGCTGTATCTCTATAGATATAGAGATATCTTCTTCTGTTCTATACTTATATACACATGCACATACATGCACACACACGTATGGATGTCTGTACATATGTGTGTGCATAGTTATTAACCACTTGTATCCCCCACTTGAATACTTGCTCCCAGAGGTCAGGGACTGTCTCTGTGTACCCTGTGCTTACTGTTTCCTTGTTAAATGTTCACTGACTGACAGTTCAAAACAGGCACAGTCCTGTCTAAATACAAGCTGATATTATGTGTCAAATGTGCCTCTGATGCTGGAGGTGATTCCACTGCCTGCTGGGAGTGATGTCTAAGTAGGCTGACCCGGTTGCTGTCAGCTCCCCATTAGTTCTCTCTCTGCTGGCCAAAGTCTGCACCCTCATTTCCGGGCACCCCTGCCCTTCACCTGAGCGGTATGATCAGGGTCATTCATGTGTGTGGAGGCGCTCCCCTGGCAAGCCGTGTGGGAGAGCAGCCAGACTAGGCTAGGACATGGAGCTATGGGCACCAACCCCAGGCCGGGGAGCTCAGGGCACCCCATCCAGGCCAGGCCAGGCCAGGCCAGGGCAGGAGTGGGCTGGGCTCACAGGGCCTGTGTCCTTCTAGCTGCCCACCCCCTCCTGCCTGATAGTCTGGGATGGATGGGTGAGGGTGGAGGGGAGATGCAGGGGGAGATGGAGGCCCATATCTAAGCGCTGTTCCCACACTTCCACTCCGACCCCAGTCAGTCTTCAGCAGAGCTAGAGTAGGGAGTCAGTTATGGAAGAGCTCAAGCAGTTTGGAATGGGGGCGGGGTGCAGATGTGGAGAGCTTCCCCAGAAGCCTGTGGTCAGGTCGGAGCCAGGGACCGAAAGCTGGGGGAGCAGTTCAAAGACGTTTACATGCCGACCCTCCTGTCACCAAATGAGAGGATATCTTGCAAAGCACGTAGCAGGTACCTGGCCCATAGTGGGTGCTACACAAAAGCTTACTCCCTTTCCCCCACCCCTGCATCCTAGCAGTCTGCCACGTGGATAATACACCCAGGAGGTGAAAGGGAGAAGGAGGGGTTTTGGAACGGAGCCAAGTACCCTACTTTCAAATCCTAGTGCTCTGTGACTTGGGGCAAATCCTTTTGCTTTCATGAGCCCATATAAAATGAAAGGATTGACTCCTAGCCTGATTCTGTGAGATTAATGACAGAGGAATGAAACTCACACGTATAAAAGGACTTATAGCAGCTTTTTGTGGTAATGAAGAACTAGAAACTAAGGTGGGAGGGGGGCGGAGCAAGCATTGAGGAATGGCTGACCAAGTTACGGTACTGAAATGTGATGGGGCGCTATTGTGCTGTAAGAAATGATGAAGGAGGGGCAGCTAGGTTGCGCAGTGGATAGAGTACTGGCCCTGGATTCAGGAGGACCTGAGTTCAAATCCGGCCTCGGCCACTTAACACTTACTAGCTGTGTGACCCTGGGCAAGTCACTTAACCCCAATTGCCTCACTAAAAAAAAAAAAAAAAATTTGATGAAGGAGGTGCTTTCAGAGAAACCTGGGGAAGACTGGTGTGAACTGATGAAGGTAAAATGAGCAGAACCGGGAGTAAAACACGTAAGCCAACAACATCACAAAGACAAACAATGAAAGACTCGAGAACTTGGGTCAAACGTAGGGAACAGCCATGTTTCCCAAGGGAAGGGAATACACATTTAATGATAATAAATGCCTACTATGTGTCAGGGTGGCACAGTGGTTAGAGCACTGAGTCTGGAGTCAGGAAAACCTGCTGTTCAAATCCTTTCTCAGGTACTTACTAGCCATGTGACCCTGGACAAGTCACTTCACCCTGTGGTCTCAGTTTCCTCATCTGTCAAATGAGCTGGAAGAAAAAATGGCAAACTACTCAGTTATTGCTGTCAAGAAACCCAAGATGGGGTGGAGAAAAGTCAGACATAGCTGAAACGAATGAACAACACCAAAAAGTGTGCCAAGCACTGTGCTAAGTGTTTTACAAATATTATCTCATTTAGGTGGGATTACTCTCCCCATTTTCCAGTTGAGAAAACTGAGGCAGATAGAGGTTATATGACTTACCCAGGATCACACAGCTAGTAAGTCTCTGAAGCTGGATTTGAACTCAGGTCTCTCTGACTCCAGGACCAGAGCTCTATCCAGTGCACTATCAGCTGAATCAAGGGCCCCCCACTTCCCAACAGAGGGGTCAGCCTTAGGTTTTAGAATGAGTCATATATTTTCAGACATAGCTAATGCAGGGATTTGTTTTGCTTCACTGTGAACATTTTGTTATCTTGATTTTTTTCTTCTCTTTTTTAAATTTGAAGTGGGAGAGAGAAAAATAAAAACTTGTTCATTGAAAAAAAAATAGACTGGATAATTTGGAAATTCCCGGTGACATTGGGATGAGCATACAGTCCTTCCCTCGGCAAGCAAGTTTGCCTTCTCCCATTTACTTATTAGCCAGGTGCTTTTGGACAAGTCACTGCCTCTTTGTAGGCCTCCACTTTTCCATGTATGAAGGGGCAGGGGGCTTGATCCAGATTATGTCTGGGGCCGCCTCCAGGGCTGACCTTCTGGGATTCTTGTGACTCAAAAGGCAAATGTGGGTCAACTGCTCCCGTGGTGACCGAGGTGGAAGCCCATCCTAGGGCTGGGGCTGATGCCTTCCTGGGAGAAGAACCATCTGGGAGTTGTCAAGGGGGGCTGAATGGTTTCCACCTTCACATACTTGGCAGCTCAGAGGGCCTGCCCAGGAGACAAGGTAAGCCTTGTGCTTAAATCCTGTGCCAACTGTGTGGTTTCCCCATGAATGAGTTACAACCTGGGGGAGGGAGGGAAGAGAGAGGAGGAACTCATGACCCCCCCCCCAAGGGATCTGGCCTCTCCCCCCTCCAAAGGGCTCTGACCTGCCCTTGAACTTGGAGGAAAACCAGTCTTGTCAATTAGCAAGAGCAGTTATCTCTCCTTGCCTTCACTGTCAGCAGCTCCAGGGAAGGAGAGGCTGATAGGTTCCTCCTGACCCCCTAAAAGGAGGCTGCCAGACTCTCGGAGGTCTCTTCCCATTTTCCTTCTTGGCTCGTCACTCCCTTCTTGGGGGGGGGGGTTGGGACATCTGGTCCCTTATTTATACAAGATGCTCTAGGTCTTCCTGACCAACAGTTACAAGGAACACAAGCCCAATAAAAGCAATGATATATGTCTCTGCCTCTCCGTCTACAACCAAGAGCATCCATTACAGTCCATGAGTGCAAGGTCTTGTGTCAAACACCATGCTGAGGCTTAGATTAGCACTAAATTTAGGGCATGAGGAATAGTCAGGCCTCTCCTTCCTTGTAGATGTCTTCTCATTCATTTCAATGGATGTTTCACATTCGATCCTTGGGGGCATGAGAATATAGGCTCTTCCAGTGATTTTTGAATCTAAGATAAGAAAGCTACATGCAAACTGGAGAAAGAACACTTAGCACTATATAATTCTTCTTTTTCTTTTTCTTCTTCTTCTTCTTCTTCTTCTTCTTCTTTTTTGCAGCGCAATGCAGGTTAAGTGATTTGCCTGGGGTCACACAGCTAGTAAGTGTCAAGTGTCTGAGGCTGAATTTGAACTCAGGTCCTCCTGACTCCAGGGCCGGTGCTCTATCCACTGTGCCACCTAGCTGCCCCTTATAATTCTTTACAATTTAATCATACTTGAATACTTGAAGATCATGGGTTAGGAGCCAGAAGTTTCCAACATAATTTCCATATGAAAAAACAGAATGAGACTCACAGTGTGACTTACTCGAGATCATTTGGGTTATCCAGGAGCAGAACTAGGATTTGGATCCAGATCCCCTGACTCCAATCCCAGCTCTCTTTCCAGTTTATCACACACCACACCAAATGGTCAGTATTTGAGACAGAAAGGGATGACATGGCACGGAAGGCAGTCTAGTTCAATGGTCACAACACCGGTCTCAGAGTCAAGAGGCCTTCCTCTTGACCCTGGGCAAGTCACTTAACTCCAATTGCCTCACTTTAAAAAAAAAAGAATGAATGTAAGGGGCAGCTAGATGGTGCAATGGATAGAGCACTGGCCCTGGATTCAGGAGGACCTGAATCTGGCCTTAGCTCAGACACTTGACAGTTACTAGCTGTGTGACCCTGGGCAAGTCACTTAACCCCAATTGCCTCACCAAAAAAAAAAAAAAAAAAAGAATTAATGTAGTAGAGGCCACTAGGTGGCACAGTGGATAAAGCACTAGCTCTGGATTCAGGAAGACCTGAGTTCAAATTTGACCTCAGACACTTGACTAGCTGTGCGACCCTGGGCAACTCACTTAACCCTCATTGCCCTGCCTTCCACCCGCAAAAAAAAAAAAAAAAAAAGATAGCAAAAATGAAGGGGCAGGACTAGGTGAACTCTGTTTCTAAAGTCCTGAGTGGACTTCTCCCTTTATTTCCATCTGACCCCAATTTAATTTACAAATCTGCTTCTCTTAGTGAAAGCAGGCTATAATAAAGGTTCACCTTTCTCTAGAAATTTAAGGTTTCTCAAAGCACTTTCCTTACAACCCCATGAGGTAGGTAGTACAAGTATTATTATCGTAATTTTATAAATTAAGAAATGTGGATTCAGAGATGGTAACTGACTTACAGTCACATAGCAAGGTAATATCTGAACTAGAATAAAAACTTAGCTCATCTGACTTCAAATCGAATACTCTTTTCTCCACATCATGCTAGGAACAGTCTTATCCTCACTTTCTCTGGTTACATGAACCCCTTTTGTATTTTCCATAGTGCCAAACACTACGAAGGGCACGTGGTCGGCACTTTAATGCCTACTCACTCCACCAAATCGAAAGACCTGCCGGATCATTTCAAGGTCACTCAGGAATGGAGTTGGCTCATACTGAAGCTCTGAGGAAACGGATTGCTGAAGATGAACATGAAGAGTACAATCAGTGATGACTGACATCGGGCTTGGCAGGAAGGCCTTTTCATGTGTCTACCCCTCCGTGATGTGCAATATTGCCAAGCCTATCCCTTGCAGATGTTGCAATGAAACTTGTGCTGGGCTATCAAACCGTAATCAAAACCAGGGCTTGGTGTAATTGGCAGCTGAGTGTATAGTCAGGCTAGCTGCCGTACTTTTCACAAGGGTCTTTGTGTTGGAGCAAAAATATTCTCAGATGGGCCCTGTGGTCTTGACTGTCACTCAAGGAAAACCTGCTACTGGAGCTTCACTAAGGTCTTAAATGGTCTCTGCATTCCAAAATCTTGTGGTCCTGTCTACAGTTTTACTGTAACATTGTGTAACCGGAGCCTGGACAGCTAGGTTTGACTATTGGAAACATCTGAGCTCCTGTATTATGTCTCATCTTTGCCCAAACCGGAGATTGTAACTTGATTATAACTGCTCTTTGGGCTCTTTTATCATATCATTTTCCCCTCAAGCACTCTTCTTAGTCAGAATCAGAAGGGGCCCTGGAAGCACAGAATGTTTGATCTGAGAATGTCAGAGCTATGGGGGACTTTAGGACAGAAAATAACAGTGCTCAAAGGGGCCTTAGAACACAGAATGTCAGAGCTGGGAGGGGCCTTAGAACATGGAATGTCAGAGCTGGGAGGGGCCTTAGAACAGAGTATGCCAGAACTGGGAGGGGCCTTAGAACATGGAATATCAGAGTTGGGAGGGGCTTTAGGACATGGAATGTCAGAGCTGGGAGGGGCCTTCGAAAATGGAGCTGAGAGGGGCCTTAGAACACAGAATGTCAGAGCTGGGGCCTTAGAATATGGAATGTCAGAGCTGGGAGGCACCTTAGAACATGGAATGTCAGAACTGAGAGAGACCTTAGAGATGATCTAGTGCTAACTCCTTAATTTTTTACATAGAAAAATGGAGGCATAGAGCAGGAAGCAAGTAGCCCAAATTCCCAGGACAGGTAAAAGGAACAGAGTGGGGATTAGCATTCATGTCTTCTGATCCTCAGACTACTGTTCTTTCCACCATTCCCACTTGTCTCTCCCAAATTGGCCAACAACTATGATTTAATGTGTTTCGGGATTGTCTATGAATCAGACAGGTGCCAAAATGGACCCCCAGCCCAGGTGGGTGGGCTGTTTGCCACCATGTTCACAGTACAACTGGCTAATTGACTCATTTCTCACTTTCCGGCCAGCTGTGCTGGAAACACAGCATTGAGCGTAGGCATAAACAAAGTCCCAACTGCAAAATGAGATATGATTGCCAGGTTGTTCTATTCTTGAGCAGGGGCCAAATGGTTGTCTTGAAAATCTTAAGGCATTATAAATTTGTGAGCTGTCGTCATCATTACCACCAGCATCAGCATCATCATCATTTTCTTTATAAAAGTACAAGCATGAAACCAAGAGAAAATAACTCAATCCTCAGGAGGGTGGATTGAATATCAATGAGATGACCTCAGCTAGCCCTGGATTTTTTATACAGCCAAGTCAATCTATTAGGATCTGAAGACCAAGGTGTCCAAGTGAAGTATTCCGGTTGCTATAACAACCTGTTTTATCTGCTTTCTCAATGGTATTTGGAGCCCAGGATCTGGGGTTTGGAAATGGATAGGTTATTATAATAACAGAAGGGTTTAATTCAATTTAGTTGACAACTAGGTTACAGTAAAATCAACCTTTTCCCTCTAGCTCCTGAAGCAGTTCAATAAAAAAAAAAAGAGGAAAAAAAAAGGAACAGCAAAAAGAAATTATATCCTGGTGAAAAAAAAAACACCAACCCAAAACAATAAACACAGGGTGATTGACTAGAAATGCCCCCAAAAAACTTTTTAAAAGTATTCAGGGGCAGCTAGGTGGCGCAGTGAATGAGCACCAGTCCTGGCGTCAGGACGACCTGAGTTCGAATCCAGGTTCAGACACTTACTAGCTGTGTGATCCTGGGCAAGTCACTTAATCCCAATTGCTTCCCCCAAAAGAGATATTTAGTTTTAGTCTTTCTTGAGGAGCTTAGCATCAATTTTTCCTTCTAGCTCCTAGGTGGCACTTGATAGGAACCTCAGTCACAGCTGACATTTGCTGGCACCAAGTTCAAATGATAACACATTAATCAATCAATACCACTGGCCCATGGCCAATGTGAGCATCTTTAAGGTCCCAGCCCCCAGGATACTGATGCTTTTTCAAACTCATTCAAGAATCACTGCAAATCTTTAGTTACAAGGTTAAAGTTTAGAGAAAGCCAACGGGGCATAGCAGAAAGAACACTAGACAGAAAGGCAGGAGAGCTAGGATTCAATCCTGTCTCCATTATCTACTAGCTGAGCACTGAGACTCACTCAGCTTCCTCATCCATGGAATGTGGACCACAATGGTGCTGCCTGAATCTCAGTGTTGAGGTTGTGAAGATCAAATTGCCAATGTATATAAAAGTGCTCTGTAACCATAAATAAGTATGAGTTCTTTTTCACCTAGAGGCAGTTTGACTTTGTGGCAAATAGGTGAAACAGTGGATAGAATGCTGGTTTTGGAGTCAAGAAGACCAAAGTTTAAATCCAGTCTCAGATACTTTTTAGATTGGTGACCCTGAGCAAGTCACTTAACTTCTGTCTGGCTCAGTTTTCTCATCTGTGAAATGGGGATGATAATAATAGCACCTGTCTCCTGGGATTGTTGTGAGGATAAAATAAATAATATTTGTAAACTGCTTAATACACTACTTGGCACATAATAGGTGCTTAATCAATGCTTGTTTCCTTCCTGGTGTATGGTGGGCTTGGAATTGAGAAGATATGGGTTTAAATCTTGCCTCTGACATTTACTAGTAGCATGCCTCTGGACAAGTTGCTTAACTTGTCTGCGACTCAGGCAACTCACTAGGACTTGTATTCTAAGTGATAGAGAGTTAACATCTGTTTAGGTCAGGGGTTCTCCACCTTTTTGTGTATGTCCTAGACACTTCTGGTAGTCTGGTAAGGCCTTTGGACCTCTTCTCAGAATAATGACTTAGGGTTACAAAGGACACCAATAATATTTAGTTATCAACATATTTTTTTCTGTTTTGTTTTTGGTGGGGCAATGAGCATTAAGTGACTGGCCCAGGGTCACACAGCTGGTAAGTGTCAAGTGTCTGAGGCCGGATTTGAACTCAGGTCCTCCTGAATCCAGGGCTGGTGCTTTATCCGCTGCACCACCTAGCTGCCCCAACATATTTTAAAAATTCCAAGATGACTCCACCACCCTGAAATTCATCAACAGACCCCTATGGGGCCCCATGGATCCTAGATAAAGAATACCTGGCTTGGGTAGAATGATTCTTTGGGATTCCACATTGAGGTTCCCTAATGCTAACAAAATCACAATCCATTGACATCATCATTTTATATATTGTTATGTAATTTAATAACAGTAAGCACATATAATAGTTTATAATAGCAAAGACAGTGACAATGATAATAAAAAGAATAATAAGACAGAGTAAGGAAGACTGTTGGAAACTTGAC
The DNA here is from genome assembly GCF_019393635.1 of Dromiciops gliroides. Lineage (NCBI taxonomy): Eukaryota > Metazoa > Chordata > Mammalia > Microbiotheria > Microbiotheriidae > Dromiciops > Dromiciops gliroides. The sequence goes on along the minus strand of NC_057862.1, from coordinate 646,812,077 downwards.
CAAATAACATGTTGAAGCATTTCCCTTGCCCACTGAATCGCAGGAAGTAGCAGAAGGAAATACACCTGGTCATTTGTTCTTGAGTATATTCAGAGGGCCCTGGAATTGCTTGCTGCACCCATCTTGGACAGCTATGGACAAAAAGCCACCAAGGTCATCTCACCTCCAAACCAAAATACTGCTTGGTAGACCAGCATTCTCTGGGTCCTTGGTTTCATCATCTGTCAATGAGGAGCTTGGACTATAGGATCTCTTAGTCTAAGGAGCTATGAACAATACCTGGGGAATCTTTCTGACATAGAAGTTATAGATTATACAAACATCGGAGACCTTTTCCACCCCAACCACATATTTAGTCCAGGCCTATGAAGTCCAAGAAGTAGGTTGGATGATTGTCTAGGAGAATAGGATCAGTGTAGACAACCAGTCTGGATTATTTAGGTCTCCAGTAAAGAACTTCATCTCTATCCTCATTCATTGCCATGGTGGTATCCTGCTCTTGTAGGTGCAGCCACAATTTTGGCAGAAATGGTCCAGATAATTGCTATCATCCTATGCTCTACACTGTCTTAACTGAAGGATGTTCAAAGATCTGGGGTGGGAAGTGGCCCAAGAGGCCCATCTAGTCCAACCTTCATATTTTCTAGACCTTGAAACTGAGGCCCAGAGACAAATGAATAGTAAATATCAGAGGTGGGATGTGGACGCAGGTCCTCTCATTTCAGTCATTCTAGGAAGGAAATGCCTGGCACTCTTTGGTTAACTCTAATTTTGTTTCATAGCGAATTCTCTCTTTCAATATGATCATCTCAACAAAGAATGAGACACGTCTAGTCATCACACTGATACTAAATATTCATGTCCTACTATTTTTCCTTGCAGTCCACTGGAATGGGGAATATTCCTTAGTGACCTTTGCCCCCATCCCTGCCCCAAAAAAGGGAGCCACACATTCATTGCCAGAATGACTTTTATGAAGTCACTTCTCCTTTTGGTTCAGTTTTTTTTTAATAAAATAAAATAAAATAAAATAAAGCAGTTGTACTAAATGATCTTTCAGATACCTTTCCACCCTAAAGCTCGACCCTTTTCTTTTCCCCAATCATCTTCCTCCTTTCCAGCTCATCTTCTTCCTCTCCAGCTCATGCTGACGCTCACAATGCATATGAAGTACTGTATGAAACTTACCATGTTTACTTAAACAACCCCCCTCTGCTGGGCTACATCCTCTGTCTGGGCCTTAGGAACCTGAAACCTGATTGGCTAAAGATTCCCTTGCTGGTGGATCACAAAACCTTGACACCTCATCACCGAATACCGGAGCGGAAATCCCTCCGGCCCAGTCCAACAAGGGAGAATTACAGAGCAGAACAAAATGGCCCAAGAAACACACGCCAGGCTTCCAGGAACACCCGGGCGAGGAGGAGCAGGCTGGGAAAATTTCCTGAGCTAGGAGAACTTTAGCCCTAAACCAAACACTCGGGCACCAAAGAACTTAATTAAATGGAAGGAGAAAAAGTTTAAGCAAATACCTGGAGGCAAGCTGAGAGGGCTGCAAACATGTCTGAGGAATTGATAACTACAAGAGGAGACAGCAGGAAAGGAAGCTGAGATTGACGTGGTCTCCAAATGAGGAGAGACCGGCAAAGGATACAGGGGAAGAGGGGAAGTTGGATGCTAGTGGGTAAAATCTATGACCTGCTGGAAAGAGATGTGGAGAAGAGGTCACCCGTGCATTCTGGAGGCCACGGGAACTGGACCAGGCTGTCCAATTTCCAAAGTCTAGTGGGTTTGCAGGAGGAAATTCTTGGAAACTCTTATTCGTTTATTTTAATTACATTGTGGCTAGGCACTGGTGGGGGAGGGGGTAGTGGTATATTAAGTTGATGATGATGGCAATGGTCAATGGGACAATATTATTGCTATGAATAATATAATAGCATAACAAATTATATTAACATAAAACAATGTTATCGGTCCTATTGTTTATCTATGCAACAATAATAATATTTACTCACATCCATGAGCATTTATTCAATTAGAGAAGCATTTATTAAATGCCTATAATATGCAAGACATTGCACCGCGTATACAAAAGCAAAAATTAAATAGTCCCTTACCTCAAGGAACTTGTATTTTCCTGGAGGGAGGGGAGTGAGAGAAAGTCTTTAAGGTCTTTTATGGTTCTAATTCTGTGATATGGTGATCCTGAGGATGGACTTGATCTTTTGGGAAGGTAGCAAAGACTAATGTAGTTGAGGGCTCAAGGCAATGTGCCTAAATCTGTCCTCATTGGTGGAGATTGATGAGTCTATGCTCTGAGCCTCTGTGAGGGGAAGTAGGGAGTTTGGGAGATTAGAGGTCCTTGTTCTTCTGGCTTCCAGATTTGGGGAAGGAATCACTTGATTTCAGATGAGAGAGAGGAACAGAGGGAGGGAGGGAGAGAAAGAGAGAGACAGAGACAGAGAGGCAGAGAGAGACAGAGACAGAGAAAGAGAGAGACAGAGAGAGACAGAGAGACCCCTGGAGAGAAAGACTCTGAGAAGTCAACATGTGGAGGAGCTGGCAGAAAGAGATAAGGATCTTAGTGGGGCTGGAGAGAAGGAAACAAATGTGAAAGAACTTTTATAGCCACACAAGGTTGACAAAACACTTTGCTCACCATGCTGTGAAATCACTCACTAAGGAAACATTGGTAAGTATTATAAGACACTGTCCCCGCCATCATGAAGCTTATTGCCTATGATTGTATAGCACTTTACAAAGTATTTTATATCCGTTATCTCAGCTAGACTTCATGGGAGCCCCTTGCAGTAGGTAACGTATATATTATTATTCCAATTTTGTAGATGAATAAAGTAAGGCTTGGAGAGATGAGGGGACATGCCCAAGATCATGCAGATAGCAAGTGGAAGAACTCAAACTGGAACTCAGGTTCCCTGATTCTAAGTCTAGCATGCTTTCCACCATGGCACACTGACTTAGTTTTCTTCTCTTTAACACATAGTTCCTTCATCATCCAAGAACTTCATTCATATCACCCTTCCTCTAGAAAGTAGATCAAATTCAACTATTTTTCAAGTATCCACCTATCCATCTACCTGTCTGTTCATCTACCCATCCATCTGTCCATCCATCCATCCATCCATCTGTCCATCCATCCATCCATCCATCCATCCATCCATCCATCCATCCATCCATCCATCCATCCATCCATCCATCCATCTATCCATCCATCCATCCATCCATCTATTCATCCATCCATCCATCCATCCATCCATCCATCCATCCATCCATCCATCCATCCATCCATCCATCCATTTGTCCATCTGTCCATCCATCAATTCAACAAATTATTAATTATTACCTACCAATAACTTTAACTTAAATTTTCATTTAGACTTGCATCGCTTTCTCTTCCTGAGGTGTGACTTGTTGGGTAGGCCTTTTATTCCATTTCATTTTTTCTTTCATCAAGTTTACAATAGAAATAATCAAGCACATAAACACAGTTGCTGTACAAAACGATAGAAAGGCTTTCTTTTACAGAGGTGTTCTCACTGACCATACCTAACACCTAGTTTTTCTTTTCTCCTTTTTCCTTATTTCATACAGGCCTTTCTTCCATGCCCACCATTCAATCTTCATAACCATTCTAGCATGTGTTAAGGCTAAAATTCTAGCTAAACTGTCTAAAATATCTAATGAGTGGTCGCCAATAAATTATAAGCTTTAGCAAGAGTTAGGCGTTTAAGCATTTATTAAGGAGAATAAGAATTTGGTAAAGAGAGAGAGAAAGGCCTACATTCATCTATCTATTAAAGGGAGAGCACATTTCTAGCTCTGTTCTCCACCAGAGTCCAAAGGAAAGAGGGCGAGAAAGAGTGCCCGGCTCCCCCTTCCTCCTCCCACTAGCAAACATCACTTCCTGACGCCAAAGAAAAGATGCATGGTCTTGCCCTCAAAGACCTTCCTTTCATGACAGAGCTTTTCTACAGTAAGTCTCCAGCAGGTGGCGTCATTCCAATCGTTACACATGACTTCATTGTGTGCTGGGGCACCATATCTCTAGCTATATTCTGGTTACTGGGGGCCTCTGGCTTAGGACTCTGCCCTTGGAGACTTCAAAGAAGACAGGGGCTGGTACTGTACCTGTGCCTTTATTGGCATAGGGAGTTCCCAGATGAAGAAATCTCCTCTATCTCTGTGAATCACCACTTTCTCTTTAACTTATGGTTTTGACAAGTTGCCTCGGGTGCTGAGGGCTTTAATCACTTTCCCAGGGTTACTCTTCCAGTAAGTATCAGAGGTTAGATTGAACCCAGGGCATGGTGGCTGTGAGACTAGCTCTCTATCCAATATGCAACACTGCCTTTTATTAGGAAATACCTGTGAAAAATCTATTTGCCTTAGATCCTTGTTGACAGTAACGGCTGAACAAATTTCAGTACAAAAATATAATGGAATACTATTGTCCTGTGAAAATTACCACTATGATGAAGACAGAAAATCATGGAAAGACTTGACATGGAAAGACGTGAATTGATGCAGGTTGAAGTGAACAGAGCCAGCAAAACATTATGCCTAAGGACTAGAAAAATGTAAATGGAAACCCCCCACAATTACAAAACAATCAAAACTGCATGTTATTAAACTAGAAAGAACTTGGCTCTAAAGATATGCCCTTGTTCCTTTGGAGAGGTGGGGGTCCATGGGTATGGATCACTATTTATTTAAAATATTGATTTTTTTTGGAGGGAGGGGGGAGAAAAATCGGGGTTAAGTGACTTGACCAGGTCTAGACAGCTAGTAAGTATTTGAGGCTAGATTTGAACTCAGATCTTTCTGACTCCGTGGTCCTGTGCCATCTAACTGCCTAGGCAAATATTTACTAAGTGTTCCCTGTATTGAAGGTCTTGTATTGATGGAATGGTCCTACCTGGCCTTGTTGAGCTTTCCGTCTATGAGTTTTCCCAGTAGTGATACTATGATGACATCCCTATGGGGTCCTATATGTGAAGTCCCTTAATAAGCCTTGAGTACTAAGTATACATACAGGGCTTTCCATCTCATCAATAGAAATCCAGTTGGATCCCCTGCCTCAGTTACTAGCCCCGAAAGTTCCCAAGAACCCCGCTTGTCTACTTGCCTGAATGAGGGCCCACTGGGTTTGTTCTGGGCCCATCCTCAGGCCCAGGAGAGAGGGGTGTGTGAGCTCCTTCCCTAGGCTGAGTCCTCCCACTCTTTCCAAGAAGGCCAAAGCATATGATGAGCAGCTATGATGTAACCCTGACATTCTTTCCACTGAGGTTTACAACCAAATAGCCCAACTTGAAGCAACAAAGGAAATGACTGAGTGATATCTCTGTGCCAGGAACATGAAAATTAGCAGTTAACCTTAGGGTGCCACAGAAAGATTGGAGAGCACCAGCAAAGAATTCTCTGTCTATGCTTCTGAGATGATGGTATGGTAGGGTGACCAAGCCCTGCAGGATGAATCATCAGGCCTCTCCTCTAGGCCCTGTAGTACTGGTAATTAGCTGTGGGAACTTGGGCAGGTCACAACCCCTCTGGGCTGTGGTGGAAGATGAGAGGAGGAGTTCTCAAGTATTTCTGTTACTCATCATCTCAGGGCTAGGAGGGGGTCTGTAGACTATTTAGTCTAACCAGTATCTGGAACCCCTCTATAATATCCCTAACAAGTGGTCATGAACAAGTCGGACATGAGCGAAAACGAATGAGCAGCAACAATTTTTTTGCTTGCCTACCCTTCCCCTACACTGGTGATCCATCTTTTGTTTAAAAATATTTTTTTAAATAAAGTTAAAAATTGGTTTAGCAAAAATAGCCAATAGATCAGCTGAGTCTGATGATATATGCAGTGGTCTCCACCCATAGTCCCCCACTTCTACAAAGAAAGGAGGGAGCTGAATTTTCTCATCTCTTCTCGGAGGCCAAATTTGGTCATTATAATTATATAGCGTTCAGTTGTGTTTTTTTCCTTTCCATTTAAATTGTTGTCATCACTGTGCATATTGTTTTCCTGGTTTGGCTTCATTGCATCAGTTTGTAGGTCAGTCGGTTCTTCTAAGTGTTGCTGAGGGTCCTTTTGGATGTTCTAATGGCCAAGATAAGCCCTGGGAATTCTTCTTAACCCCTGACAATCCACCTTCTGAACTCATCGTTTCATAGAAGCTGCTCTCTACAAAGTTACCAGTGATCTCTTAGTTGCCAAATCCAATAGCCCTTTATCAATAGTCATCCATCTTGATCTCTCTACAGCCTTTGACACTGTCGATCATCCTCTCCTCCTTGACTCTCTCTTCCCTCGAGGTTTTTGGGACACCCCTCTCTCCTCGTTCTCCTCCTACCTCTCTGATGGCTCCTCATTCTCCTTTGATGGAGACTTCTCCAGCTCGCACCCTCTAACTGTAGGTGTCTCTCAGGGTTCTGTCCTGGGCCCCCTTCTCTTCTCCTTCTACATTATTTCACTTGGTGATCTCATCAGCTACTTCAGATTCAATTATTATCTCTGTGCTGATATTCTCAAATCTACCTTTCCTCCCGCAGGCTCTCAGCTGACCCCCAATCTTGCATCACCATATGCCTCGAAGACATCTGGAATTGGAAGTCCAGTAGACATCTTAAACTCAACATGTACAAAACTGAATCAATTATCTTTCCCCCTAAATCCTCTCCACTGTTTGTTTACCTTTCTTATTACTGTAGAGGGCAGCATCACCCTCCCAGTCCCTCAGGGTCACAACTTGGGAGTCACCCTGGACTCCTCACTCTCTCTCACACCCAACAGTCCTCCCCCTCCCCATATCTAAGCTGTTGCCAAGCCCTATCAATTTTACCTGTGCAGCACCTCTCCTATACATCTCCTCTCCTCTGACACTGCCATCCTCTGGTAAAGATCCTTATCACCTCATTTCTTGATTACGGCAATATTCTGCTGGAGTGTCTGCCTGCTTCAAGTCTCTCCCCAATCCCATCCATCCTCCATTCAGACACCAAAGTGATTTTTCCTAAAGTGAAGTTCTGAACATGTTACCCCCTACTCAATAAACTCCAGTGACTGGCTCTCGATACCCTTCAGGATCAAATACAAAATCATCTCTACTTGGAATTCAACCCCCCACCCCCGACCTTTCTAGTCTTCCTTCACCCTTTGCCACCTACTCTTTTTTTGTGTGTGAGGCAATTGGGGTTAAGTGACTTGCCCAGGGTCACACAGCTAGTAAGTGTCAAGTGTCTGAGACCAAATTCAAACTCAGGTCCTCTGAATCCAGGGTCGGTGCTTTATCCACTGTGCCACCTAGCTGCCCTTGCTGCCTACTCTTTGATCCAGTGACCCAACCCTGGCCTCCTGGGTGTTCTACAAACCACACCCTCCTTGGCTCTGGGCATCTTCACTGGCTGTCCCCCATGCCTGAAGTGTTCTCTTTCCTCATCTCCATATGCTGGCTTCCTTGAGTCCCAAACATAATCCATCTTCTATAGGGAGCCTTTCCCAACCCTCTTCATTCTAGTGCTTTTCCTCTGTTAATTACTTCCTCTCTATCCTGTGTCTAGCTTGTTCGTATTACAGTTGTTTGCTTGTTGTCTCCCCAATTAGACTGCCCTCCTTGAGGGCAGGGACTGTCTTTTGCCTCTTTTTTTATCCCCAGAACTTAGGATAGTACCTGGCATATCGTAGGTGCTTAATATATGTTTAGTGGTTGGTTGCTTTATTTCAGCAGATCTGACCTCCAGGGAGGGGGACAAAGGAAGAGGAAAAACTTTGAGTTCATGCCCTAGCCTAGTTCTGGGTGTGTGTTCGGGGGGTGTGGGGGGAGGGATCTAGGCTGACCATTTTACTTCCACTAACCTTGGGGCTCCTTAGCCATGTGCCTTGAAAGGCTATGGGACAAGGAGGAGGCATGAGAAGGAGAGGGAATAAGCATTTATGTAGAGCCTACTATATATATTTCCGTATACTATATAAATATATAGACTATATGTTTATAAAACATATACGCATATATATATATATATATATATATATATATATATCACCAGCCACTGTACTAAGCATCTTATAATTATCTTATTTTATCCTCACAACAACCCTGAGAGGGGGGTGTTGTTATCATCCTCATTTTACAGAAGAGGAAGCTGAGTCATATAGCGATAAAGTGACTTGCTCAGAGTCGAACAGCTGGTAAGCATCTGGATTTGAACTTAGGTCTTTCTGACTCCAGGCTCAGCACTCTGCCTGAGCACCACCGAAGTGGGTAGTGGATTGGATGATCTAGCCTAGTTCTTGAACTATGAGATAGGTCACAAAGAGGGCCTTTTTTGTATCCAATACATGCAGACTCAGGTCTCTTCCCCCTGTAGATTTTCATGGCAGAAGAATTAAACAGAAGCATAAGATAAAGCCCATAATAATAACTAATAATGATAGCTCTTCAAAGTTTGAAAACCACTTTACAAACGTAATTTCGTCCTCACAGCAGTTCTGGGAGGTAGGTGTTATTATCACCTCCATCTTACAGATGAAGAAATTTAGGCAGGGAGTCAAGTCAGCAAGCATTTATTAATTACTTACTGGGTTCCCGGGACTATGCTAGGGTTGGGGACACACAAAAAGTCAGGATACTCTCTGCTGTCCAGGAGTCCACAGTCTACCAAGGGAGACAACAAGCAAACAAATATATACAAACGAGATGTAGACAGGATAAATTGGGGATAACTTCAGGGGGAAGGCACTTGTATTAATGGGGGCTGAGAAGGGCTTCTTGCAGAAGGCAAGATTTCAGCTGAACCTTGAAGGAAACTGGGAAAGCCACAAGGCAGAGATGGGAGCATGGAGCTACTTTCAAGGTTGTGTTAATGAAGGAGCCTCATTTAGAGATCCATCTACCCAGTGACTAATGAACCAGGAAAGAAGAGCTGTTAGTTATTCTTTCCCATGGTATTTGGCTGGCTCAGGAAAGGGGTTCTCACACACAGACTCACACAGACACAGACACACACACACACACACACAGACACAAAATAGCTCATCAGGGATGTTTCCTAAGTCCTCCCCAAATATAAGTCTTCAGACTCATGTATTTGCAGTAAGCATCCTCACTCTGTGGTCCATCCTAACCAAATTCTCCACCATGACATTGTTCCGAAATGGCATAATACTGAGATTCAACCACAGAGTTCTTGGCCCCCGGACCGAAACTTGACACACTTAATACCTAATAGGAACTTGTGCTTTGAATATTGTTTTCCTATGAGTCATTTTCCATCCCCCTCTCTGTCTGTCTGTCTGCCTATCAAAAATGCATTCTTGTTTACTTATGCAAGCTGTTCTCCGTGGCTTTGCTCATAGCCATAACCAAAGTAAAGAGGGGGAAAAGAAAGAAAAAACCTCCACTGGCCACCAAATGTGCTAGGGAGACAGCTGAAACTGAAGCCATATGCTTCCATTGATAACCTCAAACCCTCAAGGCCTCTGGCAATCATGCCAAGCACCACATTCCCTTATGTTGCCTTGTGGGGGAAAAGGGAGGGCTCGTTCTTCTCTTTTCTGTTCCTGATGCCCAAAGATCTGCAGAGTCCCTAGCGTGGTGTGAAGGGAAGAGGAACCAATTTGGCATCAGGAGGTCTGAGTGTGAATCCTGCTGTGACCTCAGACAAATCACTTCATGGCTCCATGCCTCATTGTCCCCATCTGTAAACACGATGGGCTTGGTCCTCTGAGATCCCTCTTGGCTTTAAGTCTATGAGCCTATGGTCTATGATGTGATCATCTGCAAGACTCATTCAAGCTCTAAATCTAGTTTTTGTCATAGAGGATGCTCAGTGCCTCTCCTTGAAAAGGAGATAGATTGCTCATCTGTATTGGTGGAGAGATTTTCCACAATGGGAGTCCCATTTCCAATGAAATCAAAGGTCCAGAGAACAACTTCTTGATAATCCAGAGGGTGCCAAGGATCACCTGTGAGGTTTCCTTAATGTTTGTTAGCATGCTGAGAGCTCTGCTATGGCATTGCAGATGTTTTCCTGGTAGCTACAGGGAGATCAAAGTCAGGAGGTACAATAGAAGTTGGTCAGATGCCCACAGACTGGGTTCCCTGGAGGGAAGTCTCTCTCTCTCTCTCTCTCTCTCTCTCTCTCTCTCTCTCTCTCTCTCTCTCTCTCTCTCTCTGTCTCTCTCTCTCTCTCTCTGTCTCTCTCTCTCTCTCTCTCTCTCTCTCTCCCTCTCCCTCTCCTTCTCCCTCTCCCTCTCTCTCTCTCTCCCTCTCCCTCTCTCTCTCTCTCTCCCTCTCCCTCTCTCTCTCTCTCCCTTTCTCCTCCCTCTCCTTCTTCCTCTCCCATCTACCTTACCTTTATACCTGTGTATATATCCACCTACCCACCCACCCACCCATCCATCCATCCATCATGAGAATCCAAAGGAGAAATAGTACTACTTAACTGCTTGATAGAATCAACTCTGAATGTTTTGCCCTTTGGGGGGTGGTGCTGGGTTCTGCCTCAGCCCTGTTGTGGTCCTATGAACCCGAAATATTTCATAAGAGATACTGTGCATTGTTCTCTGGAGAAAATTAAACAAGGAGAGATTGTCACTGATTTGTGGTAGTTCTTGGCAATCCCATTAAAGACATGGTGGTAGGGGGTCAAGCAGAGAAGGAAGATGCTATTATTGGGAAACCTCAATCTTCCTTCCAATCCTCTCCTTGACCTGGCAGGTCTCAAAATGACAGGGCCAGATGGGTACATAGATATGGGACAAAATCCTATTTTGCATTCATGAGAAAGGTTCAGCGTTGGAAATCTCGGGAGAAATGCAGCATTCTGCATCTAATGCCATGCAAATTACAGAATGAGGCCACCAGGTGGCGCAGTGGATTGAACATTACATGTGGACTCATGAAGACCTGAGTTCAAAATAGCCTTCAGACACTTCCTAGGCTGTAATCCTGGGCAAGTTACTTAACCTCTGTCAATTTCCTCATCTGCAAAATGGGGACAATAATAGCACTTACCTCCTAGGGGTATTGTGAGAAAATATTTGTAAAGTGTCTTGTAAACTTTAAAACACTCTATAAATGCTAGCTAGATAGAATGGAGCCCTTTAATAGTGTTAGTACAGTTAGGTGGCATCATAGTGCACAGAGCCACTGGGCATAGAGTCAGGAAGACCTGAGTTCAAATCTGACCTCAAACACTTACTAGCTGTGTGACCCTGGGCAAGTCACATACCCCTGTTTGCCTCAGTTTCCTCATCCGTAAAATGATATGGAGAAGAAAATGGTAAACCACTCCAATATCTTTGCCAAGAAAACCCCAAATGGGGTCACGAAGAGTCAGATACCACTGAAAACAAATGAAAAACAATATAGTAGAAAGAGAACTGGATTTGGAGTCAGAGAATCTGAATTCAAATATTGGCTCTGCCATTTCTTTACTACCTGTCTGATTTTACACCCGCCTCTTCGGGCTTTATTTTCCTTATCTGTAAAATGAGAAAGTTGTACCAAATGACCTCTTAGTTCTTCTCCCTGGTTACATCCTGTCATCCAGCTGTGTTTATCCAGCCTCCCATCACCATTCCAAAAATGAATCAATCAACAAGGATTTGCTAAGCTCTACTTTGTTCCCTGGCATATGACATTGTGAGTGTAAGGCACCAGAGATACAAATACAGAAAAGAAAACAGTCCCTGACCTCAAGGAGCTTACACTCTATCAGGGAAATGACACATACCTCTATAAATACATGCAAAATGAATTGGTTATTGAGGTCTAGGGGTGTTAGATCATGTGATTGGAGAATTGGGAGATCTTGGTTCTAGTCCCAGCTCAGTCACTAACTCACCATATGACCTTTGCTAGATAGCAAAGATCCTTGGGTTCCTCATCTTTAAAAAGAAATGTGGGGGGCAGCTAGATGGCGCAGTGGATAGAGTACCAGCCCTGGATTCAGGAGTACCTGAGTTCAAATCTGGCCTCAGACACTTAACACTTACTAGCTGTGTGACCCTAGGCAAGTCACTTAACCCCAATTGCCTCACTAAAAAAAAAAAAAAAGAAAAAGAAATGTGGGGGGCAGCTAGGTGGTGCAGTGGATAGAGCACCGGCCCTGGATTCAGGAGGACCTGAGTTCAAATCCAACCTCAGACCCATGACACTTACTAGCTGTGTGACCCTGGGCAAGTCACTTAACCCCAATTGCCTCACCAAAAAAAAAGAAAGAAAGAAATTTGTATCCAGAATCATAGAACAGTAGAAAGAGTAGAAAGACCTCTGTGGTCAGAAGCCCTGGATTTTTAATCTTTTTTGTGGCATTTGCTACCTGTATATCCTTGGATTAGTCACTGGACTTATTCCTGTAAAATGAAGGGGTTGGATTACATTGCCTTTAATGGCCCACCCAGGTCTACGGGTAGGATTCTATTAGATTTGTCTGGTCCTTTTCAGCCCTGAAACTTTATTAGCAACCTGTTAAATATGAGTTCATTTTGGTGGACAATTTATATCATTCATCAAGTACTACTTATCTATTATCTTATTTGATGGACCCCTCCCCCCAGCAAGGTCATGAGGTAAACCAGGATAAATATTATTATCTTTATTTTACAGATGACCACCATGACCTCTGGGAAAGTCCAATATAGATTATAAATTCCTTGAGGTCAGGGGTTGCTTCATTGTTCTTTGTATCCCTAGGGCCAAGCATGGTGCTTGGCATATAGTAGATGCTTAATAAATGCTTGTTGATTATTGATTGACTGTGAGAAGGTAATCTTGGCTTTGTAAAGCTATGCCACTGGAACATAAGTTCTTATAGGTTCTTCCAGCTTGGAAAGGCTTTGGTTGGTGGCTCTTGTGATAGACAGTCCATTGTGTCAGGACAAGCTACTAGTGCCATTCTCCCTGTCAATGCCTCCCCTTCCCCTGCCTCAAATTTCCTTGTATTTATTTTTTATATTTGTATATATGTATATGTTGTCTCTATGATAGAATGTAAGCTTGTTGAAGGCAGGGACTATTTCATTTCTCTTTCTATCCCCAGCCCAGCACAGAACCACAAAGGCAGGGAACATGGTAGAAATGCAATAAATCCTTGTTTATTGGTTGGTTTGGGGAGAGACCTTTTTGGTCCTAATAAGTCTCCCATGACCATATGCTAAGTGGAGGTGGGGCTGTAGTGTGACTGTCCACTTTTGGGAAATCCTAAATCCTTTGAAGTGCATGAAGGGCACAAATAAAGAATCCACTGCTCCTGGGAACAATGATTTGCCCAGGGTCATACTGTGAGTTGGGAGTGGTCACAACTCCAATCCAAGCTCAGCGCGCTATCTATTGCATCACACTGCCTGGGAAGCTAACTGACTTTCCTTTGCATCCCTCTAATAACCTCATCATGCACAGGCCCATGTGCTCTCTATTATCCTCTGCTCCTGCTGTTAAAGCAACAGCTGATTCTGGTTAGTCTGTTTGTATTGGGTCCATCTTCCCCTTCTTGGTATTTCCTTGTCAGTTTATGGTGAAAACGATGCATTGTACTCTCCCACCCCTCCACAAATCAGGGACCCGGCAATAATAACATGAATTTGAGGAAGCCCCTGAGGACAACTGTTTTCCCTTCCTTTCCTTTTCCCTTCTCCTGAGACGATGATCCCAGGTTTTCCTCAATCTCTGAAACAAGAGCTGCCCATATCCCAGAACTAATTGGCCCCTTTGGAGCACACTGGGAAGGAGCAAGGTGGTGAAGGCTGGCCTGATGGACACCCCCAGCTGTCAACCCGCCTTCTACGGTCATCCTTTGGCAAATAAAGGGATTTCCCAGCCAGACAAATGCCCATGGGTTTTGGCCTGGGTAAGGTGATGACACCACCTAGTGGGAACTAACGAGATAAGTGCCCCCACTTCCTTGGTTTCATCCTTCCCCCATTCCTTCTGCAAAAACATTGGACTGGAAAGTTCAGAGGCTGGGCTGGGGTCCTGGCTCCGTCGATGATTGGTTGGGTAACACTGGGCAAATAGCTTAGCTCTTCCGAGCCTCTGTTCTCTCATCTGTTCCTTGATGCTGGCACACCACGCCTGGTCTCTACCCTCCTCATTTCTGGCTCTTAGAACCCCGAGCCCACTTGCCCTCTCCTCAGAGGATTCTGTGCCTTGGTTTTTCCCAGTTGGGAACACCACCGCCCCACTCAAATCACCTTCTGTGATTGGTCTCTGTGTCCATGTTGTAAATCTTCCCCCTTCTCTTGGTGCATTGTAAGCTCCTTAAAGGTAGGGGCAGTTTTGTTTTTGTCTTCATGTCTCTAGTGCCTTTATAGGAACATAATAAATATATATTTGAAATCAAATTGAATCTGCAAAATGGGAATAATAACACCTGTGCCCTCCCCCACCCCCACCCCAGCATTTCAGAATCAGTGGGCCTAGATTCAAGTTCCGGGTCCAGTATTTATAATTTGTGTGACCTAAGCCAAATATTTACCCCCCTGGATATTTTACAGACAAGGAAATCTATCTGCAAAATAAGGGGGTGGAGCAAAGTACAGGACTTGAAGTAGGAAAGACCTGGGTTCAAATCCAGCCCTTGATACTTACTAGTTACTTAGACCCTGTTTGCCTCAGTTTCCTCATCTGTCAAATGAGAGGGTGAGACCGGATGGCCTCCGAGGCCGCTCCTAGCTTTAAACCATAGATAATGTCTAAAGTCCTATCTAACTCTAAATCTACGATCTATGCTCTTCATGGTTGGGGGGCAGGGGAGAATACCCCTGGGATTGTGAGGAGGCTTAAATCAAAATGGATGTGAATGTGAGCTCCTGGGGAGCTAGGGCTTGGGATTTTGCCTTTCTTTGTAACCTCTGCACTTAGCCCAGTGCCTTGTATGTAGTAAGCACTTAATAAGTGCTTGTTGACAGACCGACTTTGTAACTGTAAAGCACTTCTAGAAATGTTGGTTACTATTATTATCTCCCCACCGTGTTTTGTGCTTTGCTACTGAAGTCCAGACTTTGACGCACAAGGCAGACAAATAGTCATGCCAGAAACATGGTTTATTGGAAGGTCACTTCCTGTTTTGATTTTATCTTTGTATCCCCAGTACTTGGCTTAAGCTTTTATATGTGCTGGGCACTTTATAACTATCTCCTGAGGAAGATGCTGCCATTATCTTCATTTTACAAATGAGGAAACTGAGGCAAACCGAAGTTAAGTGACAAGCCCAGGATTATACAGACAGTAAGCATCTAAGGTTGGGGGTTTGAACTCAGGTCTTCCTGACTCCAGGTCCATTGTTTTATCCATTGCACCACCTAACAGCCTAAATCAGATAATCACAAAGCTAAGAAGTGTAAGAAGCAGTACCAGAATCGAGGTCTTCCTGGACTCCAAGGACAGCCCTCTAGCAATAAAACCATACTTACCCTCAGGCTGCTGATACTCTATAAATATGGATCAGTGTGGTAAGAACTTCATGGGCTGGGAGAGAAAGCATTGAATTTCGAGCTAGCTCCAATACTTACTGTATGTATTACTATGGGCAGCCTTCTTTGCCTGTGTCTCTGTCTCTGCCTCTGTCTCTGCCTCCGCCTCCCCTCCCCCACTGTCTCCTCTCCCTCCCTTCTTCTCTCTCTTTCTTTCCTTCCTCCTTTCCTCTCCCCACTCTCTCTCCTTCCATTCTTCCCCTTCCTCATATAAAATATAAATATGTATATATATATAATACATAAATAAGTATATGTTGTATTGATATATTATCTATTATATGGGATATATTATGTGAATGTATACATATGCATTGATATGATCAATTCAAGCATGTGACACATAAAATACCTTTATTGGAAGGGACTCCGAGGCCATGTGGTCCAACTCATACATGAACAATGTATTCAACACAAGGTCATGTGGCCCCTTCTTTTTGTTGGCAGGGCAATGAGGGTTAAGTGACTTGCCCAAGCTAGTAAGTGTCAAGTGTCTGAGGCAGGATTTGAACTCAGGTCCTTCTGACTCCAGGGCCGATGCTTTATCCACTGCGCCACCTAGCTGCCCCATCTGGCCCCTTCTTGAAGACCCCCAATGAGGGGGATTCCACTGGCTCTCAAGGCAGCACATCCCACCATTGGACTACTAAAATAGGGCATTTTTCTTATATTTGGTCTAAAGTTGTCTCTTTGTAACTTCTACCCATTGATCCTTGTTTGGTCTTCCTTGGACCAAACAGAATAATTTTTTTTTCTTGTGGCCACTCTTCAAGTTTCATATTATTAGGTCCTTTCTTGAGTCTTTCCATCTCTGGATTATTATTATTATTATTATTTTGCTGGGCAATGAGGGTTAAGTGACTTGCCCAGGGTCACACAGCTAGTAAGTGTCAAGCGTCTGAAGCTGGGTTTGAACTCAGGTACTCCTGAATCCAGGGCTGGTGCTTTATCCATTGCACCACCTAGCTGCCCCCCATCTCTGGATTAACCACAGACAATCCCTTTGACTGATCCACAGAGGCCAAGACCTTCAGGTTGGTCATCACTTTCTGGTTGTTCTCACGTAGACACCCTATCCAATCTAGAAAATCCTTCCTGAAATGCAGCTCCCAGACATGACTCCATCACTCCAGGGATGGTCTTCCCAGATGAGAGTACAAGGGAACCATCAGGTCATTTGTCCTGGATTTCCTGGCTCTCAGTTCAGCCAAAGAACAACACTTTGCACATAGAATATGCTTAATAAATGCTTCCTTACTTTATTTATCCATTCATTTGTCCTAAGAAAGCATTAGCTTTTTTTTTTTTTTTTGCGGGGCAGTGGGGGTTAAGTGACTTGCCCAAGGTCACACAGCTAGTAAGTGTCAAGTGTCTGAGGTCGGATTTTGAACTCAGGAACTCCTGAATCCAGGGCCGGTGCTTTATCCACTGCGCCACCTAGCCACCCCCTAGCATTAGCTTTTTTGACTACTGTAGGCTCATGGGTACTTAGACTTAGAGCAGTCAGGGACCTCAGAGGTATCCCAGTCTAACCCCCTCCTTTCACAGAGTAGGGCACTAAAATCCAGAGATATTAAATCAGTTACCCAAGGTCACACAGTACAGTATCAGGGGAGAATTTGAAGCTGTGTATTTGAATTGTTCATACAGAACTAGTCCCACCATACAATATAGTCTCCTTTTTAAGCTTGGACCAACCTCCCCAAGATCTTTTTCAGCTGAGCTGCTGCCTAGTCAGACTTTCCCCAACCCATACTTATGAATTTGATAGTTTGAACCTGAGTATGTCTTTTTTAATTTTTTTTGGCAAGGCAATGAGGGTTAAGTGATTTGCCCAGGGTCACACAGCTAGTAAGTGTTGTGTCTGAGGTCAGATTTGAACTCAGGTCCTCCTGAATCCAGGGTCAGTGTTCTATCCACTGCGCCACCTAGCTGCCCCCTGAGTATGTCTTTATATTTATTCCAATTAAATTTTGGGAATCGTAATAGCATGTATCTCCTTCCAGGGTTATTGTAAGGATCAAAGGAGATAATATTTATAAAGTGCTTAGCATGGTGCCCAGCACATAGTAGGTGCTATATAAATATACTTATTGTTTTTCTTATTATTTTGCATCTTGACTGTCACACAACCCATTATTCATCTTTCCCAGCTTTGTGTCATCTACACATTTGATAAGCACACTATCTATGCCTTTATCCAAATTAACAACTGAAATCTTAAATGACACAGGGCCAAATGCAGATCTCTGGGGTTGCCCCCAATGGAGACCTCCTAAGCTGCTATCAGACCATGCATTACTACTCTTTGGGTCCTACCCTTCAACTATTTCTGTTCTCTTCTTTTCAACTCCTAGCATCCCAAGTGACAGAACACACCTTACCACCGGTGGGTCAATAACGCAATTTATACTCCCCTGGAGGAACAAAAGCACGAGGTATTCCTGCTATTATCTGGAAATCGGAATTGATCTTGGTGAAAAAAATCTCACATCCCTCTACACTCTCTAATCAAGCTTCTATTTGCTCCTGGCACTTCAAAGTCAGGCAAGAGATAAATCGCTCACTTATAACCTTCTCATGACAGACAATAAATGACTAATGAGCGCTATCAAGGAGGAGAAATGAACTTACCTGCCAGTTGCTTCAGCATCTGGATGGATGCTCGCACAGATGGTCCTTGGAGAAACTTTTCTTTTAAACAAAGACTTCTGGAATTTCCCAGAAAATAGGGAACCCGTGTGGCTGGCAGGGAATGGAATCCTCTGGGATCCCACCTCCTGACCCTAACCTTCCTTCATGTCCATATTCCCACAATCATACATTCTCCCTCATCAGATAGATTTCCAGAACAAAGCCTAAGCAACATCCGGGGACCCTGGGGAAGTGGGTCAGAATTCCCCTCTCTGATTCATTCAGTGTGCGTCCCTGGATGACAGAGCCAGTGCTGCTGTGGCAACCACAGACAAACGTCATTGAGCAAGGAGCGTTTTTAAAAATCTGGGAAAACAGATTCTGGAGAGTCAAACAAGCTGGGGTGGTGGTGGTGGGGGGTGGGGTGGGGGGAATGTCCATTCGCTAAAAATCCTGGTCCTGCTTCTGGTGTAATAATAGCACCTGCCTCACAGGGTTGTTGTGAGAATCAATTTAGGGAATAAGCTTGCAAACAGGTAATGTATGTAAACCAGACTTTCTAGATTTAAATAAATGTAAGATATTGCTGTTGTTGTTATGTAGTCCAGACCCATGACATCATATATAGAGAGAAATCCTAGTGAAGAAACTCTCTTTACCAATACAGATTGGGCATTATTTTGGCAACTTACAGGCTGAGAGAGGTGCCTGGTTCACAAGTTGCTTAAGTCACTTGCCCCGGGCCCCACACTCAGAACGTGTGATTGGCAAGAATTGAACACAGGACTTCTTGATGTCAGCTACTCTATCTCTTCCCATTATTCCCTCCATCATTATCAACATCCTCCTCCCTCCACCCCCCCCCACTCCCTGGATGATCTTTCTGGGCCTCAGTTTCCTCTTTTGTAAAATGAAGGGGTTGGGCTCAAAGAACTTAGATATGGCACTAAATTGCCTCTTGTAAATAAATACATATGGAAGCCTAGTAGGCTAAAGAACACCCACATATTTTCCTTATGTGATACAGTTACTCTAAGCATTATCATGTCTATTTTATAGAAGACAAAGGAGCAGCTAGGTGGTACAGTGGATAGAACACTGGGGTCAGAAGGACCCGAGTTCAAATCCAGCCTCAGACACTTACTAGCTGTGTGACCCTGGACAAGTCACTTAACCCCATTGCCTCAACAACAACAAAAAGAAGGAAAAAAGAGGAGATTGAGGCTCAGACCAGGGGTGGTGGTGGAGTGACTTGCCTAAGGTCACTCAGCAAGGAAGTGAATCCTGCCTCCAAACCCATTCTGACACCTCTGCCTTTTGCAGTCGGGTCTTTCTCCCAGGGTGATCACTGGGATTAAATGGATTATTCAGTAATATTTTTCTCCCCCTCCCCTTTCTCTTCCCCCTCCTTCTCCTGCTCTGCCCTCATCAATTGCCGTTTGTCCTGGAAGGAGGGGAGAGGCCATTTCTAAGGCTGAGTTAAAGGAATAAATATCCTTGAGAGTTGAGATCTTGGCTGGGGACCAAACAGAACAAAGAAGGGAGCACATGAGCTTGGGCTCTGGCAGCTGCTTTTCATGGGGAGGGGTTCATGAATGAAACTTTACAAACCTTCTGAACCGCCACCTGAATAGGGAATTATACTGCTATGACTGTAGAAACCTAAGACACGGGATCTGAGGGTGTAGCAGTGGAAGCATTGGAGAAAACTGAGGCCCCCCTGGGGAATGTGACTTGTCCAAGGCTACACAGGTCTCCAGTAGTGGAGCTATAGTTAGAACCCAGGTCTTGCAGTGGCTGGGTTTTTTTTTTTTATGGCACCAAAAATAGTAAGCCAGGCTTCCATCAGAGGTTTGAATGACTGTTCTTTCTTACTTCCCTGACCCCAACCCCAATG